>NW_006921747.1:1197391-1210650 GCF_000298275.1 Orycteropus afer afer | reverse complement strand
ATCCTACTTCCGTAGTGATACTGCCTCGGAAACCCAAGGAGGGGTCGCTATGAGTCGGGTTTGACTCGACGGCACACAACAACAACAACAACAAGTGCTGCTCTAACAGAAAATACCACAAATAGGTGGGTTTAACAAACAGTAGTTTATTCTCTTGCTGTTTAGGAGGCTAGAAGTCCGAGTTCAAAGTGCCAAGCACTAGGGGCTAGGTGAAGACCCCTTGACATTGGGTTTCAGCTCTGCCTCTTGCTTCTGGCCCACTGAAGCTGCTGGCTATTGAAGCTGACAAAGCCAAGGTCAACAAATAAAATAGCACAGTCCCAAGACTACCAAACAATATAGCAGGCCACTAATTCAAGTCCAGAGACAGTCCCAAGATCAGCAGGAAACATGGAAGGCTACCGAGTGAAGACTCAGCTACATGCAGGGTCCAAGTGTGCCAAGAAGTTCCAGATACCTTTCTCAAAGCTTCTCCTTTCTGGAAGCAAATCACATCCCTAAGGCAGCTACTCAGCTGCCCCAGTAGATTCCACCACGGAGTTGATTACCAATCTCATCATGGGGAATCCACCTGCTCAGCTGCTCAAAACCAGGCCCAGCCAAACTGACACATAACCTTAACTACCACACCCCCATATTAAAAAACAAAAAATAAAAAAAAAATGTAAAGGAATTTAATTCATCTATCTAAAGAACAATTTCAGAATGAGTCACAAAGCAAAACTTACCTGTCTGCTGTATTCAAAATGATTCTGAAAGACTTAAAAGGATGGGCAAAGGTGTACCAGGTAAATGCAACACTAAGAAAGCATTGACTGTGTTCCTGATAGAAGCTGTGGTTGTACTCAGACCAAAAGAAGAAGAGCCTTCTATCATGTCAAAAATCACAATACACAATTAAAGTAGAACAGTTATGAACACCTAGACCCCAAATAATATAGCCATCATCTTATACAGCAGAAGCTATAAAAGTTACAGGGAGAAAATAGACTAAGAAACACACTAGTAATACATTTTAGCACACTACTCTTGGTCAAAAAGAGGTAAAGTGGACAGAAGGACAAGTGAGCATATAGAAACCCTAAACAATAAAATCAATAAGGTAGATCTTACGAATATAAACTAAACTTTATATCTTGATAATAGAGAATATATCTCTTCTCCAGTCACATACAACAGTTACAAATCCTGACCATATATTAGATCACACACATAAAAATAAACACAATAAATTCCATAGAGTAGAGAAATGCATATTGTGACCACAATGCAATTATGTACTGTGAACACCATGCAATAACATACTGTGAACAAAATGCAATAGAAGAAGATATTAATAACAAAATAAAAAACACAAAAAACTTTTTGCTTGGAAATTGTAAAAACTCCTTCAAAAACTCTTGGGTAAAGGGAAAAAGATACATTGAAATTGCAGAATTGCTAAAATTTCAGATTTCATGAAATACAACTGAAGTTTTAATCAATAAACCATCATAAACTTAAATAATTATATTTTAAAAAACTAAGGAGTAAAAGAAGGAGCTCTGGTAGTGCAGTGGTTAAGACATTTGGCTGCTAACCAAAAGGTCAGTGGTTTGAACCTACCACTGCTCTGCAGAGAAAGATGAGGTGGTCTGCTTCCATATATATTTACAGCCTTGGAAACCCAATGGGGGTCGCTATGAATCAGAATTGACTCAATAGCAGTGAGCTTGGTTTTTTGAAAAGAGTAAAGGTAAATAAATTCAATTCCTACACAAAAGAAAGAAATCTACAGGAAAAACAGAAGAAAGCAAAAGGAATAGGAAAAAATAAAGATAAAAGAATAGAATACTAAAGTAGAACTAGGGCTCCAGAAAAAACTTTAACTATTGTACTGAACTAATAAATCAAGATGCTGGTATACTGAAAATATCAACTAGTCAAACCACTAACTTCTCAATGAAAAAGAAAGAAAAGTTGGGGAAGCATAAATATACCAGATAGAAACTATAAGGGGAAAACAAACCCTGAAATAGAAGAAATTTTGAAAACAGTCTTAGTAGATTGCTTTCACTGTACACAAATAAAATTAAAATCTTCCATGAAATGGATAATTTCCTAGGAAAACACAGTTTATAAAAATTGAACCACTAAAGTAGAGAACTTAGGGGAGGGGAGGGAAAACTGCTAGATAGGTAGAGACAAGTGAGTGAAGGGAAGGACAATGTACCAAAAGTGAATTATCAACACAGTGGCACTGAGGAAGAGGAAGACATAGAGTGGTAAATGGGAAGTACAGACAACAAAGATGACCCCTTTTGCATATACAGTACTGCGTTGTCAGTGACGGCAAGCACTGGTCTACAGGTGGATAGATGGGTGGTCAGGCTGAATGGTCAGGTGTGTCTAGGCATGAGGCAATGTGCCTATGATCATGTATAGGGTTGGCAGACAATGTTTCTACATGCATGTCTGTATATGCCGTAAGAATGCCTGGGTGTATAGCAGAGCTCACAAAAGACAAGACTTGTGGCTTCTTGGTCACAGGTAGCTACCCAGAGGGAGCAAGTAGTTGGACCAGTGGGCTCAGGATGTTGTTTCAGAGGACATCAAACTCAATTGGCACGGCATACTACACAAAAACATTGTTCAACATCCTACTTTGGTGAGTAGCGAATGGGGTTTTAAAAGATTGCAAGTGGCCATCTATCATGCAGGGTTGGGTCTCTCCTCATCCAGGACAAAGAAGAATGAAGAAATACAAAGATCCACGGAAACAATTAGCCCAATAGACTGGTAGACCACGAGACCAGAAGAACTAGATGGTGCCTGGCTACCACTGTCAACCACTCAGAGGGAGATTGGTACAGGAGATCCTGGAGAGAGTGAGAGAACAATGTGGAACAAAACTCAAAATCATAAAAAAAAAAAGATGAGGTTTGCTGGTCTGATAGAGGCTAGTGAGGCCCCTGAGACTATGGCCCTTAGCAACCCTTCAGGTCTAGAACTGAACTCACTCCTGTAGCTTCCAGCCAAATGACAGACAGTCATATGGGGTGAACATTTATATCAGGTAGATATAGTCCCTGGAGCCATCACTTACGGGAGAACAGGAGGGCAGTGTTTGCACAGGGAGATAGCTCAGGGGTGGGGGGTAGAGGATGAGAATGCATGGGAGGGAAGAGGTAATAGGAGGGGGGAAGTGAGAATAGAGCTGTTACCTTGTGGGGCACTGCAGTCAGTGTTATGAAACAAAATGTGTATGAACTGCTGTATGGAAAATGAATTGCTCTGTAAACTTTCACCTAAATCACAACAAAAATTAAAATTAATTAATTTAATTTAATTAGAGAACTTAGTTGTTGTTATTGTTATGTGCCGTTGAGTAGGCCCAACTCATAGTGACCCCTCCTTGGGTTTCCGAGGCAGTATCACTACGGAAGTAGATTGCTCCATCTTCCTTCCGAGGAGTGGCTGGTGGATATGAACCACCAGCCTTCTGGTTAGCAGTCAAATGCCTTAGGCACTACGCTACCAGAGTCGTATCCAACTCATAGCTACCCTATGCACAGCTGAATGAAACACTGCCTGGTCCTGCGCCAGCTCCATGATCTTTGGTATACTTGAGCCCATCGCCCACAGCCACTGTGTCAATCCATCTCGTTGAGGGTCTCTTTCATAGACCCTCCACCTTACCAAGCATGACATCCTTCTCCAGGGAATGGTCCCTTCTGACAACATGACCAAAGTAAGTGAGACAAAGTCTGGCCATTCTCCTTCCCAAAAAGCATTTCAGCTGCACTTCCTCCAGGACAAATCTGTTACTTCTTTTACAGGCCACAGTACTTTCAGTATTCTTCACCAGCACCACAACTTTTTAAGTTTTTTAAGCTTTTAGCATCAATTCGTCTTCAGTCTTCCTTATTCATTGTCCAGCTCTCACATGTATATGAGGTGATTGAAAATACCATGGCTTCTGTAAGGCACATCTTAGTCCTCAAGGAGACATCCTTACTCCTCAGCACTTGAAAGAGGTCCCTTGCAACCAACTTACCCAGTGCTATACATCATCTAAAGTCCTGACTGCTGCTTGCATTGGCACGATTGTAGAACCAAGCAATGTGAAGTCTTTGACACTTTCAATCTTTTCTCCATTTATCATGATGCTGCTTATAGGTCCAGTTGTGAGGATTTTTGTTTCCTTTTTATTGAGATATAATCTATACTGCAGACAGTAGTCTTCAATCTTGATCAGTAATGCCTCAAGACATCCTGACTTTCAGCAAGCAAAATTGTGTCGTCAGTATATCGCAGGTTGTTAATGATTCTTCCTCCAATCTTGATGCCATGTTCTTCTTCATATAGTCCAGCTTCTCAAATTATATGCTGGGCATACAGATTGAACAAGTATGGGGAAATACAACCCTTACACATTCCCTTACTGATTGTAAACTATGCAGTGTCCTCTTGTTCTGTTCTAACAACAACCTCCTGGTCAATGTACAGGTTCCTCATGAGCACAGTCAAGTGCTCTGGAATTTCCATTCTTTTCAATGTCATCCACAATTTGTTATGATCTGCACAATCAAATGCCTTTTCATAGTCAATAAAACACAAGTAAACATCTTTCTTGTATTCTTTGCCTTGAGCCAAGATCCATCTGATAGCAGCTATGATATTCTTTGTTCCACGTCCTCTTCTGAATTCAGCTTGAGCCTCTGGAAGTTCTCTGTCAATACACTGCTGCAACCATTTTTGAATTATCTTCAGTAAGATCATAGTGCCTAAGGAATTTTACTCCTAACCAGAAGGCTGGCAGTTCAAATCCACCAGCCACTTCTCGGAAGGAAGGTTGGGCAATCTACTTCCGTAGTGATACCACCTTGGAAACCCAAGGAGGGGTTGCTATGAGTCGGGGCCGACTCAATGGCAAAAACAACAACAAGATCTTACTTACATGTGATATTAATGATATTGTTCAATAATTTCCACATTCTGTGGGATCACCTTTCTTTGGCATGGGTAAAATATGGATCTCTTCCAGTCAGTTGGCCAGGTAGCTGTCTTCCAAATCTCTTGGCATAACTAAGGGAGTGCATCCAGTGGGGCATCTGTTTGGGGAAACATCTCAATGGGTATTCCGTCAGTTCCTGGAGCCTCGTTCTTCACCAATTCCTTCAGTACCATTGGTTCTTGAACATATGGCTCTTCCTGAAATGGATGTTCTAACAGTTCTTTTTGTTACAGTGACTCTGTGTATTCCTTCCATCTTCTTTTGATGTTCCCTGCATCATTCAATATTTTGACATAGAATCTTTCAATATTGCAACTTGAGGTTTAAATTTTTTCCTCAGTTCTTTCAGCTTGAGAAATGCCAAGAATGTTCTTCCCTTTTGGTTTTCTAACTCTAAGTCTTTCCACATTTCATTATAGTAATTGGCTTTGTCTGCTCAAGCTGCTCTTTGAAATCTTCTGTTCAGCTCTTTTATCTTGTCATTTCTTCCATTTGCCTTAGCTACTCTTCACTCACGGGTAAGTTTCAGAGTTTCTTCTGACATCCATTTTGGTCTTTTCTCATTTTTAATGACCTCTTGCTTTCTTCATGGATGATATTCTTGATGTCATCCCATAATTCTTCTGGTTTTCAGTCATTGGTGTTCAATGCATCAAATCGATTCATTGGATGGTTTCTAAATTCAGGAGGGATATATTCAAGATCATAATTTGGCTCTTGTGGACTTGTTTTAACTGTCTTTAACTTCAAGTTGAACTTGCATATGAGAAGTTGATGGTCTGTTCCACAATCAGCTCCTGGCCTGGTTTTGGCTGAAAATATTAAGCTTTTCCATGTGCTCTTACCATAGATGTAGTCAATCTGATTCCTGTGTAGTCTATCTGGTGTATGCCATGTGTATGCCACCATTTGTGTTGTTGGCAAAAGGTATTTGCAATGAATAAGTCATTGGTCTTGCAAAATTCTATCATATGATTTCCAGCATCATTTCTGTCACCAAGGCCAAAACTTCCAACTACCAGTGATTCTTCTTTGTATCCAACTTTTGCATTCCAGTCACCAGTGATAATTAACACATCCTGATTGCACGTTTGGTCAATTTCAGATTGCAGAAGCTGATAAAAATCTTCAATTTCCTTATCTTTGGCTTTGGTAGTTGGTGCATAAATTTGAATAATAGTCATATTAACTGGTTTTCCTTGTAGACATATTGATATTATCCTATCACTGACAGTATTGTACTTCATGACAGATCTTGAAACATCCTTTGTGATGATGAATGACACTCCATTCCTCTTCAAATTGTCATTCCCAGCATAGTACACCACATGATTTTCTGATTCAAAATGGCCAAAACCAGTCCATTTCAGCTCAGTAATGCCTAGGGTATCAATCTTTATGCATTCCATTTCATTTTTGACAACTCCCAGTTTTCCTAGGTTCATACTTTGTACATTCCATGTTCCAATTACTAATGGATATTTGCAGCTGTTTCTCCTCAATTTGAGTTGTACCACGTCAGCAAATGGAGGTCTTGAAAGCTTTACATTATTCATATCAGTAAGGCTGGTTCTACTCTGATGATGCAGCTCTTTCCCAGTCCTATTTTGAGAGTCTTCTGACCTAAGTGGCTTATCCTCCTGTACTATAATTGACAATGTTTCCAGGCTATTCATAAAGTTGCACAGTAATGTATCAGACAGTGTTTCTCTGCTATTCATAACGTTTTCCCTGGCCATTTCTTTGAGATGGCCTCCTCCTTCTTCCTAGTCTGGAAGCTGTTGAAACCTGTGCACCATGTGCAACCACACTGGGTTTGAGACACTGGTGGCATAGCCTCAAGCTTCACAGCAACAAACAACCACAGTAGGACAAACTAACAGACAAGTTTGCCTCCCTTAGCTGTTCAAAACCTCTCCACCCTCCCCACCCTCCTCTTACATGGATCCCTGCCTCTTGGGGTGTGGCCTGGATTCCCGGCCCTACCTGGATCCCTACCTCTGCTTCAGGTAAGTAGCCTGAAAGTAGAACTTATATGGATTCATGGGTAATAGAATACAAGGTCAATACACACACACACACACACTGGCTTTTTGTCTGCTTTTGCCAACTTTCCCACTGCTTGGGAATAGTGTGGCCTGTGTCCCTGGCCTTACATTGATCCCTGCCACTGCTCCATCACTCTGGTGGTGTTCCCCCACCCCCCGACTTTTTCTCTGCTTCCCTTGGCTCTCCAGGGAAAATGCAATAGATTTTAAAAAACAATAAAAAAACATGAGATCTGGAAAGCAAGTGTACCTACTTCCATTTGCAGATGATATGATAGTACAACTAGAAAAAACAAATAAACTGAATGATAATGTTAACACAAGCAATAAGAGAATTCAGTAATACAGTATGATATAAAATTGTCATTAAAAAGTCAGTAGCCTTAAGATTTGCAAACAATAATCACTCAGAAGAAATAAGGAAGAGAAAACTTAATACACCCTAGACCAAGGCTAGATTTGGCTGAAAATAATCTTACATAAGCACTTGTGCTATAAAATTAGCCATATACCTTACAGAAGCAACAGAAGACAGCATAGGAGGACCTTTGCAGAGACAACCAAACATCTCGTGAGAGAGAATCACCAGGCCTGGGGATGCACGACCATAGTCTCAGGGCACATCATGCTCAATTGGCACATGTAGTTCATAAAAATGTTGTTCTACAGTCTACCTTGGTGAGTAGCGACTGGGGTTTTAAAAGCTTTCAAGCAGCCATCTAAGATGGAACTATTGGTCTCTCCTCAGCTGGAGCAAAGAAGAGTGAAGAAAATCAAAGTCATCTGGTAACAATTTGTCCAAAGATAAGATGGACCACTAGAACTTCAGCCTCCATGACCCAAGACCAAAAGAACTAGATGGTACCCAGCTACCAATGCCAACCACTTAGAAAGGCATCAAAACTGGAGATGCTGGAGAGAGTGGGAAGAAAAATGTGGAACAAAATTCAAAAACAAAAATTACCAGAATTACTAGTCAGATAGAGACTGGTGGAACCCTCAAGACTATGGCCCTGGGTTAACATTTGAGCCTAGAAATGAACTCACTTACATGGATTAGCTCTCAGCCCAACAGTAGAAAGACCCAAATATAGAACACCTACCCCAGTTTAAAGGAGCTCTGGTAGCATAGTGGCTAAGGCACTTGACTGCTAACCAGAAGGCTGGAGGTTCAAACCCACCAGCCACTCCTCAGAAGGAAGGTTGGGTAATCTACTTCTGTAGTGATACTGCCTCGGAAACCCAGAGAGGGGTCACTATGAGTCAGGTCCGACTAGATGGCAAACTACAACAATAAACAACAACCCCAGTTTAATGCACCTCCTTTAGGAAGATACACCCCTTGGATCAAGCAGCCATGAGACACCAGAGTGGTAGAATTCACATAGAGGGAAGGCTAAACAGACAGGAATGCATAGATGAGAGGGAAACAGGGAGGTGGTGGTGATGAGAAAGAGAGGGAAGGAGAGTTTCTTAAGGTTGGGGGTAATAATAGCAGCCATGAAACCAAATGTGCATGAACTATTGAATGTAAAACAAGCTTGCTATGTAATTTTGCACCCAAAGCACAATTTAAAAAAAAGAAAAAGCACCAAATGGATAAAACACTTAGAAACAACCTTAAAATAAGTATGAGAAACTTGTGTAGGGAAAATTTTAATATATTTTTGTAAGATACAAAAACAGACTTGAAGAAATGGAAAGACATCCTTTAGAAGACAGGCATTTCACAGAAAAATGGCAGGTACAAAAATGTCTTTTAAGTAGAATTTTTAAAAACTTAATTCCACTGAGAAGTGGGGTATGGCACAGCAAATAATCCTGCCCCACTCAGCTCTCCAACTCTCACAGTGGTTCAGGGGTCACAATGGGAGTAAGTCTTCATGAGGAACAAGGTAGGTGCTTGGTGGCATAGTGTCTAAGACATTTGACTGCTAACCAGATGGCTGGCAGTTCAAACCCACCAGCCACTCCTGGGAAGGAAGGTTGGACAATCTACTTCTGTAGAGATACCACCTCAGAAACCCAAGGAGGGGTTGCTATGAGTCAGATCTGACTCCACAGTAGTAAGTTTGGTTTTTGGTTTTGAGGAACAAGGTCAGAAAACCACAGAAATAGATAAATTAAAAGGTCATTATATTCCATCTGAAGCATCTATAATTTCTTTCTAGATTCATTGTGAATTACTGATCCTGAGGAATACATTTTACCTTTATAGATCAGCTTCAACCATTTGAAATCCTACAGTTTCAGGGAAATTACTAGATAATTAATTAGGTGTTTCTGGTTAAAATTAAGTGCTACTATCTCCAATTTTATTTCCTTTGGAAAGTGTACAGGAATCACCTGGGAATTTGTTAAAATGCAAGTTCTGATTCATTAGCCCTGGAGTGTGCTTGAGATTTTGCATTTTTAATAAACTCCCAGGTATTCCTGACACTATGGGTCCTGAGACCCATCACATCTCAAATTGCAAAGCCTTGCAACAACTTCAGAGGATGCTGTAAACTCTACCTCAATCATTTCAGTGCTAGTCATTACCTGTGGATTCACCTTCATGAGAAGGCAAAAATACACATATGAAGATATTTGCTATGTTGTTGTTGTTTGTTGTTATTTGCCGTTGAGTCAGCCCCAACTCATAGCGACCCCTCCTTGGGTTTCTGAGGCAGTATCACTACGGAAGTAGGATTGCCCAACCTTCCTTCCGAGGAGTAGCTGGTGAATTTGAACCGCCAGCCTTCTGGTTAGCAGTCAAGTGCCTTAGGCATTATGCTACCAGAGCTCCTTAAAAGAGACTGCCTGGCTACCTGGCGGGGAGCAGCCAGTGGGTTTGAACCGCCAGCCTTGGGTGTGGCAGCTGACTGCCCAAGGCCCTGAGGCCATCCCCGGGGGCCGATATTTGCTATAGCAAACTTGTAATGCCAAAAAAATAGAAACAATACAAATGTCCATTACCAAGATAATGGTTTTGTAAATTATGGTTTATCCATATAAAGAATGTGTATCTCACAATTCAATCCTACTTTCCCATGACAAACTATAATATCCCCCCCCCCAACATTCACACACACACAAAGAAAACTGTGTTTATGGCAACTTTACTCATAGTTACCAAAAACTGGTAACCACCTGGCTGTTTTTAATAGGAAAATGGACAAACTGTAGTATATCTATCCAATGTAATACTGTGTTGGTCTTGTTAACGTGCCATTGAGTTGATTCTGACTCACAGCAACACTATGTAGAACAAAACAAAACATCACCCGGTCCGGTCCCATCCTCACAACCCTTGCTATGTTTGAGCCCATTGTTGCAGCCACTGTGTCAATCCATCTCATTGAGGGTCTTCCTTTTTTCCAACGACCCTCCACTTTACCAAGCATGATATCCTTCTCCAGGGAATGGTTCCTTCTGAGAACTGGACCAAAGTAGGTGAGACAAAGTCCGGCCATTCTTGCTTCTGAGGACCATTCCAGCTACACTTCTTCTGGGACAGATTTGTTCATTCTTCTGTCAGTTCATGGTATTTTCAGTACTCTCACCACGGCACCAATTCTTCTTCAGTCTTCCTTATTTATTGTCCAGCTTTCAGATGTATATGAGGTGACTGAAAATACTATGGCTTGGGTGAGGCATACCTTACTCTTCAAAGAGACATCTTTGCTCTTAAACACCTTAAAGAGATCTTTTGAAGCAGGTTGCCCAGTGCAATGTGTCATTTGATTTCTTGACTGCTGCCTCCGTGGGTGCTGATTGTGGATCCAAGTAATATGAAATCTCTAACAACTTCAGTCTTATCTCTGTTTATAGTGATGTTGCTTACTGGTCCAATTATGAGGATTTCTGTTTTCTTTATGCTGAGGTATAATCCATACTGAAGACAATAGGCTTTGACCTTCATTAGTAAGTGCTTTAAGTCATCTTCACTTTCAGGAAGCAAGGTTGTGTTATCTGCATATAGTAGCTTGTTAATGAGTCATCCTCCAATCCTGATGCCATGTTCCTCTTCATATAGTCCAGGTTCTTGGATTATTTGTACAGCATACAGATTGAGTAAGTAAGGTGAAAGATACAACCCCAATGCTCACTCTTTCTGGTTGTAAACCATGCAGTATCCCCTTATTCTATTTGAATGACAGCCTTTTTGTCCACGAGATATTTGTTTCATAAGAAAATCCTCATGAACACAATTAAGTATTCTGAAATTCCTGTTCTTTGCAATGTTATCCATACTTTGTTATGATCCACACAATTGAATGTTTTTGCATACGCAATAAAAACAAAGGTAAAAATCTTTCTGGTATTCTTTGGTTTCAGCCAAAATACATATGACATCAGCAATGACATCCCTCATTCCATGTCCTCTTCTGAATCCTGCTTGTATTTCTGGAAGTTCTCTGTCAATATGCTGCTGCAAGTGTTTTTGAATTATCTGTAGCAAAATTTTATTTGTGTGCAATAATAATGATACTGCTCAATGATTTCCAAATTCTTTTGGATAATTTTTCTTTAGAATGAGCACAAATATTGGTCTCTTCCAGTTAATTGGCCAGGTAGCTGGCTCCCAAATCTCCTGGCATAAATGATTAAGTGTCTCTAGCAGTACATCTATTTGTTGAGACATCTCAAAGGGTATTCTGTCAATTTTAGGAGCCTTGTTTTCTTGCCAATTCCTCAGTGCAGCTGTGACATCTTTCGTCAATTCCATTGTTTCTTGATCATATGCTACCTCCTGAAAGGGATGAATATTGACCAATTCTTTTTGGTAGAGTGACTCTGTGTTGTTGTTGTTAGGTACAGTCGAGTCATCTCTGACTCATAACGACCCTACGCACAGCAGAACAAAACACCACCCAGTCCCGCACCAGCTCCACAATCCTTGCTATACTTGAGCCCATCGCCACTGCCACTGGGTCAATCCATCTTGTTGAGGGCCTTCCACTCCTTTGTCGACCCTGCACCTTACCAAGCATGACATCCTTCTCCAGGGAATGGTCCCTTCTTACAACATGACCAAAGTATGTAAGACGAAGTCTGGCCATTCTCACTTTCAAGGAGCATTCTGGTTGCACTTCTTCCAAGACAGATTTGTTAGTTTTTTAGCAGTCCATGGCACTTTCAGTATTCTTCGCCAACACCACAACTCAAAAGCATTGATTCTTAGGTCTTCCTTATTCATTGTCCAGTTTTCACACGCATATGAGGAAATTGAAAATACCATGGCTTGTGCCAGGTGCACCATAGTCCTCAAAAAGATATCTTTGCTCTTCAGCACTTGAAAGAGGTCCTTTGCAGCCGATTTGTCCAGTGCTATATGTCGTCTGATGTTCTGACTGCTACTTCCATTGTTGTCAATTGTAGAATCAAGCAACTGAAGTCTTTGACAACTTCCACCTTTTCTGCATTTATCGTGACGCTACTTACTGGTCCAGTGATTCTGTGGATTCCTTCAATATTCATTTGATGGTTCTTCTTTTTTTTTTTTTTTTTCCTTCAATTTTTATTGTGATTGGAGTAAGAATTTACAGAGCAAATTCATTTTCCATACAGCACTTCACATAAACTTTGTCTCATGACATTTGATTAGAATTTCCCACAAGGCAATATCTCTCTTTTCATTTCCTCCCCCACAGTTATCTCTTCCCTATGTCCTTCCCTCCAATGCACTCCTGCACCCAGAACTATCTCCCTGTGCATACACAGCCCTTCTACTCTCCCATGATTGATCTCTCCAAGGAGTGTATCTACCTAATGTAAATGTTGAGCTCATATGCCTGTCTTTTATTGGCTGGAAGCCACAGGAGTGGGTTCAATTCCAAATAATATGGGTTGCATAGTATTCCATTGTGTGTATGTACCATTGTTCAGTTATCCATTCTTCTGCTGATAGGCATCTAGGTTGTTTTCATCTTTTTGCTATTGTGAATAGTGCGGCAATGAACATGGGTGTGCATATATCTGTTCTTGTCCTGGCTCTCACTTCTTTAGCATATATATCTAGTAGTGGAATTGCTGGGTCAAATGGTATTTCTGATTTCAACTTTTTAAGGAATCGCCATACTGCTTTCCACAGTGGTTGTACCATTTGACAGTCCCACCAGCAGTGTATGAGAGTCCCACACTTTCCACATCCTTGTCAGAATTTGTTATTTTTCTGTCTTGTTGAACTTTGCTACAACTGCTGGGACAAGATGGTGCCTCTCTCTCTCTTT
>NW_006921747.1:1179843-1191131 GCF_000298275.1 Orycteropus afer afer | reverse complement strand
AGGACTTCCAGTACAATTTTGAATAGAAGTGGTGATAGCAGGCATCCTTGTCTGGTTCCTGTTCTCAAGAGGAATGGTTTCAGTCTCTCTCCATTGAGCATAATGTTGGCTGTTGGTTTTGCATAGATGCCCTTTATTATGTTGAGGAATGTCCCTTCTATTCATATTTTGCAGAGATTTTTTATCAGGAATGAGTGTTGGATTTTATCAAATACCTTTTCTGCATCAATGAATATGAACATATGACTCTTTTCCTTTGTTTTCTGTATGTGATAGATAACCTTGATTGTTTTTCTAATGTTGAACCATCCTTGCATACCTGATATTAACCCCACTTGGTCATAATGAATGATTTTTTTGATATGTTGTTGGAATCTATTGGCTAGGATTTTGTTGAAAATTTTTATATATATATTCATAAGGGATATTGGTCTGTAGTTTTCCTTTTTAGTGATGTCTTTGCCTGGTTTTGGTACCAAGGCTGTTCTTGCTTCATACAATGAATTTGGGAGCATTACATACTTTTTTATGTTCTTGAATAGTTTGAATAGGATTAGTGTCAGTTCTTTTCTGAACATTCGGTAGAATTCTCTGGTGAAACCACCTGGGCCAGGACTTTTTTTGGTGGTAATTTTTTTTATGACCTGTTCAATTTCTTCTTTTGTTATGGATCTGTTCAAATACTCCACTTCAGTCTGTGTTAGTTTAGGTAAGTAGTGTGTTTCTAAAAATCTGTACATTTCTTCCAGATTTTTAAATTTGCTGGAATACAATTCTTTAGAGTATCCTGATATTATCTTTTTTATTTCAATTGGTTCTGTTGTGATGTCCCCCAGCTTGTTTCTTATCCGTATTATTTATATTCTCTTCCTCTTTTCCTTTGTTAAATTTGCTAGCAGTTGTAAGTTTTATTAATCTTTCCTAAAAAACAACTTCTAGTCTTGCTTTTTCTATTGCCTATTTTCTGATTCATTTATTTCTGCTTGAATCTTTTTTATTTCCTTTCTTCTGGTGACTGTAGGGTTTTTCTGCTGTTCTTTTTCTAATTGTTGGAGATGTTGATTGAAAGTGTTGGTTTTTGCTCTTTCTTCTTTTTTACTGTGTGCATTTATTGTTATAAATTGGCCTCTGATCAGTGCTTTTGCTGTCACAAAGATTTTGGTATATTGTGTTTTCATTCTCATTTGATTCAAGGATTTTTTTAAATTTCATTGTTTATTTCTTCTCTTACCCAGTCTTTTTTAAGGAGGGTGTTGTTCAGTTTCCATGTGCTTGCTCTTTTTCCACTGATCTTCCTACTGTTGATTTCTAATTTGATAGCATTGTGATTTGAGAAGATAATTTGAAGTATTTCAATGTTTTTATATTTATTAATGCTTGCTTTATGTCATAACATATGGTCTGTCCTGGAGAATGTTCCATGTGCACTGGAAAAGAAGGTATGATTTGCTGCTGTTGGGTGAAGTGCTCTGTAGGTGTTGATAAGGTCATGTTGGTGGATTGTACTGTTTCACTTTTCTGCATCTTTGTTGAGTTTCTTTCCAGTTGTTCTATCTTTTATTGAAAGTGGTATATTAAAAGTCTCCCAATATGACTGTGGTGTCAAATATTTGTCTCTTCAATTCTTTTAAAATCTGATTTATGTATTTTGGGGCTATTTCTTTGGGTCCACAGATATTAATTATGGTTATATCTTCTTCTTCAATTGATCCTTTAATCATTATATAATGTCCTTCCTTGTCTCCTATGGTGGTTTTTGTCTTAAAGTCAATTTTAACAGAAATTAATATTGCCACACCTGCTCTTTTTTAGTTTCCATTTGCTTGATATTTTTTTTCCAACCTTTGATTTTTACTCTATTTTTGTCACTGTGTCTAAATTGTGTCTCTTGTAGACAGCATATTGATGGGTTATGTTTTCTTATCCAGTCTGCAACTCTCCATCTCGAGTGGTGCATTTAACCCATTTATATTCAGTGTAATATCAACAAGTATGAATTTGTTGTTGTCATTTTGTGGGTTTTGTGTGTGTGTGTGTGTGGTGTGCCTGGATTCTTTGTTCTATATAATTTTCTGTGCTGAGCTTATTTTGTTTATTAATCATGTTATCATTTCCTTTGTTGCTGTTGTCTTAGTATTTTCTAAATATTTGTGTTTGTCCTCTTTTTTATTTTGATGTGAAGGTTTATAATTTTTCTTTGAAGTTACCCTGTGATTTATAATTTTCTCCCCAAGTTTAGAACAGTCCATTCTATCTTGAAACTCTCTTGACTTCCTCACCATTTAGAAGTTTTGTAACTACACTATTTTCTACCTCTTTTTGGTTTCTGTTATCCTCATTTATCAATCAATGTCTCTGGTTCCCTGCTTACAATCTTGTAAGCTTATTTACTTTGGATACTTTCATAATTGGGTTGGTTTCTTGGTTATGTCATCATGTGTATTAATGATCAGTTTGTTTGTTATTATTGGTTCTTGGTTCAAAGGACTCCCTTTAGTATCTCTTATAAGGTTGGCCTACTTTTAACAAATTTCTTTAATTTCTGCTTATCTAGAAATCTCCTAATTTCACCATCATATATGAGGGACAATTTTGCTGAGTATATAATTCTTGGTTGGAAATTTTTCTCTTTCAGGGTTTTATATATACCATCCCACTGACTTCTTTCCTATGTGGTTTCTGCTGAGAAATCAGAACTTACTCTTATTGGTTGCACTTTGTAGGTAACTTTTCATTTTTCTCATGCTCCTTTCAGGATTTTTTTCTTTGTCTTTTATTTTAGTGAGTTTGATGATGATATGTCTTGGTGATTTTCTTTTGGGGTCTATCCTGCTGGAGTTCTTTGGACTTCCTGAATGGATATATTCTCATCTTTCATCCTATCAGGGAAGTTCTCTTCCAACAAATCTTGGACAATTTTCTCAGTAGTTTTATTTTCTCTTCTTGTTCTAGAATTCTGATTACATGTACATTATTCCTTTTGATGGTACCCCACATGAACCTTAGGTTTTCTTCATTTGTTTTGATCTTTTTTCTGATTGATCCCTTTCCAAAGAAGTATTCAGGTATTTGTCTTCAATCTCATTAATTCTGTCTTCCACTGATTTGATGCTACTCCTTTCAATGTGTTATCTATTTCTGAAAATTTAGTATTAATCTTCTGGATTTCTGTCTGGAGATTTTGAATCTTTTCTAATTTTTCATTTATTTTGTCATTTTATCTTTATTTTCTTCCAAAAACTGTTCTAGGATTTTGTTTGTGTTTTCATTAATTTTGTCAGTGTTTTCCTTGATCTGTCTCTCAATCTACTGAGTGTAACTAAATACAATTCTTTTGAATTCCTTATCAGAGTATTCCAATGCTGCATCTTCCTCAGGAATGTGTTCTAAGTCTGTATCATAGTCCCTTATTTCTACTGCTTTATCTTACTTCTTTGTGTGGACTGTGATGGTCTGTTGTTTCTGAGATATTGTGACATTGTTGTATTTATAAACAGGGTATTTTGCTCCTCTATTTGCTAGTTGGCACCAGTTATGCACTTATCACTTGTCTCCTAGTGGGTGTGACAGAGAGTAAAAGTGGTTGCACAGATCTCTGTTAACTATTTGTGAAGAGCAGGTAAAGGTGAGTCAGGCCCGTGTATCACTGACAAGTTGGTGTAGAAGGAACTGGTAGCTTTCAGTCAGTAAGTGGAGCTGCAGGAGTTATGGGTGTGGTTGGGTTCTATGGGGACAGTTGCTGTTTCCTACTCAGACAAAAACAACAATCAAAAAAAGTAAAACCAAGAGAAGAAAATACAAATATTATATAAACACACAGAAACAATCACCAAAAGAGGGGGGGGGAGGAAAAGGCAATAAAGGAGAGAAAATATTTAAAGAAATACTTTAAAAAGCCAAAAGAAATATGAATAGAAAATTGAGGGGAGGGTAACATGCAATACCTGGGGAGGGTGGAATAAGAGAAAAGAGGTAGAGTAGGAGAATAATGAAGAAAAATGTGAAAAATGCAAAAAGAGAAACAAGAGATGGGAAGAACCACAAGAAAGAAACAAATGGGAACCAGGGGAAAGGGAAGAGAGAAACGCTGAAAACTAGAACCTGGGAAGGGAAGAATAAAGAACAATAATGAAAAGGACAAGAAAAAAAAAGAGTAATTTTAAACCAGACAAAAACAAACAAAAAAAAGAAGAAGAAGAAGAGAAAAAAAAATCTGGGCAGGCTCAGGTAGGGCACCCAAGATCCATCAGAGCACACAGAATGGGGTGGAATTCCTGCTGGCCCAGAAGGTGGGTGGAAATGAGGGATGACTGCACCTCCATTCACCAAAAGGGTGTGGGATATTAGAGTAACAAGGGGAACATCACACCTTTTCAGTCCTTGTTGTTGTTGTTGTTGTTATGTGCCGTCGAGTCGGCCCCGACTCATAGCGACCCCACCTTGGGTTTCCGAGACAGTGTCACTACGGAAGTAGGATTGCCCAACCTTCCTTCCGAGGAGTGGCTGGTGGGTTTGAACTGCCAGCCTTCTGGTTAGCAGTCAGGTGCCTTAGGTCCTTAGTGTCCAGTAAGTCCTTGTGGTCCCTGGCAAGTGGAGCCTATTCTTAGGTTCCTGGAATCTGAGAGAACACTGTCAGTTTAAAATCCAAGATGGTGAAACTGCTGGTAAACATTCAAAATGTTTGCACCCTCCAGACAGTCAAAAGTCTACAGCTCAGCCCGTCTCCCTCTTTACTGGTTCCCTTTTTATTCACCAGCCACTACTGGAGTCCTCTGTGCAGGCCCTGGCTAGCAGGGCCAATTTTTAGGTTAATTCTTAGGTCCTAACACCACTTGGCAATATCCAAGCTGTCTGTGCCATCAGGATCACTGACAGTCTGCAGCTCTATATGTCTCCTTTTTCAATGTTCTTATGCAAGATTTTCTATTAGTTGGAGTTTAGTCCACTTCTGTATCCTTCCCTTCAAAGCTCAGGGCTCCTGGATTACCTGTGTTAATTGGTTCCCCTCTTCTTTATTGAAGAGGGTCTGTGTAATTTGTCTGCCTATTCTGCCATCTTACCACAATCCTTTTGATGATTCTTGCATTGTTTAATATTTTGCCCTTAGAATCCTTCAATATTGTATTAGGCTTGAATTTTTCATCAGTTCTTTCAGCTTGAGAAATGCCAAGTCTGTTCCACTCTTTTGGTTTTCTAATTCAAGGTCTTTTACATTTCATTATAATACTTTACCATGTCTTCTTGAACTGTCTTTTGAAACCTGTTTAGCTCTTTTATTTTACCATTTCTTCCATTCACTTTAACTACCTCCATTTAAAAGCAAGTTTCAGAGTCTCTTCAAACATTCATTTTGGTCTATTCTTCCTTTCCTGTCTTTTTAATGACCTTTTGCTTTCTTCAATTATGATGTTGTTGACTCCTCCCACAATTCATCTGGTCTTCAGTGACAGGTGTTTAATGTTTCAAATGGTCTATAAATTCAGGTGGGATATAATCAAGGTCATATTATGGCTCTTGTCGACTTGTTTTAATTTTCTTCATCTTCAACTTGAACTTACTTATGAGCAATTGATTGTCTGTGCCACAGTCAGCTCCTGGCCTTATTTTGACTGATGATATTGAGCTTCTCCATCACCTCTTTCTGCCAATATAGTTGATTTTATTTCTGTGTATTCCATCTGGCAATGTTCCCATGTATAGTTACCATTTATGTTTTTGAAAAAAGGTATTTACAATGAGTAAGTCATTGGTCTTGCAAAACTATCATGCATTCTCCAACATCATTTCTATTACCAAGGCCATATCTTCCAACTACTGATGGTTCTTCTTTGTTTCCAATTTTTGCATTCCAATCACTACTAATAATCAATACATCTCGATTGCAATTTCAGAATGCAGAACTGGCAAAAATATTCAATTTCTTCACATTTTTCTTTTATGGTTGGTATGTAACTTTGAATAATAGTTGTATTAACTGGTCTTCCTTGTAGGCATATGGATATTATCCTGTCACTCACAGCATTGTACATGTTGTACATGAGGATAGATCTTGAAATGTTCCTTTTGATGATGAATGTGATATTATTACTCTTCAATTTGTCATGCCTGGCAGAGTAGACCATATGAATGATTCAAAATGGCCAATACCCATCCATTTTCAGCCCTCTAGCCTAGGATATCATTTAATTTCATTTTTGACAACTTCCAGTTTTTCTATATTCACACTTCTTACATTCCATGTTCCAATTACTAATGACTGTTTGTAGCTATTTCTTCCCATTTTGAGTTGTGCCCTGTCCACAAATGAAGATACTAAAACTACTCCATTCACATCATTAAGGTTGGCTCCACTTTGAGGAGCCATGTGGTAGTTGTATGTCAACTTGGCTGGGCCTGGTTGAGTGCCTGGGCAGCTGAATGCAGTTACTGCCCATGGTGAGATTGGCAATTAACTCCATGGTGGAATCTACTGGAGCAGCTGAGTAACTACTTTAGTGATGTTGGCTGCTTCTAGCAAGAAACAACTTTGAGGAAAGTCTCCATCTGATGACACACTTGAACCCTACATGTAGCTGAGTTGTTGTTCAGCAGCCTACTATGTTGCCCTGGAATTCTTGGGACTCTTAATGAACTTGAATTAATGGCCTGCCATGTGGTTTGGTAATATACTGTACCTTTTCACTTGTCAACCTTGGGTTTTTCAGCCTCAGCAGGTAGCAGCTGCCTGAGTGAAGAGATGCCTCTAGCTTCAGTATGCTGGGAGCAAGTGGCAGAGCTGAAGCCCAAAGTTGATGGGCTTTCACCCAGCCCCTAAAGCCCAGCACTTTGAATTCAGACTTCTAGCCTCCAAAACTGTAACAGAGTAAACTGCTATTTGTTAAACCCATCCCATTTGTGGTATATTTCTGTCAGAGTGGCACTAGATAACCAAAACAAGCCAGCTCTTCCTCAGTCACATTTTGAGTGCCTTCCAACCCAAGGGGCTCATCTTCCAGCACTATATAAGACAATGGCTCACTGCTGTTTGTAAAGTTTTCCAGTAATATATTAGGCAGTGTTTCATTGGTGGGATAGCTTCTAGCTTCACAGCCACATGTAAGTCACCACAGTAGGACAAAATGACAAACAAATGGTGGAATGTAATACTACTCAACATTGAAAAGAATACTGCTATCCTCAACAATGTAGATGAATCTCAAAAACATTATGCTGAGTGTAAAGAAGCCTTACACAAAGGAGTGCATATATTTTAGGGTGTGATAATTTCCTGTAACTTGATAAGGCTTGAGTTACACAGGTGGATGCTTTTGTCACACTCAAATTGTATACTTAAAATTTGTAAATTTCATTATATGTAAAATTTACCTCCAAAGGGAAAAATGTAAACAAATATTGAACTCTAATGAATGACATGCATAGTGAAATATTTAGGGGGAAATGTTGATATCTACAACTTACTTCGAATGCATCAAAACAATAAAATGGAATGAGAGTTGGATAGAGGGATATATAGATAAGGTATATGATAATATAAACATCACAAAATGTTAATGGTAGAATTTATGTGGTGGGTAAAATTTCTTTAACTTCTTTGTATGTTTAAATTTTTTGCATATTACACTTTTGTAACACGTGAAATGGAGGTATATATTTACATGGAAAAACGACCAAACTTATGTAGAGAAAAATAAGTTACACAGCTACATCCACATATAAATATTAGATTTCTGGCCATAGACACAAGAAACTTAATTATTGTTACTTCTGAAGAACAGGAAAAGATGTTTGTAGTGGAAATAGGAGACTTTCACATTCTAATAGGGAAAAAGGAAAGTTAAGAAATAGCAATACCATCAAAAATGAAATTACACAAGCAGAGGAAGTAATGACCCAAAACTGCCAAAAGCAAGATCAGTGTTCTATGTAATGATATGTGTGCTGGAACACAACATGAGCATGTAAGCTGCTCTGGGCCTTTACAGCTCAAATAGAAACATTAAATACTTTTCTTTTAGCCAGTTGCTCTGTGTGGTCAACTTTTATGAAACAGAGAAAAATATAGCTAATTTTTAAAATTAAAATCAATATCCTACCAGGCGCTGGAGTATAATAATAAAAATAATTGAGTTTCTTTGCTCATATCACTTCTGAAAAAGGAAAAATACAGATACCTGTATGTTAGGATGTGATTTGCAGTCTTGGTTGCAATGGAGAGCTTTGGGATATCTACAGTTGTTATACAGGAGAATTTCTTGGACTCTTAACTGAAAGGACAACTCTGTCCCTAAGAAGCTTCATCAAGATGATTTCTATGATGCAGAAGTCAATTATAACTCCATTCTCTAACTTTACCACTTCTTACACCAGCCATTCTCCCTACAACACTTTCTCTGCCGGGTTTGATAATTCATTGGAACAGTCAAAGAGAACTCATGGAAATAACATACGTACAACAATTTTAGTAACAGAAGGATGTAACAGAAACTAAGATATGCCAAGTGCAAAATTTGGGAGGGGTCCCACCATGGGGCTTCAATAGCTGAAAGGAGACACACTTAGATCTCAAAGGGGAACTGCTTACCCTTCCTGAAAACCACTGTTCATTTTCACCCATCAGGAATCCTTTACATAGGAAATTCAGTGAAGTTACTTGGTGGGTTCAGCTATTGTTCAGTCCTCTAAGCTTTCAGCCAGAATTCGGTCTTTGTACTCTATTACCATAGTATGGGTCAGCTCATTGTCTCTGCTTCTTCTTTTGGTATCATAGCAGCCACTACTCACTACCTCTGTCGCTGTCACAGGTTTCCTAGGTCTAGGAGGGTAATAGCTTCTCCTGGCTCTTGTCAATCAAGAAGCCACATAAGAGCCTCTATGTTCTAGGGTTTTGATTGAGCCACCAGTGCCCTCCCCAGCTAATCCACATAAAGGCCAACTACTGAGTGAGCCCCTCTGAGCCAATCCATGTAAAAGTTAGCTACAAGATTAAGACCCTCCCAGCCAATCCTGGTATAATCAACTACTGGGTGGGGCTTTGGAACCCAAAAAGCCAAATTGCTGTTTTTAATGAAGTGATTCCGCAGCCCACACCAATTATCTGTGTTTCTTAGTGCTGCTATAACAGAATTACCACAAGTGGATGGCTTTAAGGAACAGAATTTTTTTTTTCCTACAATTTAGAAGGCAATTAGTCTAAATTCAGGGAAAAGGAAGACTATCTCTCTGTGTCAGCTGGGGGGAAGGTCTTTGTCATTTTTCAACTTCTATTCCTCAGTTTCTTGGTGACCTTCATGTGGCCTGATAATCTCTCTTCCCTCATCTGTGCCTGCTTACTTCTGTGCCTAATCTACTCCTTTTATGTCTCAAAAGCGATTTGTTTAAAACATACCCTACACTGGTATGGCCTCACTAACATAACAAAGAAAAACCTGTTCCCAAATATTCATAGGTATAGGAGTTGGGATTTACAATACACATTTTGGGAACACACAATTCAATTCATAACACCAGTCAATAGCTTCATTCTCTGAGAAGGCTCCACTCAGGCCCACATTTTTCACTTGCACTTGATTCCAGAGCTCTCACTGTGGCTAATTGACCAGAATGTATATATGAACCCAAGATGGTCCAATTAGATGCTCTCTCTCTCCCATGAGCTCACAATTGGATTGTTCATGCTGCACTTGGGAAGTCATGCCAGGTTAGGAATCATGGAGATATTTTCTACCATATGCTACTGAGAAGCAAAGAAAGCTCGTCTGCCAAGAAAGAGAAGAACATGGAGCTGTACAGAGAAAAGTAAAAATGAGAGTCAATAAAGCCCCTGAAGAATTATAAAGAATAGGTACCTGAAATTATGTGTAATACATAAAAAGCTGAAGGGGGGAAAAAAGAAGATAGCTACCTGATTTCTAATCACATACCCTTGCACTTTTCTTTCCAATGCCTTATAAAGTCCACTCATGAGTCATTGACCCTAGATTCCATTAGCTAACCCTGAGGCTGTCCCTAAAATTTTCTTTTTTCTTAAACCAGTCTAAGTACTTTTTTTGCAACCTAAAGAGCTATAACTAAGGCAATTATTGTGAAGAATGTGCAAAGTGCAATTCAGGAGGCCAAAAGAGACTCCATCAGAAGCCCTAAGAATTCAGAAAACTTCACACTAAATAGTCACTGGGAACAGAATTCTATGAACCCTGATGCTCTAAACCCCTCCTCCTAGGAGCTGTGTAGTATATCCCGGAGATCTCCTGCTGTGTACCTCCACTTCTCTCTCCTTCCCTCCCTCCCAGGTATAGGGCCTGAGTAGTATGTGATTGGAAATGTTAAAGTCTGTATCAATCATCATTCCTAATTTAACAGTCAATCTTACTCTGCAAACATAGCCACAAGACAGTCTCCTAACCACTACTTTTAAGCAAGTGCTTACCCTAAATCCTTCCTACATAGAAATTTCCATGCTGTCAATGTGGGCCTGCAGTCAGCCCCAGGGTTACAGGTGAGGAGAGACAACTCAGGGACACCTGAAGTAGCAAGCGGGAAGAGCAGGAAAAAAGGAGATAAAAAGCCAGGAACCCAGACAGAAGAGCAGTCAGCCCCAGGGTTACAGGTGAGGAGAAACAACTCAGAGGTGCCCAAAGTAGCAAGCAGGAAGAGCAGGAGAAAGGGGATTAAAAGCCAGGAAGCCAGGGAGAAGAGCAGTCAGCTGAAGGGATTAGGTGAGGAGAGGAAACTCAGGCCCACCCAGAGTAGCAGGCCAGAAGAGCAGGAGAAAGGGGATAAAAGCCAGGAACCTGGACATAGGAGCAGTCAGCCCCAGGGACAACTCAGGGACACCCAAAGCAGCAGGCCAGAAGAGCAGGAGAAAGGGGATTAAAAGCCAGGAAGCCAGACAGAGGTACAGTCAGCTACAGGGACACAAGTGGGGGTGATACGAGAGGTCTCCAACAGCAAGACAAACTTGTCTGTCGGTTTGTCCAACTGTGGTGACATGTAGACGTGAGTTTTGAGACTGAGCCTCTGGTGTTTAAAACCCAGTGAGATGCACCTGCTCACAGGTAACAGGCCAGCTTATAGACTGAGACAGACTAGGAAGAAGGAAGAGGCCTTCCACTTCTCAAAGAATTGGCCAGGGAAAACCTTATGAATAGCAAAGAAACACTGTTTGGTACATTACCCTGCACCTTTAGGAATAGTCTGTTTAGATTAAAAGGCTCTCAAAATAGGACTGGGAAAGAGTTGCAACATCTGAGTAAACCCAGCCTTACTCATATGGAAAAGAGAAAGCTTTC
>NW_006921747.1:1168144-1177673 GCF_000298275.1 Orycteropus afer afer | reverse complement strand
GATGGTCTCAAGTATAGCAGGGATTGTGGGGCTGGCACGGGATCGGGCAGTGTTTCGTTCTGCTGTGCATGGGGTCGCTATGAGTTGGAAACGACTCGACGGCACTTAACAACAACAACAATGTGGGCCTAGACATTAGCAGAGATCTCACCATTAAAAGAAGTCTCAAATTATTAGCCATGAAATTCATTCTTTATTCCTCATCTTCCTATATCCTCTCAATGGAGAAATAATGATTAGTTTTAGGTTTGGACAAATACAGACTTATGATTTTATGACATGAGTTCCCTCAGACATTAAAAACCAAACCCTGACAGTACCTATATGCATCACTTTGGACATGTACTTAAGAAAACTGAGTAATGGCTGTCACTTGCTGGATTTCCAGCCCCCAATACTGGTCATGGCAATATGAGATTTCTAGACCAGCATCTCCTCCATTCCAGAAATAGCAATATTTCTCAGATAGATGCAAGCACCCACCTCAACAGAGGTAACCTCTAGGACAGAGGATAGCAAAAAGAGGTAATCAAGTACTTTGGCTTAAAATGGAAGAATTTCAAAGCATCATCCATTTCAGCAACGTCTTAGTTGCGTGATAGAAATAAGCAGTCAAGATGAGGAAATGGCAATATTTGTTCATTCACTAAGTATTTCCTGATTATCTCTGTGCCAGGCCATAGTTTAGGCACTGAGCTCATGGAACTCAGTAGGAACATTAGAATAAATATATGTCATGAAGTGATGTGTTCTTCAAAGAAAAGGAACACACGGTAAGATTACATTTTATGATACATACTAGAACATGCATGAACATTGAAAATATTATGTTGAACGAAGTAAGTCAGACACAAAAGGACAAATACTGTATGATCCCAATTATATGAACTATCTAGAATAGTCAAGTACATAAACACAAAAACTTTTTCATGGTTCCTAAGAGCTATGTGGGCATAGTGCCTAAGTCACTTGACTGCCAACCAGGAGACTGGTGGTTCAAACCCACAACTACTTCTCAGAAGGAAGATGGGGCAATCTACTTCCATAGTGATATTGCCTCGGAAACTCAAGGACGGGTTGCTATGAGTCAGGTCAGACTCGACAGCACATAACAACAACAACAAGAGCTATGTGGAGGAAGGAATGAGAAGTTATTGATTAAAAGGTACTGAATTTCTATTTAGGGTAATTAAAATATTTGGAAATGGATAGTGGTGATGGATGCAGAATACGGTGACTCAAACTAATATCACTGAATTATGCCCTTAAAAGTGGTTTTAATAGTAAATGTTATAGATATTTTACCAGAATTTTAAAAAAAATTACATTTTAAGTAAGGTGGTCAGGAAAGACTTTTCAGATATAGCATATTTGGAGAAAAGCCTGAATAACAGGAGGGAGCAATTATCTCAGAAAAGAGTGCTACAGGTAGAGGCAAACAGTATGTGCAAAGGTCCTAAAGAAAAGCATCAACAAAGGAGTCTGTAAGGAGAGAAGATAACGTTACACAGAGTGAATGCAGGCCTTGATTTATGGAAGCAAAGCACACCGTGAATGATGAAGAGCTGCCTCGAGTCCTTAACGTTTTGCTGATCTTCATAAATCCTATCACTGTCTATGTACCTCGTCATTTTTCATCAAAGCTCCAAGGTAATTTATTATTAGAAAATAGTACTTATTTTGCAGTAAAATGTTCTTTTCCCCTATTTTTCCCAACCCTATTTCATTCACCAGGTCAAACATGAAATTTGTCACATAGCACATTATTTCACGATGTGATACATAACGGCCAAACTACAGCAATCAGTCAATAAAATAAAGTGGTCTTAATGTCTTATATTTGATTTAGTCTATCAACAAAATTTAGAATGTAAACTCAGGATTAGGATTAACCAGTATATATAATTTTCTAACTATGTCTTTCATAGGATAAAGCAAATCAGTGAAACAGAACTGAGAGGCCACAGGCAGGCCCATGCATACATAGAATTGCTTCCGTGATAAAAAGTGCCATTTCAAAGAAGCAGAGGAATGATCATTCGATAAATAGTGCCTGGCCAATTGATCAGACTTTGGAGAAAAAACACAGATGCATCCTTGCTGCTTGTGCCAAATAAATATCAGATGAATCAAAATGTAATAAAACAAAATAGTAAAGGTTGTCAAAGACAGTATTGTGATTTAAAAAGAAAAAACATACTGGAATGGAGAAAGCTAAAGCTAGGTACAAAATCCAGAAGCCCTAATGGAAAAGATTAATAACAATGACAATGAAAAAATGTTAAAACTATGAAAAAGAAGGAAAACAAACATGATAGGAAAATGCAAAATGATACAAAAGGTAAATTCCTCTATTCATAAAAAGCCTGACAAATCAATGGCAGAAGGACAAAGTCCTCCTATTCCCTACCCCATAACGTACAGATAATATACACAGACAACTGGTAGAGGAAGAAATGCAATTGACTTTTAAAAGACATATACAGATGTACATTCCAATTAAAGAAATTTAACTTGAAACAAGTGAAATAAGATTTTATTGTATAAACAAATAGTAAAATTTTTGAAAACAAGGTATTGGTGATGGTGTGGGAAACAGGCTTTCCTGTACAATTTCCTGTACAATTTATATAATTGAATGTATAAATTATTACAAAGTTTTTGGAGGCTCATTTGGCTGCACCTGTGACAACTAAAAATTTGCATGTATTTTGACTTAGCCATTGTATTTGCAGCATTTATCTCAGTAGCTTTCATACATATACATATACAAAGAGGAATACATAAGGCTGCAATATGATTAACAATAGTAAAAATTTGGAAACAACTTAAACATTCATTGATAAGAAATGAGTAATCTAAAAGATGGCATAGTCCATACTATTGTGATACTGGGCAGCTGTTATAAAGATTGAGGTAGACTAATATGGACAGATAAGAAAGAACTTCTAAGCTAGAATGTTAATAAAAACAAGACAAAGGTATTATAGATATTATATATACACACTTGCACATACAAGAAAGCTATACTAGCTAGAATAGCCCAGGAAAATATCTATCATAGCCATTGTGGCCAAAGGCCATTGGCTTTATTAGCCCAAGATCACATTGTCAATGTGTAGCAAAGCGAGGACTAAAACCCAGATCTGTCAGACTCTCAAGCTCACACTGTTAATCATGATGCTATAAAACATCCAATGATGTTGAAAGGACAAAAGTAGCAAGAAAAAATATGGCTAGACATTTCCTACTTACAAATTCCTAATCAACCAGGTATAAAAATGAACAGACATATAATAATGGCAATAATGGAATTTTACAAAAGAGAGGCATATTCATCTTCATGTCCTTGAAGGGAAGAAGCTGAATGGAAGAATGCTTATCAGTATCTTCCCTTTCCAGGGATGATGTGAAAAAACAAGTAGAATTTGTCAGCATTTAGAACCTTCTGTCATCTATACAAGTTGTAGAAGCACAACTCATCAGACTAGAATCCTTGCTTCTGGTTATACATGAGATGCAGTGTTTCTCTTACCAGTTTTAACTAAATTTGACCCAGTTTAAAAATTAAAGCAATCTCCAGCTTGTTTGACAGCATTATGTGTCAAATAAACATTTATCTACAGCCAGACCTATGAATAGCCTTCTAAGACATTGCCAGATCATTGGGAAGGTGTGAGAACTTCCAGATGAGTTCTGAAATTTTCGCCTTAGAACTTGGCAGATTGCATTATAGCCCTGGATCTATATTTTTCTGTGCCAAACCAGTAGCTGCCCAGCCTGCAAGTATTTGCTTTTTGGGGAAACCAAGTCCTAATACACATGGGTTGTTGTTGTTGTTATGTGCCGTCAAGTCGGACCTGACTCATAGTGACCCCTCCTTGGGTTTCTGAGGCAGTATCATTATGAAGTACATTGCCCCATCTTCCTTCCGAGGAGTGGCTGGTGAGTTTGAACTGCCAGCCTTCTGGTTAGCAGTCAAGTGCCTTAGGCACTACGCTACCAGAGCTCCTATACACAGGGGTAGGAGGACCCAAAGGATGTCTCTGTGCTTCTTGATCCTGACCCCCATCAATGAAGCAGACTGAACCAAGGCAAACAAGGAACTCCAGCTTGGCCAATCAAATTCTCTACCCTAAGAATCTGAAGTTCATAACAAAGACTGGGAACCTGTTTTATTATTAAGCTAGATCCATTGCAGTACCCTAGAGAAAGTCAAATACCATGAATTCCTGTTGCTGAACTTCCCAGAATTCCTTGTTATGTATCTTCCTTGAACTATGCTTCTTCAGTACTATGAACAGGCTCAATGTGCTTTTTCCTTATGCTTCCCAGAGTCAGTTTCTTTTGTTTTCACACACACAAAAAAAACCAATATAAACAAATACACCCCTCTACTCATTGCCTATCCAATATCCATTTTCTTATTTTTTCTTACTAACAAAACCTTGATTTTGTTTGGTGTAGCAATGTATCCTTTTGAATATTCAATTTCCAATCCCTCCTTGAAGCTGGTTGTAATCTTGTGACCCAATCCTGGCCAATGAGATGAATAGAAGTCATTGGTGGAGATTCTAGAAAGCCTCCTTAAAAACTGATGGACTTTATGATCTTTTATCTTTTGCCCTTTGCTCTCATCCTCCCATTTGGCTGGAATGCAACTGTTGTACCACAAAAGGTGATTTTCTATCTGCCTTGCCTGAAGCCAACTATAAATGCAGCGTTCTCTCCTCTGACCCTCACCACTGCATCTCACAAGTTAATGGACACAATTCTCCAGATTGACAAGTCTACCTTAAGACTTCAGACACTAGTTGTAAGCTTGAGGGTCCCCTGAACCCCTCCCCTTCACTTCTTACCGGGATCCCCATTACTCACTCAAGTTCAATAATTCACTAGAGTAACTGATAGAACTCAGAAAGTATAATACTTGTAATAACAGTTTTACATAGCAAAAAGAATACAAATGAAGAGACATATAGGGCAAGATCTGGGAAAGATCCCAGTGCAGAACTTCCATATCCCATAAAGGGATGTATCACCCTCCCAAGCACCAATGTCTTTCATCAACCAAGAACCTCATGGACTTTCAGTGTTCAGAGTTTTATTGGGGTTTCAATACATCAGCATAATTGATTGAATCATTGCCCCCATGGTTGAATTCAACTTCCAGCTCTCCTTCACTGTGGTCAGAGTGGTATCACAAAGTAGTCTTTCTGGTATGGCCAACCCCTACCCGATATGAGTCAGCTCATTAGCATAAACACTCATCTGTGGTCTGGAGCCCTCATGGATAACAATCACTTCAATCACTGAATCAATTCTAATGGTTTAGAGAGTACCTCCTGGGAACAAGGGACAAAAAAAAAAAATTATTTGAGTAAAATTAATTGCGTACCCAGAGATACCCAGAGAAAGAGCTGAGGAATTGAGCCACACACTAAGGATGGCAAAACAGGAAACAAGAAGTCTGTGTTCTTAAAGATATCTTGAATAATGGCACCAGTCCCACTTCATGACTTCCTATGGGAAAAAAATAACTCCCATTTTGTTAAGCAGTTTGGACAGGTTTCTGCCCAAATATACAGCTGGACATAATTCTAAGGGATGTACCACCTATTCACTTGTGAAGTCTCTTGTATGAATTTAATTCAACTAAAATATTAGGAGAGTATCTGGTAGTACAGTGGTTAAGCACATGATTGCTAACCTAAAGGTCTGCAGTTCAAACCCAGCAGCTGCTCTATGAAAGAAAAATGTGACGGTATGCTTCTGTAATGATTATAGCCTCAGAAACCACATACGGCAATTCTACTTTGTCCTCTAGGGTCACTGTGAGTTGGAATTAACTTGATGGCAAGGGTTTTTTTGTTTGTTTGTTTGGAGCCACTGGGGAGATTCAAACTGTCAGTCTTTGAGTTAGCAGCCAAGAGTTTAACCATCTGCACCATCAGGGCTCCTTGTAATAAAGGATAGTGTTAAAAAAAAAAAAAAAAAAGGTGATAAACAGAAATGTAAAACCACTAGCTAGACAAAAGGAAAAAAAAAACATGAAATCTGACTGAGAAGTGAGGGAAAATTTATTAGCAGTGATGGTAACTGATCTGGGTCATGAAAAATATATACAGTTTTGATAGGTAAGTATGGAACAAGGACCTAACAACTGGGAATTGAGTATAAACAAAGGCTTCTAGGCCTGTTGAGGAATGACAATTATAGAGTTCCTCATCTGCAATGATCATCAAAACACTAACAGTGAAACCTGTCATTTGTTGCTCACATACTGTGCAACAGTTGCTTTACATGAATGATCTTAATAAATCATTCTTATAAAAAACAAAACAAAAAAAACCTCACTGCCATCAAGTCAATTTGACTCATAGTGACCCCTCCCTTGGGTTTCCAAGGTGGTATCACTACAGATGTAGATTGCCCAATCTTCCTTCTGAGGAGTGGCTGGTGAGTTTGAACTGCCAGACTTCTGGGTAGCAGTCAAATGTCTTAGGTACTATGCCACCAGAGCTCCCAAATTCTTCCTATAAGTCATAAAAAATATGAAGTATTGATATTATCCCCATTTTACAGATAAAGAAATTAAAGCAATAAAAAGTGAGATAATTTCTCCAGAATGAAAAGCTAATAAGTGGCTGAGACAGGATACTAGCCTGAATTCATCTGGCTCCAGAGCCCAACCTCTTCAATCACTTTGTTCAAATGTTTGAAGAACACTATCAAAAAATGGGAGTAGTTATTGGCACATGGAATTATGCAGCACTCAATGGCCAAGAAGACTATTAGATGTTTCAGAGCATTGGATTATCAAGAACCTGGACAAAAAGAAACTCTTTAAAACTTAAATCCACACTTGAACTCCCAAATAGTGCTCAAGAAAGAGCTAAGATAGCTCATAAGTAAGATATGTAATTCCTATGCCTATAGTAGTTGTAGGAGCTCTGGTGGTGTAGTGCCCAAGGCATTTGACTGCTAACCAGAAGCCTGGTGGTTCAAACCCACCAGCCACTCCTCAGAAGGAAGGTTGGGTAATCTATTTCCATAGTGATATCACCTTGCAAATCCAAGGAGGGGTCTCTATGAGTCAGATCTGACTCAACACAGTGAGAGTTTATAGCAGTTGTGGCCCACTAGAATAATGCAAACAGAAGAATAACCAAAAAGGCAGAGTCAGGGACAGTGAAAAACAATTTATACTGGAAATACTCCCAGGAAGCAGGACTGAAGCCTCATGAAGGAACATTGTCCAACACCAAGCTAGAAGGTCCTCAACACGTGGACTTAGGGGACTTTCAGGATTGCTCCAGACCAGTGATTACTACGTATTTTTCTGTTCATCTCCATTCTTCCTCATTTCAAGTAAGATTATTAAACTTATCCTGTCTCTGCTCCATCAGTGTATTTTGGGAGTTGGGGTATGTGTGTTTGCACATAATGTCTCTTTTTAGTTTCACAGGTCTCCAAAGAGGAGGAACCATCACCAAACTGAGTTAAAGAACTCCACACATTCTAGACACTGAGTTTGAGAATAAAATTTTGATTAGATGGGATTTGTAATTTGTTTCCCTTTAGGAGAGGGTATGCAACTCTTTGGATTGGGAGAGTGAACCAAATCCGAGGAGACCAGAATCAGACAGAGTTACTTATGAGTACTACAAACTGATACGTCAGTCCTCCTCTTCTTAAAGATACTCAATGGTTTATAATTTTTAGTCTCCTTGCTGGTGGTCACATGACTAGATCTAAATTATGTACTGTGACCACAAGTGACAGATATTATTTCCAGGCTGAGGCATTTAATTGCCAATCTGATACCCTATAGTGTGGGTTTTTATCCTAGCTCAGTAACTATCAATGTTTGCAATCATGGCTGCCCTTCAGCCTGGATCCCTAACTACAACAAAGAGAGTCTCCTGTTGACCTGTGATGGACATGTAGCATGAGTGAGAATAAAATCTAAGGCAGTGACATTTAAGGGGTGTTTTTAATCATACCATCACCCTATGATTCCTAACTAAAATTTAATTCAAAAAAAAAAAACTAGGGTTCTGGCAAGATGGTGACTAGGCAGAAAGACTGCACAGACCCTCTTCAACAAAGAAAAGGAAAAACAGTTAATACAGACACAGAAGACAATCTTGGACCCCTGTGCCTTGAAGGGAAGAAAATAGAAGTGGACTAAACCCCAACTAGCAGAGGAATTTGCGTGAAAATACCAAAAAATGAGACATACGGAGCTGCATTCTGGGAGCGATCCTGACGGCACAGACAGGTTGGAGATTCTCCAGTGGTGGTAGGACCTAAGAACTACCCTAAAAATCACCCTACTAACCAGGGACTGCACGGAGGACTGTGCACAGTGGCTGGGGAACAAACAGAGAAGGTGAAGAGAAAGGTGGGCTGAAATGTGGACTTTTGCTGGTCTGGAGGACACCGCCATTTTGAAGGTTTGAAAAGTGGCTTGACTATTTTGGATATTTAAAGAGACAGCACCCTCAAAGATTTCTGGGGCTTAAGAACACTTCTGCTTTCCAGCAACCCCAAAGACACTCGGGGCCTGGAAGACTGAAAAGGTACGGCATTCTTGTTACTACCCAGTACAGCAGATTGGTGAACGGAGGTGTGGCCACCTCCCACTCCCACCTACCTTCTGGGCCTACAAGAACTCCATCACAGTCTGTGTGCTCAGACGGAGCCTGGGTGTCCTACCCTGTCCTTCACCGATTTTTTTTTTCTTTTTATATTTTTATTTTTTTCTTTTTGCTTTCTTTTTTCTGGTGATTAGTTTGCTTCTATTTGTCTGTTTTAAAACAACTAATATTATTAATACTTTTGTTCTATTTATTATTATTATTAATCCTCCCCTACCAGGTCCTAGTTTTCAGCATTTTTTTCTTTTCCCTGTGCCTGGTTGAAATTTCTTTTTACCATCCCAAATTTAAGGGTTTTTTTTGTCTTTTTCCTTTTCTCCTTTTTTCTCTTGATTAAGCTCATTCTTTGTTTCTCTTTTTGTATTTTTCCTATTTTTTCTTCATTTGTTATTCTTCTCCCTACTTTTTTTCCCTTGGTGCCCTATCCCCAAATATTGCAGGTTTGCTTGTTTAGTCTTCTTTTTTCCCCTTTTTTCTTTTTTTGGTTACTGTTCCTGTGTGAGTACATGGTGTGTTTTTCATCTATGGGCTTTTAGTTTTTGATGATTATTCAATTGTAATTTGTGTCCAACTGAGTGGGAGACAACAACAGTTCTCATAAGACACAACTACACCCACACCTACTACGACTTCACTTACTGAGCAAGAGCCACTTCCTCCTTCTTCACCAATGGGCCAACGAAAAAAAACCACCAAGAAGAGCCTGAATCATCCTCGGTTGCTCTTCACAAACAGTTAACAGAGATCTAAATACAACAATGTCACGATGCCTCGAAAACAACAGACCATCACAGTGCACACAAAGAAGCAGGATAAAGTGGGAGAAACAAGGCAGCAGGATATACATCCCTGAGGAAGAAGCAGCA
>NW_006921747.1:1124498-1140506 GCF_000298275.1 Orycteropus afer afer | reverse complement strand
CTTCTGTGTCTGTGTTAATTGGTTTCCCTTTTCTTTGTTGAAGAGGGTCTGTGCAATCCTTCTGCCTAGTCCGCCATCTTGCCCCGCCTCCTCTGGCCAATTCTTTAAGAAGTGGATGGCCTCTTCCTTCTTCCTAGTCTGTCTCAATTCTATAAGCTGCATTGAAACCTGTGCTCCATTTGCAACCCTGCTGGCATTTGAATCACTGGTAGCACAGCCTTAAATCTCACAGCAGTGTGCAAGCCACCACCGTATGACAAACTGACAGGCAAGTTCATCTCCCTTAGCTGTTCGAAACCTCTCCTTCCCCCCTTACCTGGATCCTACCTGGATCCTGGCACCTTTGTCATTCCCCATGTTCCCTCCCTTTCCTGCCTCTGGGGTGGGGACTGTCTCCCTCCCCTTACCTGGATCCTGGTGCTTTTGTTGTCCCTGGTGTTCCTTCCCTTTCTTGCCTCTGGGGGGTGGGGGTGGGGGTGTGTGTAGAACATTGGTTTTGTGAACTATGTTATGCCAATTGAATTTGATATTCCCTGAGACTATGGCCCTGATCCCCTAGGCCCAGTGACTCATTTCCTCAAGGTATTTGATTATAGCTAACTTTGTACCCTGAATGTTGAACTGTATTCATGGATGTTGTATTTGCAGTACATATAAACACATATGTAGAAATATCCTCTGTCAAACCTATAGACATTCATCGGTATAGTCATATTCACCTTCCCACAACCATTCACCTGTATGTCTGTGTCTCTACTAGTAAGTTTACTGTTATTATTATTGCAGGATTGTGTATATAATAGTCTTTACTTTTGTTGCCTTTAACTCTTGTGCACCTTCCTTTGCCTTGATCATTTGTGCTAATCTCTTCCTTATTGTATATTACCTTTCCCTTCACTTGAGTTAACACTATCTACCCTCTTGTTAGTGTTTACCCTCCCTTCCTTTCCCACCTCTGATAACCTTCACAGAATGTTTCTTTTTATGTGGAAGTATTTTCCTGATTTTTTTATAGTAGTATTCTCATACCCTATTTATCCTTCTGTGATTGGCTAATTTCATTCAGCAAAATGTCCTTTAGGTTCATCCATGTTATAAGGTGTTTCAAAGATTCACCATTATTTTTAAACATTGTATAGTATTTCTAGGAGCTCTGGTAGCATAGTGGCTAAGACACTTGCCTGCTAACCAGACGGCTGGTGGTTCAAACCCACCAGCCACTCCTCGGAAGGAAAGTTGGGCAATCCTACTTCCGTAGTGATACTGCCTCGGAAACCCAAGGAGGGGTCACTATGAGTTGGGGCCGACTCGACGGCACATAACAACAATAACAAATAGTATTCCAGTGTGTGTATGTACCATAGTTTGTTTATTCATTCACCTGTTGATGGATACTTAGGTTGGTTCCATCTTTTTGCTATTGTTAATAATGCTGCAATAAACATAGGTGTGCATATATCTGTTCATGTCACAGCGCTTATTTCCCTAGGATATATACCTAGTAGAGAGCTGTGGTAGCGTAGTGCCTAAGGTACTTGACTGCTAACCAGAAGGCTGGTGGTTCAACCCCACCAGCCACTCCTTGGAAAATCTACTTCCTCAGAGATACCACCTCAGAAACCCAAGGAGAGGTCACTATGAGTTGAATTGACTCAATGGCAGTGAGGTTTTTTTTCTTTTTTTAAGCTATTGTTATTTTTAAAAGTGTGCTTGTGTGTGAATATGTGTGTGTAAATGGGTAGCTGAATCTTAAATTTATATGAAGAACCACCAAGAAGAAATAAGGCATTCCTTAAAAAAAGAATAAAGTAAAAGGACTTGCCCAACCAAGTATCAGAATTCATTATCAAGCCATGGTACTTAACACAACGTATAATTTGGTGCAGACATAGATTGAGGAAATGTTAGTAATTATAGTATCAAGTAGATGCTTTTGGTTGCAAATAATGGGAAAGCTGTGATTCAACTGGCTTAAATAATAATTTAATATAATTCCGAAAACAGAGCCATTTTCAGGGTTGATTAATTTTGTGGCTTTACTGCATCATCAAGGAACCAGGCTATTTCTATATCTCTGTTTTGTCATCCTCAGTGTGGTGGCTCTGTGCTCAGTCTGACACCCTTCATGGGCTGCAAGATGGCTGCCAGAGTCCCAGACATCACGTCAAGATATAATGATGACCGAGGCAGAAAGGACACATATCTTCTTGTGTTTCTTTCTCAGATGTTAGTAAGCTTTTCTAAAAGTTCCACAACATATCTGAATGGCCAGATTTGAGTCACTCAATTCCTAACCAAACACATGTATTCCTAAATCAAGTATTGGCAAGGGAACTAGAGTCAGCATATTGTCTTAGACAAACCATTCTAAGTAGAATGGATATTAAGGAGTTAACCATCAAGAAAATAATGTTAGTTTTGGTTAGTGAGAAAAAATTTTTTCTTATTATTCTTTACATATTTATGCTTTTTCTCAAAATTAACAAATAAATCAGTCTATCACCAAATAAAAGGAGTTGTGTGGGTGCAGTGCCTAAGGCATCTGACAGCTAATCAGAAGGTTGGTGGTTCAAACTCATCAGCCACTCTATGGAAGGAAGATGGGGCAATCTACTTCTATAAAGATTTACTACCTCTGAAACCCAATGGAGATTGCTATGAGTTGGAATTGTCTTAATGGTAGTGATTTTTTTTTTTTAAATCATGAAATGAAACTCAGATGTCCTATTTACAGATCATCATATTCTGTCCCTATTATAGATGTGGAACCAAATGAGAAATTAACATTTGTTGAGTGCTTATTAAATACCAGAAACTGTGCTAAGTGTATCATCAGATTTAATTCTTACAAAACTCTGATAAATCTCAGTAATTCCAATTTTATGAATGATGAAACTAAGCCTATAGAAGGGAAAAATATCTTGGGTTAAGTCTTCCATTGAATAAGTTGTATAACTGGGGGCATACCTAGATCTTCAGATAAGTATCTCATTCTTCAATCCAAGCCTGTGTTCTGTGCCTTTTACTCCATCTCTCTCTCTCTCTCTCTCTCTCTCTCTCTCTCTCTCTCTCTCTCACACACACACACACACACACACACACACACACACAATCATTATTTGAGATATAGATTCACACACCAAGAATAGCTGGCAAATATGTCCTAGAATAACGTATTTTCTTCTCCACAAGCTGTGTAAGAAAAAGAATAAATTTCAGGATTCTTAGGATCCACTTTCCACCATCAGATAATACAATGGAGTGTGGAGGGGTCTTGCTCCACTGGAAGTAACTATCTGTGAACCAGTTTAAAAGAATTTCCCAGGAATTTTAATTCCCAGAAAACCCAGAAGTTCTGGCATCCCTATTGTGCCCGTTCATGCAGATCAGCATTTATAAATACTAGGACACCTTGGCTTCTTTGAAGGGCACATTAAGGGTGTCAACAACCCAAGGTGACTCAGGGGCCAACAATTAAGAGGGAAGCAGCAGTGTGGCAGGGAAAAATGTTGAGAGGAAAAAGATGAAGCTGGCTGGTCAGAAGGAACTAAACAGCCCAGTGCTGCGGAGAATTGCCAGGCTGGTGGTGCAGGCATGATGGATAGGCTCCTCTGAGGCTGCCTATGTGATTGAAGCCAGATTGTCAAAAACAGACAGTAAACCAGGAGAGAAAAGCGAGAAGTTAGATGGTGCTGTCAACTTGCCACAGGATATGCAGTAAAGAGTATCGGACTTGCATGAAGAGTAAGGAGGAAACAAAACAAAACACAAAACAAAGGTGGTGGACGACTTTTTTAAACAGCCTCCAAGGACACCTGGGAGAAAATCTGGGGCATGTGATGTCATAACAATGATGAGTTTGCAAGCAGGTCATCTGATTGTCTTTTGGGAAATTAGACTATCTGCTGGCACCAGGATTGCAAGCTGAGGAGAACCAGGTGTGAGACCCCACCTTCTAACAAACCTCAAAGACTCAAAGGTGAAGCATTAGAAGGCAAGAAGCTCCTGTAACTATCTCTTTCATACTTGAACACCAGTGGGTAAGACAGAATTGTCAACCGATCTATCCCCACTCCACTGTGAACGGAAGGGATACACTCAGGGTCATTAGCAGTGACTCCTGAGAATGATGGGGCAGCTACTTCATTAACTTCACCTTAGATTTTATTGTGGGAGGACAAGCCTTCTAGATACTAGCTGACGAAGAATTCAAAAATCCCAGGAAAAAACTAGAGTGTCCAGTATTTTCACACTGTGACCTACAAAATCCTAGGGGTTCTGTGCAAATGTCTCAGGGATAGACTAATAGGCAGGGGGAGAAAGAGCATGCAGGGCCTCTGTGGTGGTTAAGTTTGTGTGTCAACTTGGCTGGGCCTTCTTGAGTGGCTGGGCAGCTGAATGTAGTTATTCCCCATGGTGGAACTGGTAATTAATTCCATGATGGAATCTATTGGAGCAGCTGAGTAGCTGCTTTGGTTATGTGGTCTGCTTCCTGTATATAAGCAGCAGTTTTGGGAATGGTCTATAGCTATGGCACTCTTGAACTCTGCGTGTAGCCATGTTGTTGTTTAGCAGTCTGCCATGCTCTGCCAGCCTTGGGACGTTCAATGGATTTAAATTAATAGCATACCATGTGGTTTGGTACCATCAGAATTGTGCCTTTTTACTTGTTAACCTCAGACTTGTCAGCCTCAGCAGCCAGCAGCTGCCTGACTAAAGAAAAGCCTTTAGCTCCAGTGGGCCAGGATGAACCCCAAGGTTGAGGAACTTTTACCCAGCCCCTAGAGCCTGGCACTTTGAACTTGGACTTAAAGCCTCCAAACTGTGAGAGAATAAACTCCTGTTTGTTAAGGTCATCCCATTTTTGGTATACTCCTGTCAGAGTGGCACTAGGTAACCAGAACAGCCCCAAACAGAGCAGCTTTGTTTTCAGAGGTTTCAAATTAGAGCTAACATTTATCAAGAGCTTTCAAGATGCCAAAGGAGTATGCTAAACATTTTACATGTGTTCTCTCAGTTAGTTCTCATAACTGAATGAGGTGATATATTAATGTTACAATATACAAATGATGAAACTGAAGCAGAGAGGTTTAGTAACTTGTCCTGGATCACACAGCTAGTATGTGGTAGCCATAGGATATAAACCCATCTATACCACTGTGTTGGGAGCTCTGGTAGCATAGTGGCTAAGACACTTGCCTGCTAACCAGATGGCTGGCGGTTCAAACCCACCAGCCACTCCTCGGAAGGAAGGTTGGGCAATCCTACTTCCATAGTGATACTGCCTCGGAAAACCCAAGGAGGGGTAGCTGTGAGTTGGGTTTGACTCGACAGCACATAACAACAACAACAACCACTGTGTTATACTGGAGTTCTCTATAAGATTTCTACTGGTGAAAGGGGTTTCTCCCCTACTTATTGCCTAAGGTGCCTCACAGGCAACAACCTTAGGACTGACAGGTTGGGGCTTATCAAAATCTCTGATGGCATCTCCTGAGTGGTAAGAGTCATAGCTATTCTTGGTTTTCTCTACCATCTGTTAAAATAAGGAAAATATTAAATATTGGCCTCATGTGGCTTCTGCAGGCTTTGTGAATTTTAAGGATTTAATGTCTGAAAATCACCTTCTACAGTTACATTGGGAATTTCATCACAATCCTCTGGTGGATGTCACTTTCTCTCTCTCTCCTGCACCCAGAACAAATGAGCAGGGGCCAATCTGAGGGCTTTATCCAGACATGCACCATGAAGCAGAGCATCAAGAAAGAAATAAGGGGAGAAGTCAAGTGGGGAGAAGGAGACTGTTAGTGAAGATGATGGAGCAGCTTTGCTTTCATGGGTTTCAAGTTAGACAAATGCACATCGACAAATGCATGTGGCATTTTATTTTGAAGAAGGAAACAAGAGTTTGTCTCCTGAAGAGTTGCCGTTTGCTTTTATGAGACCATGAAAGATGGTCATGTTTTTCTACCTAGCCTGTAAGAAGACTCAGTTCAATTTTATGTTAGATTTTAGTCTATTTCCTTAAGCTTAAGCTTTTGGCAACCAGCCTCTTCCTTACAATAAGATTGAAAACTATCCAAAAGGAGGTGACTGTGTCTTTTCAGACCTGGTTTCATATTCTTTTGGGAAAGTGGCAGAAGATCACTAATTAATTATGCTAAGAATGGAAGAGAAGATGCACTGGTCCAGGAAACAGTTCTTTTCTCAGACAATATTTTCTCAGAAACAATTCCTATTCCAGAAACAAAGCTCAAGAAAATCCATTGCTTTTTTTGTATTTAATTTACAAAAGCTTAATTAAAAAAAAAAAAAAAAAAGAATGAAAATGCTTTTAAAAAGAATGAAACAACATGGCAATATTAGCTTTAGTGGTAGACATCTGGTGCTATCCTTTATGTTTAAAATATATCATAATTCTAAAAATAAACACAAATTGCTGAGACAAATCCACTGGCATGATAATTACAAGACTTAGACAGCCTAAATGGCCTCCTAATTTCTGTGATATAAGGAGCTCACAGTTTAAATCTGAAGACTAGTGAGATCAAAGAACAAAACTTTTCACATCCAGTCTGTAGTCATTGAACATTCAAAGACATTTTAGCGCTGCATTGTGTACTTGTGCTTTTCAGTGTCTTAAGGACATAAAAGTGAACCAAACAAATACAGCCCCTGCCTTCAATGAGCTTTCAGTCTAGGGGAAGGAGTAGATAAGAAGTAAACCAAGAAATGAATAAATAATTATACATTGTGGTAAGTGCTCTGAAAAGAACAAATAATGCCTAAGGCATTTGACCGCTAACCAGAAGGCGAGTAGTTCAAACCCACCAGCCACTCCTCTGAAGGAAGATGGAGCAATCTACTTCAGTACAGATACTGCCTCAGAAACTCAAGGAAGGGTTGCTATGAGTCAGATTCAACTCAACAGCAATGAGTTTGGTTTAGTTTGGAGGAAACAGTGGAAAAGGGGGAAATTTGCAGGGTGATTACAGATGGTATCTGTGAGGAAGTTTTATTTTATCTCAGATCTGAAGTATAAGGAACAAGAGAAGGTAATGTTTTGTGCAAATGACCCAAATAAGACCAGAACTGGGTGAGTCTGAAAAGCAGATGACCAGTGTGACTGGTGTACATTGTTGGACAGGGAAAGGAGCACAAGATGAGATTCAAGAGTTAGTGAAGGGCCAGATCATGCATAGCTCATGGGGGAGCTGACATTTAATCTGAAATTAATATACCAGCCACTTAACGTCTTTGTGCAAGGGAGTGACATGTACTGATATACCTTGAGAAAGATCACTCTGGCTATGTGAAGAATTGGATTGGAGATTGACGAGAGAAGAAGCTGGGAGCTGAGGAATCAGGAAATGGCAGCCTGCAGGCCATCTGGCCCGTTAATTATTTTTATAAATGAACTTTCATTGCAATATTCATTTCTTTAATATTGTCTATGGATGCTTTCTCACTACAAAGGCAGTGCTCAGTAGTGCTACTGAGATGATGTAGATTGCAAATCTAAAAATATTTACTATCTGACCCTTTACAGAAGAAAAATATGCCAACCCAAGTTAGAAAGCTGTAGCTGTAGCCTAGGTACAATATAAACTCAAAAATCCATTGCTATTGAGACAATTTCAACTCACAGAGATCCTACAGGACAGAGTAGAACCACCCCATAGGGTTTCCAATGCTGTAATCTATACAAAAGCACACTGTCACATATTGCTTCTACAGAGCAGCTGCTGGGTTTGAACAAATTAATTTTTTTTCTTATTAATTTTATTATTTTAAAAAATTTTTGCAGTGTTCTCTACCTTCCTCTCCCACCCCTGTAACTAACCAAGAACGTTTCCTTTCATATATAAACTTTCCTTGACGTTTTACAAAAATTAACTAATACAATATTTGTCCTTTTGTAATTGACTTATTTCATTCAACATAATGTCTTCCAAGTTCATCCACCTTCTGCAGTGTTTTGCAGATTCTACATTGTTCTTTAGTGTTACATAGTATTCCATTGTGTGTATGTACTTTAATTTGGTTATCCATTCTTCTATTGATGGGCACCTAGGTTGTTTCCATTTTTTTGCTGTTGTAAATAGTGCTGCAATGAACATGGGTGTGCATATATCTGTTCCTGTCCTCATTCTCACTTCTTTCGGATATATATCTACTTATGGGATTGCTGGATCAAAGGGTATTTCGACTCAAACAAATGACTTTTGGTTAGCAGTTGAGAGTTTAACCACTGTGGCACTAGGGTTCCTTAGGTACAATAATATAGTATGACTTATCAGGATTCATTCAATGAGCATTACTGAACATTTATTATGTGTTTAGGATAGAACCAGGTTTCTAGATATACAAATATCATGTAAGCCCAAGTTTTCAAACTCAGTAACTTTCAATCCCATAAAATTCACCCCTCAAAACTCTACTCTTTTACCCACTGAAACCCATTGCCATCCAGTCCATTCCAACTATAGCAACCCTAGAGGACAGTAGACCTGTCCTGTAGAGTATCACATCTTCCTCCTGTAGGCTACATCATCTCTGTAACAACTACTGAATCATACTCACCAGGAAGGAAGATTGGACAATCTACTTCTGTATAGATACCACCTTGGAAACCACCTTGGAAACCCAAAGAGGGTTTTCTATAAGTAGGAACCCATTCAACAGCAGTGAGGTGTTTTTTTTTTTTTTTTTTTTTAATGTGAAAAAGCATCCATAGAAAATACATAAATAAATTAATGTTGCAATAAAAATTTATTTACAGCCAGCTACTTGGAAAGGGATCAAAATTGGAGATCCTGGATAGGAAAAAAAAAAAAAAAACCTCACTGTTGTCAAGTTGATTTGACCTCTCCTTGGGTTTCCGAGGCAGTATCTCTACGGAAGTAGACTACCCAATCTTCCTTCTGAGGAGTGGCTGGTGGGCTTGAACTGCCAGCCTTCTGGTTAGCAGTCAAATGCCCTGAATAGAGTAGGAGAAAAAAATGTGGAAAAAAATTCAAAAACACAAAAATGATCAGAATTGCTGGTTGGGTAGAGATTGACAGAACCCCTGAGAGTATGGCTCTAGGTTATCCTTCAGTCCTGGAAATGGACTCACTTCCATAATTAGCTCACAGCCCAACAATAGAAAGATCTACAAGCAGAACATCTGCTCCAAAGAGTTACACCTAGCTACCCTAGGGAGATGCACCTCTTGGATCAACCAACCATGAGCTATCACAAGGGCAGCATTCACCTAGATGGAAAGCTGGACAGACAAGAATGCATAGATAAAAAGGGCACAGGGAAGGGGTAGTCACAGGGAGGAGAGGGGAGGAGAACTCTTTATGGTTGGGGATTGTAATCAGGGACATGAAACCAAATGTGCATGAACTGTTGAGAGTAAAATGAATCTTCTTTGTAAATTTGCACCCAAATCACAATGGAAAAAAAAAAAAATTCATTTACAGCTGATGGGTTGGAATGGCCAATCTTTCATTTTGCAACTGAGTGCTTAACCATTGCACTATCAGTGCTCCTTTGTTGCTAGATTGTATCAAGTCTGTTCTGACTCATAGTGACCTTATGTACAACAGAGCGAAACACTGTCCAGTTCTCACAATCATTGCTGTGTTTGAGCCCATTGTTGCAGCTACTGTATCAACCTGTCTCATTAAGGGTCTTGATCTTTTTCACCAACCCTCTGCCTACCAGGCAGGATGTCCTTCTCTGGAGACTGTTTCTTCCTGATAGCACCTGCAAAGTACATGAAATGAAGTCTTACCATTCAACTTCTTAAGAAGAATCCTGACTGTATTTCTTCCAAGACAGATTTGTTCATTCTTCTGGCAACCAATGGTATATTCAATTTTCTTCCCCAACACCATAATTCAATGGCTTCCTTATTCATTGTCCAGGTTTTGCACACATTTGAAGCTATTGGAAATACCATTACTTGGTCAGGTGCACTTCATCTTAGTTTTAAAGGGATATATTTGCTTTTTTAACACTTTAAAGGGCTCGTTTGAAGCAGATTTACAAACTGAAATATATCATTTGATTTCTTGACTGCTGCGTCCATAGTTGTTGACTGTGGATCCACGTAAAATGAAATCCTTGACAATTTCACATTTTCTTCCTTTACGGGATGTTGCTTATTGGTCAGTTGTGAGGATTTTGTTTTATGTTGAGTGGATTAGAACTGGCATTTGAGTGCATTAATCATATTCAGCACCTATTACTAGGGAAATTCAAATCATGACATAGTAATTTTTGATTGGTTGATTGGTACATATACTGTGACCTTGGCCATTAGGGCTTCCAATCCACACAACTGGTCCAATAAAGAGCATCATGATAAATAGTGAAGAAATTGAATTTGTCAATGATTTCATTCCACTTCAGTCAACAATCAACACCCATGGAAGCAGCAGTCAAGAACCCCAAAAAACATATTGCATTGAGCAAATCTGCAGCAAAAGACCTCTTTAAAATCTTAAAATGCAAAGATGCTACTTTGAGGACTAAAGTACACCTGGTCCAAGTTATGGTATTTTCAGTCACTTCACATGCATGTGAATGCTGGACAATGAACAAGGAAGACTGAAAAAGAATTGATGTCTTTGAATTACGGTATTAGCAAAGAATACTGAATAGACAATAGACTACCAGAAGAACAAATCTGTCTTGGAGGAAGTACTGATAAAATGCTCCTTTCATGTGAGGAGGGCAAGGCTTTGCCTCACTTACTTTGGACATGTCATCAGGAAGGACCAATCTCTGAGGAGTACATAACACTTGATAAAATAGAAAGTCAGTAAGAAAGAGGAAAACCCTCAATGAGAAGGATTGAAATAGTGGCTACAATGGGTTCAAAATAGCAACAGTTGTAAGAATGACTCAGGACCAGGCCATGTGTTGTTCTGTTATGCATTAACTCAATATAAGTTGAAACCAACTCAACAGCATTGAACAACAAATAACAGCAATTAGGGCTTCTGCATAACCAGAATTGTTCTGAAGCAGCAGCCTGGGGAATATCTGGCACATCCCCCCTGCCCAATACCTGGGGTGCTAACTTACTGTGTGACCTCAGTTAAGTCCTCACCTTACTACCCTCAACTTGCTCACCTGTAAAATGAGGAACTTTGTCTCTCTGAATAAACTTTTCCATTTTCCAATTCCTGAGCTTCAGTCACTGCTTTTTTTTCTTTTTCCAAGAAAATAAATATTTCTAACCCATCACTTTGAGGACAAGGTGACTGTTTTCACAAGGCATTATTTGATTTAGTTCTGGAAAATTTAATCTCTGAGCCACACTTCAAAGCAGGAATCTGCTATTTACATTGGACTTCCCATTCTGTCTTGTGCTTGGGCAGCCTCCACACCCCTTAGGCAGGACAGGCTACAGGGAATAGGAACACTTTGTTCTTTACTATAGTTCTGTATGTACCCTGAATATCTCATGTGCTTGGTGAAAAAGGTAATAAGAAATTATGAAAAGAAGGTTTACAGTTGTCTGAGAGGCCAACATGACCTATGAGGAATTATAGAACCAACTGAAAATGTATTTTCCTCTTCCCTATAAAAGCACCTTGTTATAACCACAATGGGTGCACAACATGAGGAATATAATCGATGTCACTGAATTATAGATGTAGAAATAGTTGAATTGACAAATGTTTCATTGTATATTTTCACCAAACCAAACCAAATTCACTGACATCTAGTCAATTCTGACTCATAGCGAGACCCACTGGGTTTCTGAGGCAGTAAATCTTTATGGAAGTAGATTGCCCCATTTTCCTTTGGTGGAGCCACTGGTGGGTTTGAATCACCAGCTTTCTGGTTAGCAATCAAATGCCTTTAGCACTGTATGACCAGAGCTCCTTATGTTTTCACTACCACCACCACCAAAAAAAAAAAAAAAGGCACCTTGTTAAAACACACACACAAATAAAGATCAACATGTTTTCTGGCAATGGTTTCTTGTTTCCTACACTTACAATTATTTCTAACCAACTCTTACTCATGGACTATCAGGACTACAATAGAGGTCAAAACTCAAATGTTTCTCAGCAGGGGCACTATTAGCATTTTAAGTGAGTTAATTCCTTTTTCATGCTCCAATGCCCCCTGCATTACAAAACACTTATGGACCTCACTAAATGTCAATTCCTTTGTCCCCCTTCACTGTGATATTATTAGTCGTGATAGAGTCAGCTCCACCTCTTGGCAACCCCACGTACAATGTTGTTGTTGCTGTTATGTGCCGTTGAGTTGGACCCGACTCATAGTGACCCCTCCTTGGGTTGCTGAGGCAGTATCACTACGGAAGTAGATTGCCCCATCTTCCTTCCAAGGTGTGGCTGGTGGGTTTGAACTGCAAGCCTTCTGGTTGTCAGTCAAGCACCTTCGGCACTATGCTACCAGAGCTCCCCCAGGTACAATAGAACAAAATAATGCCTAGTCCTGTATCATCCTAACAATCATTGGTATCATTGTGATAACCAGCCAAAAATTACCCTCATGTGTATCTAATAATCTTAGGGGGACAGGTTGTTGCTGGGTACCATTCAGTTGATTGCTCATAACAAGCAAATGTGACAGAATAGAACAGTCACATAGGATTTTCTAAGCTATAACTCATAATTCGACGGCACAAAACAACAACTAACCTTTATAGAAAGGAGCTCTGGTGCCACAGTGCTTAGGGCATTTGACTGCTAACCAGAAGGTTGGCAGTTCTAAATCAATAGCTGTCCATGGAAGGAAGATGGAGAAATCTACTTCCATAAATATTTATCACCTTGGAAACCCAATGGAGGTTGCTATGAGTTGGAATCAACTTGATGGCAGTGGATTTTAATCTTTATGGAAGCAGATCTTCAGGTCTTTTTCCCAAAGAGGCACTGAGTGGGTTCATACAGCTAACCTTCTGTTAGCAACAGAAATAAACAACAACAAAAAAAACCCCTCAATGCTGTCAAGTCGATTTCAACTCATAGGGACCCCTCCTTGGGTTTCTGAGGTGGTGTCTCTACAGAAGTAAATTGTCCACTCTTCCTTCTGAGGAGTGAGAGTACTTAACCAGGGCTCCTTACTATATCCTAGTTAATTCTTTTCCTCCACCACAAACGGGTTATCTGAGGCACAGAGATGTGACATGATCACACAAGTCTATTAGGGATAAAGGCTGGATTTGAAGCCACATATTTTGACTAGTGATCTTTATACTACCTTACCTTATCTCTGATATCTATGCGTTTCAATTCTACAGCTTGATGCTCTTATAAAACTAAGAAACAAGCTTTAATATTAATATCAACCAATTACCTTCCAATTATAATTTAATTGCATTTGACGCATTCTTACACTGCAGTTCAGCAGTTTTTTTTTTTTTTTTCATATTCATGAGGGCCTTCATTACCATAAGTAGCTCATCATATTTGTCTTTGTTAGTGGACTAGGGTTACCTCTATCAGAATCCAAAAGCAGAATTCTAATTTCTGCCCATTAGCTCTCAAAGAGCAGAGAAGTGAGCAGGTAGGTGTATACCCAGAAGGCAGAGATCAAAGATTTCCACCAACTCAGGGAGCTACTTTATCCATAAAATTCTAGCATCTCTGACATCTGGAGCTTAGTTGGCCAGGTTTGCATTTTTCTCATGAGTTGTTTCTATTGTGTGACTCTAGTGTGTATGTGTGGGGGAAGGGGTCAGTGTTTGGGTTCAATTTTTTTTTTAGCAGTAATAAGGCATTGTAGCTAAATCACTCATCCCCTGCCTGTTACAGCTCTTAACACTATGCTCACAATACTGAAGGACTAAGTTCTAGAGGAGGAGATACACAGATACAAAAGGAAGGATGCTGCATTAATTACAGCTAGTGGTATTTGCATTTCACTGTCCCGCAACAGTGGAGTCACTGGCAAGCTAGACAGAAAACTCTGCATATGAAATTAACTCTGACTCCTTAAGTCTCAGGATCACCCACACCTTATCCATCAATATTGTACAAAGGTGAAAAAGGACAGAGCCTTCATGACTCTGTTCTCATAGTACTTTCTGAGCAATTCATGAATCTCTTTTCATAAATTTACTTCCTTTGAGATGTACTTCACACAAGTCCACATGATCAATGAGTGAGTGATGCCCAGTCACTGTTCAGAGTTTGGTGGGCTAGAAGGTCTGGAGTTGCATTTTAATAGCAAGATTCCCCTATAGTCCAGGGAGCTTTTTTCATGCACAAAAATATCAAATACAGGGGGAATGGATAGATTCAAATGTTTAAAACAATATGAGAAGAGCAAAGCTAAGGTTCAAAGTTTGGGTACTTCTTAGTCAAAATAAGTTAAAGCCGAAGTAGAATTTCATGGATATGCCAATTTATAGTTAAAATTGGGAAGAAAATATGACACTCCAAAGAAAAACATAGTAATATCAGAGTGTGTTTTTCCCCATCATATATTTTAGCAGTGTTAGTTTAGTTATTAGGAACTCATTAAAAGTCACTTACCGGAGTTCCAGCAAGATGGCAGACTAGGCAGAAAGACTGCACAGACCCTCTTCAACAAAGAAAAGGGAAACCAATTAACACAGACACAGAAGATAATCCTGGACCCCTGAGCCTTGAAGGGAAGGATATAGAAGTGGACTAAACGCCAACTAGCAGAAGAATTGCCATGAAAATACCAAAAACGGAGACATACGGAGCTGCAGTCTGGGAGCGATCCTGAGCGATCCTGACGTCACAGACAGCTTGGAGAATCCCAATCCCGAGTGGTGGTAGGACCTAAGAATTAACCAAAAAATCAGCCCTGCTAGCCAGGCACTGCACAAAGGACTGTACTGGTGGCTGGGGAATAAACAGAGAAGGTGAAGAGAAAGGCAGGTTGAGCTGTGTACTTTTGTCAGTCCGGAGGATGCCTCAATTTTGAAGGTTTAAAAGTGGCTTGACTATTTTGGATATTTAAAGAGAGAGTGCTCTCGCAGATTCCTGGGGCTTAAGAACACGTTCTGCTTTCCAGCAACCCCAAGGACACTCCGGACCTGCAAGACTGAAAAGGTACCACATTCCTCTTGTTACTCTTATAACCCACAACCACTTGGTGAGTGTAGATAAGGCCATCGCCCGCTCCCACCTACCTTCTGGGCCCACAGGAACTCCATCACAGTCTGTGTGCTCAGACGGAGCCTGAGTGCCCTGCCCTGTCCTCCAACGATTTTTCAATCTCTTTTTTTTTATTTTTTTCTTTTTAGCTTTCTTTTTTCTGGTGATTAGTTTGCTTGTATTTGTCTGTTTTAAAACAACTATTATCATTAATACTTTTGTCCTTTTTATTATTATTCGTAATTTTCCCCTCCCAAGTCCTAGTTTTCAGCATTTTTTCTTTTTCCTGTTTTTTTTTTGTTCTTTCTTCTTCTTTTACGCTTTTTTCTTTTTTTTGGTTACTGTTACTGTGTGATTACATGCTGTGTTTTTTATCCATGTGCTTTTAGTTTTTTGATGGTTATTCAATTGTAATTTGTGTCTAACTGAGTGAGAGACAACAACAGTCCCCATAAGACACAACTAAACCCATACCTCCTGCAACTTCACTTCCTGAGTGAAAGCCACTACCTCCTTCTCCACCAACGGGCCAATGATAAAAAGCCACCAAGAAAAGCCCGAATTACCCTTGGCTGCTCTTCACAAACAGTTAACAGAGATCTAAATACAACAACGCCATGATGCCTCAGAGACAACAGACCATCACAGTCCAAACAAAGCAGCAGGATAAAGTACTAGAAACAAGGGAGCAGGATACAGACCCAGAACACATCCCCAGGAGGAAGCAGCATTGGAACTATCTGATACAGAATTCAAAATAATTATCTTTAGGTATCTAGAAAGGATTGAGAGACAGACCAAAGAAAACACAGAAAAAACCTTACAAGAATTTTGGAAGAAAATACAAGAACAAAATGACAAAATAAATGAAAAATTAGAAATGATTCTAAATCTACAG
>NW_006921747.1:1083696-1121798 GCF_000298275.1 Orycteropus afer afer | reverse complement strand
ATACACTCCTTGGAAAGAACAATCATGGGAGAAAGAAGGGCTTCTTATGCACAGAGAGACAGCTTAGGGGGCAGGAGGGCATGGAGGGATGGACACTGGGAAGAGGTAACTATGGGGAGGAAGTGGGAGGGGAGCTGTTGCATTGTGGTAAACTGTGGTAAACTTTGTCATGAGACAAAGTATATGTGAACTGCTGTATGGAAAGTGAATTTGCTCTGTAAACCTTCACCCAAATCACAATTTTAAAAAAAGAAGAAGAAAAAGGAAAATTACAAAAGAAAAAAAAAAAAGTCAATTACCATTTAATTTGTCTAAAATTCCAGTTTGGGTTTTATTGTCCAAGGACTTTATTTTTGGGGAGTGTCCTTCATATACCAAAGATCACTTAAATAAACTGAAAATTTGCCCTCTAATCCCCACCAAAATAAGGTCAATTGTGATCCTTAAGTTCTAAAAGCCCCCTTTCAGTTTTTAAGAATAATTCTCATGGGAACCAGAGAAACTAGCCTCAGTCCTGTAAAAATGCTGCAGCTAGGCAGAAGGCACCCTTTTAATCTCCCCTTCTCTTGTAAACCTGGGTGCTACCTAAAGTGTTTATGCAAATCCATTCTTCAACAAACATTTGTTACAAACAAGAAAAAGGCATACAGAAATTTACTGTTAGCAAGGAGAGTTAAAAAAAAAAAAAAAAAAAAAAAAAACTGCCATTAATGGGGTTGGGGGAAGACCCTAAAAAAATGCAATTACCTGGCATACTTTAAAGCCAATCATAACTATTTTAAATTACTTTGCATATAAGTATCAGTTATCCCAATGGGAAATCATAAAACCCAAAGAGAAATGCCTAGTAATTATTGCATTATAAATCTGGTATTACTGTTGTTAGAGTTATGAGGTAAAGAATAGCAAAAGTCCCTTCCCTACATCTTATTCCACCTTCAATTTTTTCTTGTGAAGCAGGTTGGCAAAGTGAAATTTTCAGGTAGTGAAGGAAAACAAAACAAAAAAACTTGGAAGCAAATCAAATAACTGCATCAGGCAAAAATCAATAAGACTGATCTTCAACTCAATTATTCCCCCTGAGGGTTAGAACTCTCACAAGTTATTTGTAAATACTCTGTTGATATACACTTAGTTTGCCTGAACATGGTCTCACCTCCCAGTCCATTCTTCTCCTTCCTCCTTATTTTGGTTACTTCATGCCATTCTAACAGAAATACACCACAAATGTGTGGTTTGCACAAACAGGAGTTCATTTCTTTACAGTTTTGGAGGGTAGAACTTCAAGTTCAAAGTGCCAGGCTCTAGGGATTGGGTGAAAAAGTCCCTCAACCTTAGGCTTTAGCTCTGCCTCTTGTTCCCAGCCCACTGAAGCTAGAGTTGTCTCTTCACTCAGGCAGCTGCTGGCTGCTGAGGCTAACAAGCCCAAGGTCAACAAATAAATTGGCACAGTCTGGATATTACCAAACCACATGGCAGGCAATTGATTCAAGTCCAGAAAAAGTCCCAAGATCAGCAGGGCAACATGGCAGGCTGCTACACAATGACTCAGCTACATGCAGGGTTGAAGTGTGCCATAAGCTGGAGACCTTCTTTCAAGTTTCTTTTTCTATATGGGAAACAGACCATATCCCTAAAGCAGCTACTCAGCTGCTCCAGTAGATTCCACCACGGAATTGATTACCAGTCTCACTGTGGAGAATAACTACATACAGCAGCCCATCCACTCAACCAGGCCCAGCCAAGTTCACACACAACCTTTACTTACCACACTCTTCAAGGTGTAATAAGAAGAAGATCATCATAAAGGTGAAGGTGGTTATTTTTCCTTAAATTGAAGATGCTGAAGGAATAATAGATCTTATTTTGAAAAGCTTACCATAGGGAGGACAAAAGTGTTTCCAAAGTTTTACCCATTGAAATCCAATCAACTTATTGCCAACATTCTTTTCACCAATAAAGACAACCCTCAAGTCACCAGACTCCAAATCACCATAATCCTACAGCAAAAGAAAGGCTCTTTGGATCCCCTCCTGGCCAACTTTAGTATGTCAGTGTGCCTTATGCCTCAGGACACCAAACTCCCCCCCACACACACACTGCCCAGGAGGGTTATGGTATAAATAAATATCTATAGTGCAGTCATTAGAAATGTTGCAGATGAGAAAGGAAAGAAACCACAAAAGTGCAACAAGAAAAAAGTGTCCACGGAATGTGTTTTGTGGGTTGATCACATTGTGAGCATTTCCTGTCCTTTTGCTTTTATTTCTGAGCATTAACTCAAAAACTCTTTGTCTTCTCCTGACTTTATCTCTCCTGGAGCAGCCTATAATGTGTCAAATAAAAAACAAATCTAGACTCAATAGCTTTATTCAGGACGGAAAGGGGGAAAAGAGAAAGACTATTGCAACAGTAGGGGAGGAGACAATTACAAGAGGGGCAAAGATCAGACCAGAAGATTAGCTTGGAAACGTAGGGGACACTGAGCTTCTGTTATGGAAAAATTTGGGAACAGATAGTGGTGATGGTTGAACAACATTATGAACGTATTAATGTCACTGAACAACACCGAAGATCGTTAAAACAGCAAATGTTTTGTTACATATATATTTACCACCCACACATACAAATAGATTAGCTCGTAAGATCAGCAAGTGTCTCATGAATTAGGGGAAAAATTTTTTTTTCTTTAATAGGGACTGAGTATGGGCAAGGCTAGAAACAAATACAGGTGTGGGAAATGGGATGATTATTCGGCATCATCGAATAATAAATCAGAAGATGTTTTACACTGAGATCAGCCTGTTCTCAGAGAGGAATCCTTAATGAGGGGTTGTTTGTTGGCTCAGGCTGAGGGTGAGCCATACCTATGGGACTTGGAATAATGAGAGAAGTTTAACTAAAGTTGATTCAAAACCATTTTGATTCTAACTGATTGGATGGAACAAGCAATATAATTAATTACTTATGAGGCAAGAGATAGGAATTTGGAGTGTCTGTGCTTGGCATGTAAGGAGCTCTGGTCGCGTAGTAGTTAAGGCACTTGGCTGCTAACCAAATAGTCAGTGGTTTGAACTCACCAGCTGCCTGCTGCTTCCAGGGAAAAAGATAAGACAGTCTGCTTCTTCTGTAAAGATTTACAGCCTTGGAAACCTAATAGGGATCACTGTCAGTCAGAATTAATTCTATAGTATTGGGTTTTTTTTAGGGGGTGGGAGGCAGAATAGGGGGTTTGGTGCCTGACATAAGGAGAACTGGTGCTGCAGTGATTAAAGTGCCACCAAAAAGCCTGGTAGTTCAAACCCACCAGCCACTTCCCAGGAGAAAGATGTGGCAGTCTACTTGTATAAAGACTATAGCCTTGGGAACCCTGTAGGGGCAGCTCGACCCTTTCCTAATAGGGTCGCTATTAGTCAGAATCTATTTGGCAGCAACAAATTTTGATTTCTGGCATCTACAAGGGAACATTTTTGATGTGTACAGAATTTACATAGAGAAAGGTGGTTCTTTGGAATGTCATCTTTTTCCTGAACACAAAGGATAGGGGAAACTGAGAAAAAAAAACAAAACATTTTTCAGTATATAACAGGGTTCAGTCGAAATTCGAAATTGTCAGATGGCTACAGGAAATCAGGATTACTGATGGTGCCTATGCACAATGCCTTTTAAAGGAAGCTTTTCTTTATTTAGAGAGGGAAACACTGCAAGAAAACATGTCAATTCTGGGTAACTGGTCAGAAAAGAAACACTCAAAGTCAGGACTGTGGTCAGGTCTGATTGCCAAAGAGCCTAATTGTGTCAACTTTTCTCAACCTAGAGTCTTCTTAGCAGTCAGTAAGGTTCAGAATGTTCTGGCATTTTCTTTGAAGTCACTAAGGGTCTTCCAAGTTCACAGAGAAGAAATTAGGACTAAATATTATCTGGAAATATTTTTAACAGACTCCTCTGATTTGAGGGTGGGCAAAAGGAAAAAGAAAACATAAATTATAGAGGAAATGCAATTACCTCAGAAAATGCCAATGCCATACATTCTAGGTTATTGTGCAGTATGTTTTCAAAGTTGTTTGTGTTGTATTAAGGATAAAAAAAAAACAGTGAAATAAACTAGAAAGGCACTAGGGAGAACCCACTATACTTGGATCTGGATTCTAGCCTTAATTCTGACGATGTATGCAGACCAGAGTATGGTCATAGGGAATAAAACCAAAAAAACCAAACTCACTGCCATTGAGTTGATTCCAACTCATAGCAACCCCCAATGGATTTCTGAGGCAATAAATCTTTACAGAAGTAGATAGCCCAATCTTCCTTCCCTTGAGTGGCTGCAGGGTTTGAACTGTCAACCTTCTAGTTAACAATCAAATGCCTTAGGTGCTATGCCACCAGAGCTACATCATTTAAAAAAACAAACAAAAAAAAAACTCACTGTCATCGAGTCGATTCAACTCACAGCATCCTCAGGTTTCCAAGGTGATATCACTACAGAAGTAGATTGCCCAATCTTCCTTCCAAGGAGTGGCTGAAGGATTTGAACTGCTAGCCTTTTGATAAGCAGTCAAATGCCTTAGGCACTAAGCCACCATAGCTCCTTCAAAGGGAATAGAAAAAGCCAAATATGGAATGGGAGGTACAAGGCTGAGAGGACACAAAGAGCTCATTAAATGCTCATCTAAGGAATTGTGACTGTATCCACAAGGGATCCAAAGGGAATCATGAAAGGTTTCAAGCAGTGAGTCCATTGATTGGAACTGTGATTTAGAAAGTTCCCTGACAATATTGTACTTGATAGGCAATACTGTGCTAGATATTCCTATGTCTACAAGGAAAGCCAGTTACTACTAGTATTATTCAAATTTATGCACCAACCACCAAAGCCAAAGATGAGGAAATTGAAGATTTTTACCAACTTCTGAAGTCAGAAATTGACCAAGCATGTAATCAAGATGTGTTGATTATCACTGGTGAATTGGAATGCAAAAGTTGGAAACAAAAAAGAATCACCAGTAGTTGGAAAATATGCCCTTGGTGATAGAAATAATGCTGGAGATTGCATGATAGAATTTTGCAACACCAATGACTCATTCATTGCAAATACCTTTTTCAACAACACAAATGGTGGCTATACACATGAACTTCACCAGATAGAATATACAGAAATCAGATTGACTACATCTGTGGCAAGAGGTGAAAATATCTTCAGCCAAAGCAAAAGCTCAATATCTTCAGCCAAAACAAGGGCAGGAGCTGATTGTGGAACAGACCATCAGCTGCTAATATGCAAGTTCAGCTTAAAGTTGAAGACAAAACAAGTCCATGAGAGCTGAAATATTCCCTTGCATATATCCCTTCTGAATTTAGAGACAATCTAAAGAATAGATTTGATGTCTTGAACACCAATGACCAAAAACCAGAGGAAATGTGGGATGACATCAAGAACACCATCCATGAAGAAACCAAGAGGTCATTAAAAAGTCAGGAAAGGAAGAAAAGACAAAAGTGGATATCAGAAGAGACTCTGAAGCTTGACCTTTAATGGAGAGTATCCAAAGCAAATGGAAGAAGTGACAAGATAAAAGAGCTGAATGGAAGATTTCAAAGAGCAGTTCAAGAAGACGAAGTCAATTATTATGATGAAATGTGCAAAGACCTGGAGTTAGAAAAATGAAAAGGAAGAACACACTCAATGTTTCTCAAGCTGAAAGAACTGAAGAAAGAATTTAAGCCTCGAGTTATAATATTGAAAGATTCTATTGTCAATACATAGATGCAGGAAACATCAAAAGAAGATGGAAGGAATAAACAGAGTCACTGTACCAAAAAGAATTGGTCAATGTTTATACATTTCAGGAGGTGGCTTTGATCAAGAATCAATGGTGTTGAAAGAAGTCAAAGCTACATTGAAGGAACTGGAAAAAAAAAAAAAAGAAAGAAAGAAAGAAAAAAGACTCCAGGAATTGTCAGAATACCCAATGAGAAATTTCAACAAATGGATGCCCCACTGGAGGCACTCAATCAGCTGTGCCAAGAGATTTGGAAGACAGTTAGCTACCTGGGCAACTGACCGGAAGAGATCCGTATTTCTACCCATTCCAAAGAAAGGTGATCCCACAGAATGTGGAAATTATTGATCAATATCATTAATATTGCATGCAAGTACAGTCTTGCTGTTACGGTTGTTGTTATGTGTCATCGAGTCAGACCAGAATCATAGCCACTCCTCCTTGGGTTTCTGAGGCAGTATCACTATGGAAGTAGATTGTCAAACCTTCCTTCTGAGGAGTGGTTGGTGGGTTTGGACTGCCAGACTTCTGGTTAGCAGTCAAGTGCCTTAGGCACTATGCTACCAGAGCTCCCTAAGTATAATCTTGTTGTTGTTGCTGTTGTTATGTGCCGTTGAGTTGGACCCAACTCATAGAGACCCCTCCTTGGGTTTCCGAGGCAGTATCACTAAGTATAATATTATTGAAGATAATTCAAAAACGGTTGCAGCAGCATATTGACAGAGAACTTCCAAAAATGCAAGCTGGATTCAGAAGAGGACATAGAACAAGGATATCATTGCTGATGTGAGATGAATCTTAGCTGAAAGCAAAGAATACCAGAGAAATGTTTACTTGTATTTTATTAACTATGCAAAAACATTTGATTGTGTGGATCATAACAAATTATGGATAACATTTAGAAGAATGGGAATTCCAGAATACTTAACTATGCTTGTAAGGACCTGTACATAGACTAGGAGGCTGTCATTTGAAGAGAACAAGGGGATATTGTATGGTTTAAAATCAGGAAGGGAGTACATCAGGGTTGTATCATTTCACCATACTTATTCAATCTGTATGCTGAGCAAATAATTGTGGCACAGGATTGGAAGAAGACTCATTAACAACCTGTGATACACTGACAACACAAATTTGCTTGCTGAAAGTGAGGATAACTTGAAGCACTTATTGATGACGTGCATACAGTCTGCAGTATGGATTATACCTCAATGTAAAAAAAACAAAAATCCTTACAACTGGACCAATAAATAGCATCATGATACATGGATAAAAGATTGAAGTTGTCAAAGACTTCATATTACTTGGTTCTATAATCAATACCAATGTAAGCAGCAGTCAAGATGTCAGATGACATATTGCATTGGGCATATCTTCTGCAGAGGACCTCTTTCAAGTGCTGAAGTGCAAAGATGTCTCTTCAAAGACTAAATCGCACCTAACCCAAGCCATGGTGTTCTCAATTGCCTCATATGCATGTGAGAGCTGGACAATTAATAAGGAAGACTGAAATAGAGTTGTTGCTTTTGAGTAGTGGTGTTGGAAAAGAATGCTAAAAGTACCATGGACTGCTAAAAGAACTAAAAATCTGTCCTGGAAGAAGTGCAGCTGGAATGCACCTTAGAAGTGAGAATAGCCAGACTTTGTTTCACCTACTTTGGTCATGTTGTCAGAAGGAACTGTTCCCTGGAGAAGGATATCATGCTTAGTAAAGTGGAGGGTCAATAGAAAAGGGGAAGGCCCTCAACAGGATGGATTGACACAGTGGCTGAAATGATGGGCTCAGGCATAGCAGGGATCATGGGCTGGCATAGGACTGGGCAATGTTTTGTTCTGTTGTACATAAGGTCACTATGAGTTGGAGATGACTTGATGGCACCTAACAACAAAGATAACAGGACAGGAGCTCTGGTGGTATAGTAGGTAAAGCATTTGGCTGGTAACCAAAAGGTCAGTGGTTCAAACCCACCAACTTCTCTGTGGGAGAAAGATGAGGCAGTCTACTCCATAAAGATTTACAACTTTAGAAAACCTATGGGACAGTTGTACTCTATCTTATAGGGTCACTATGAGTCGGAATCAACTCGATGGCAGTGGTTTTTTTATTGTCCTTGAAAAATTGACACAGGAAGACACCGTGGGCAGAGAGACCAGTCCAGGGACTATGATAGCCTAGACAGGAAAAAGGAGGGCCTGGAGGAGATAAGGCAGTAAGGATATGAGAGGATGGGTATCAGCATGCCCCAGAAGGAGAGTGAAAAGCCAAGATACTGTGATTGGAATTTGCTGGTTTCCAAGTGCCAGTGGGACGTGAGGATGAGAACCAGAACCATCTGAAATTCATTGAGTTCCCTCCAGGCTCCAGGTCCCTTAACTATATAATAAGGTATTGAAACAGAACAAAGTCATCTACACAAATTATTGCCAAAAAAAAAAAAAAAAAAAAGACAGATGGCTCTCAGGAGCACCCCTGCTAAGTAAGCCAGACCTGGAAATGGCTCCATGTAGCCTTAGCCCCCCTTATTGAGTCATCTTTTCCCTTGTACTTGGGTTCCTTGGTGATAGTACTAGCCAGGTGCTAGGTTGATCCAATTACCTAGGGCCTCTCTTCTTAGGTGAAGGAATTTTGAGCTTAAGAACACTGGGTCTGAAGCAAGGGCTGGGCTCTCTAAGCACCAAGAGATATTTGCATTATGCCTCTCCCGCTCAGCCTCCTGCCTCCTCACACTTAGACACTGGTGATTCATTCCTCAGCCTCAGCAATAGGTTTCTTAGTTTCCCCTGTCCTCACACTTCCCAGGTTGAGAGAAAAGTCTTTTTCTCAGTAGGGAATCTGGAAGATTCAAGTAGTCACCAAAGGCCAGGCTTGACTAGGCTTTACTCAGACAGTTGCTTCATGTAGCTTCAGGGGACCAGGAGTGTCCTTTCGTTTCTCTTTGCTTCTTAAAACTGCGAGCTTAAGATACTTTGGAAGCATTCTTAATATCCACCAATAGGTGCTTGGTTTATAAATTATGTATCCTTCATGCAGTTGAACACTATTCAACACTTAAAAAAAATCAATGAAGCAGGTTTCCTCAAAAAGTTACACATAGAACTACTGCAAAAAGCACGTGGGGGTGACATCCTCTTCTGACCTCCTCCAACCTCATCAGGGAAAAACAGAATCACCATCAGCAACTCAAGGCTCATTCCTATGAAGCCAGATATGCTACCACCCTCCAACCTTTTTATCAGTTCTGACACCAACCTTCTACTTGTTTGCTGGGTTTGCTAATTGTTGTAATGGCCACACAGAACTCACAGACAATACTCACAATTATGGGGTTTATTAAGGAAGTAACAGAATATAATTCAGGTTCTGGCACTACACTCAGGATACAATTCTTTGATCAGGACGGTCTCCCCTCTGTTATGCCCTCAGGCTCACCTCTCTGGCCCTTGACCTCTCTGTCTGGCCCCTGCCCTGCTTGGGAAAGTGTTACAAAGCTCTCTTAGCTCTGCGGATAGGTACAAGTAGGTGCACCTCATTCCGCCAGCAAACCTCCTGCTCAAAGGCACTCAGCTTTCTTGCTGCTTGGGCCAGGCAAGCCTGCCAGTCTGTCTCATGCTTCTTGGTCCTGCTGCCACCACTGTCTTGGCCTATCATCCCAGCTGTCTCTCTGCCATGGAGGTCCAGTGCAGGGATCAGAGGTTCAAGGATGTGCTTCATTCCACTTCCAGCTCTTTTCTCATGATGGCAGTAAGATCCCCCTTTTTGCCTTTAGGAAGGCTCATTTTAAGCCTAGCAGAAGACAAAAGTAATCAATCTCCACATTTAAGTTCCATACATCTTATTTGCATGGCCCTACCCCCACAAGGGGGCCATGTATTATTAGCAAGCTATCCAATCCCATTGGTGGGTGTGGTAGTTAATTTCTGTGTCAACTTGGCTGGGCCTGGTTGACTGGCTGGGCAGCTGGATGTAGTATTCCCTGTGATGAGACTGGTAATCAATTCCGCAGTGGGATCTACTGTGAGCAGCTGAGTAGCTGCCTTAAGGAATGTGGTCTGCTTCCTGTGTATAAGCAGAACCCTTGGGGAATGGTCTCCAGCTTATGGCACGCTTGGACCCTGCGTGTAGCCGTGTTGTTGTTCAGCAGCCAGCCATTCTCTGCTGTCCTTGGGACTTACAATGGACTTGAATTAGTGGCCTGCTGTGTGGTTTGGTAATATTGGAACTGTGCTATTTTATTTGTCAACCTTGGGCTTGTTAGCCTCAGCAGCCAGTAGCTGTCTGAGTGAAAAAATGCCTCTAGCATCAGTGGGCCAGGAGCAAGAGGCAGAGCTGAAGCCCAAGGTTGAGAGGCTTTCACCCAGCCCCTGGAGCCTGGCACTTTGAACTCAGATTTCTAGTCTCCTGAACAGTAAGAGAATACACTTGTGTTTGATAAGGCCATCCCATTTGTGGTATATCTCTGTCAGAGTGGCACTAGGTAACCAGAGCAGTGGGTCACAAAGCACACATTTGCATCATCCCACCCAGTAATCTGGTCATAAAGACCATGGCTAGGAAAGCCATACCAAGTAATTCACTGCACCACAACTAAGATATGACCCAGCAATGCCAGTTCTAGATATCCACCCAAAATAAAAGAAAAACACAACCAGAAACCTGAACACAGTTGTTCATTGCATCACTATTCACAATAGCCAAAAGGTAGAAACTACCTAAATATGAATCAATACATAAGTGGATTTTAAAAACTTTCATCTCTACATATAATAGAATATTATTCAGCCATAAAAGAGAAATGAAGTCCTAATATGTGCTACAACATAAAGGAATCGTGAGAACATTATGCAGAGCAAATAAAAAAGTCAGTCACAAAAGAACAAATATTGTATGTTCCCATTTATATGAAATAGGACAATGTATCGAGACCAAATTTATTAGTGGTTACCAAGGGTGGGAGGGAGGGAATAAGTGGGAGTCATTGCTTAGGGGCCACTGAGTCTCTGTTAATGGCAGCAAAATAATTTGGAAAAGGATATTGGTGATGGTTGCACAAAATGAGGAACCTATAAATGTCACTGGGTTGTACATGTAACGATTGTTTACTTGACAAACGTTTATCTATATATGTTTCTGCCACAACAAATTAAAAAGAAATCAATAAGGCAGATCTATATATGCTGATATGGAACAATCTCTAAGCTCATTTTTAAGTGAAGAAGTAAGAGCTACAAAATAGTGTGCATTGCATATTACCATTCTGGGAAAGAAAGTGCTCTACATGTTGTATTTGTATGGAATAGTTGAACACTGTTTCTAAATTATAAGAGGTCTACCTCTTGTGAAAATCAGGAGACCATGGGCAGTGCAAATGTTAAGTGCTTGACTTCTAGCCAAAAGTTTGTTGGTTTGAACCTATCTACAGGCATCCAGGAAAAAAGGCTTGACGATCTACTTCCAAACAGTCACAGCCTTGAAAACCCTATGAAGCCCTTTTATTCTGCACACACAGGGTCTCTGAGAATTGGAAGTGACTTGGTGACAATTAACAAAAACCACCATAGAAGTCAGACATTAGTAAAAACTCTATACCAAAAACCAACTCAAATGCATTGTCATGGAGTCGATTGCAACTCATAGCAACCCTGTCAGGCCAGAATAGAATTGTCTGATAGGATTTCTAAGGCTGTAAATCCTTATGGAAGTAGACTGCCACATCTCTCTCCTGCAAAAAACGCTATGGGAGGAGGGGGACTCTATGGAGCACAATTCTACTCTGATACACATGAGGTCTCTGTAAATTGGGGACCAACTCAAGGACAGGTAACAACAAGGACCACCTCAGAATGCAGTGCTCAAACCCAAACCAGTTTGCCTCTGTCCTGTATAAACTAGAGGAAAAGAAACATACAATGCAATTATTCTAGTCAGTGCTTAACTTCCTCTATCCTATGGAAATTGGTAACAAAAAGTTTTCTGCTAATGTCTTGTTACCAGGATACCATTTTTCCAATTATTCACAAAGAGCAGAGATTATTAACCCTGTGATTTTATTCCAGTGGGACTGTTCAAAATTGCACTTCCTGCCACTTGCAGAGGTTAAATAATGAATTATAAATGGCACGATAATAATGAAATTCTCAGAACAAACCTGCGCAGGCTCCAAATAGATTTTCTTGGTAAGGTTAAGGAGGGTAAGGAGAGGGAAGGCAAATATTAATAGTGTGATGGTCTGATGTACTCATTTTGATTTTATAAAGCAATGAGGAAGCCCCCCAAAACTTCTATCTGAACCTGACCCTAATTCTATTCAACAAACATTATTAAACCTCAGTGTCTGGGCGATTTCAGAATTAAATGCAGTGGGAACCATTTGCAATGACACTGGTTACCAAATTACCTTACCTGGCCCCTTCTTGGAAGTTTCACCAAAACTGGGGATTTGTTAGCAAACTCTGGACTGGGCAGTTTTCGCTGTGAGGAAGACAAATAAGATCAGAAATGGCTGCTCCAGCCTCATTCTGCCTATAATGAGTTCACAGGGGATCTATAAGCCTCTGGCGCAGGTGAGTCCAGATGCAAGCTGATGAGAGGCAGTAAACGGTGCAGCAAGGACTAGGAGTAACTGAGGTGGACAGAAAGCTGAGTCTGGGTTCTCTTGTTCCAGAGCCAGTAGGCCTTGCAAAGGCTAGGGCAGCCCCTGGGGGCTGGTTAGAAATGCAGATTTGTGCCCCCACCCCCTCGCCACCCCACACATACACACTGAAACCCACTGCCATCTAGTCAATTCTGACTCATAGCAACACTTCAAGGAGAGTAGAACTGCTCCAGAGGGTTTCCAAGGCTATAAATGTTCACAGAAACAGATTGCCTCATCTGAGAAGTGGGTTCGAACTATCCACGCTTTGCTCAGCTGCCCAGTGTGTTAACCACTACACCAGCAGAGCTCCTTGGCCCCACCCCTGACATAGAGAATTCCCATCTGTATTTTAACAAGATGGTCGGGTGATTTGTTTGCACATACAATTTGATTAGCACTAATGCAGGTGCAAGGCCAAGCACTCGACTACTAGTTGTAAGCTTGGTGGTTCAAAACCACCCAGATATGCCTTGGAAGACAGACCTGATGATCTACTTCTGAAAGGTCATGGCCTTAAAAACCAGTACTTGGCCAAGTACCCCAAATCTACATTTCACTATCCCATTTACAATACCCTACATGTTTTTCAGTCTCTGACTATCCCCATTATAAGGAAAATCAATTACCTCCCCAGCAGCCCATTCTGTTCCTCCTTCTCTATGAAAGTTCTCTCGGTTTACGGATCACAGATTCTCTTATTTCCACCCAATAGGACTGGTTCTTCCTTGTAAAGCCCCATAGCACCCTCTTCTTTGGGCAGCCTTTCTGGTATTGTTCTCTGATTAAATCAATTGCCTTCAAGCCAAATCCAACTCATTACAACCCCATGTGTGTCAGAGCAGAGCTGTGCTCTTTAGAGATTTCAATAGCTGCCAGGTCTTCTGAGTTGCCTCTGGGTGGACTTGAACCTCCAGCCTTTTAGTTAGCAGCCACGTGTTTGCATCACCCGGAGAATCCTACACCACTTGGGACTCCCCTAAAACCTTAAGATGTTGTGTAAAATCTCTTTAGTAAGTTCACATCCCTCTGGAGAGCAGCACCTGAAATTGAAATCAATATTGCAGGCCTGGGGAAGGACTCAATCCTGAGTGTTTTCTTTGCTTTCTGCTTTGAGGGGGAGCTGAAAGGAAAGTAGTATGTGGTAGAATTAAGATATTGATTTATGTTTTTTCCTGCTTGTCTCTCCATCCCACCCAGAGCAGGTAAAGTGACCTTTGGGCTCCCATACTTCTGGGAAGGCCCGTGTTGCAGTGTGAAGAGCAGAAACTGTCCTCAGAACACTGGCCTGCTTGGCTTGTGTTTTCCAAGACATTCTACTCCTTGGCAAACCTGGAGGGCAGCAGAGAGAGCAGAGAAAGGGGAGCGCCCTTGAAGCAGAAAGGTTGAAACCCATTGCTGTCATGTCATTTCCAATTGTAGAGACCCTATAGAAGAGAGAAGAACTGTCCCATAGACTTTCCAAGGCTGTAGTCTATACAGAAGCAGATTGCCACACCTTTTTCCCAATGAACAGCTGACGAACATAAACCACCAACCTTTCAGTTAGCCGCTGGATGCTTGAGCACTGTGCCATGGATTCCTCAGAACACATGAACCAACAGAAAAGAAAAAGGAAAAAAAGAGATGCTACAAAAGTGGCAAGGAGATGGAAGTGATCCATAAAAGAGTAGAAATCTTTGCCATTGTGGTGACAGAACCTGGAGAGAACAGCTGCCTGGGGCAAATAAAGTGGCTAAATCCTAGTCACTGGGGATTCCAGGCTGGGCCAATATTTCTGGGATCCACCTTATCACAAAGCAAGTGAAATATTTGTCTTCAAGATATCTGCCTCCCAATCTCAAACATAGCAATGGAGCACTCAGTGAAGACATAGGAGTTGAAAATGAAAAGACTGTTCTGCATTTTCTCTGGCCACAACTTAAATACAAGACTTGAATGTGACCTTGGGAAGTGGAGGGGAGCCCTCAAAAATGACTAAAAATTGCTTTCCTCCCAGCCAACCAAGATATAGGTTTAGAGTCTGATTTAGAGAAAATAAAATACTTTTTTTTTAACACTTGCATTTAATGTTTAAAATTCATTTCTGTTAAAACTGTGTAAAGTATAGTGAAGGGACTCAGAAGAAAGATTTCTTGCCTCAATGAAAGTGTTATCTAACCTGGACATACTACTTGGATTTCTTTTGGTGATGAAAAGATTATATCCCAATATAAAGCAAACTTCTCATGTCATTTTATCTCTCTGTGTCTTACTTTCCTCCACTGATAAATGGAGATGATAATACCATGACTTCACAAAGATTACTGTTAGAATGCTAGACTTCCAGGCAGATGGCCATGTTGAATCTTCAACAACCATAGACTTTTTAAAAATCACTTAGAATATGTGTTAAAAACTTGGGCTCCAGAACCAGACCACCTGGGTTTAAACCCTGACCTTGTTTGAGTCTGAGTGGCTCTGCATAGGTAAGACACCCTCCCAACATTTTAGTTTCCTCCTCTGTAAAATGGGATAATAATAGTACTAGTATGTAGGGTTTTGTGATAATTAAATTATATAATCCACGTAATGTTCCTAGCAAAGTGCTTGCTACATGGTAAGTGCTAAATAGCTATTATACATTGAAGAAATTGATATGAAAACACTTCACAAAATTAAACTCAGCATACAAATGTAAGTCATCATTATTAAATACTTGGTATTCCCATGATTGGGAGCTCTGGTAGCGTAATGCCTAAGGCACTTGAGAAGGCTGGCAGTTCAAACCCACCAGCCACTCCTTGGAAGGAAGATGGGACAATCTACTTCCATAGTGATACTGCCTCAGCAACCCAAGGAGGGGTTGCTATGAGTCGGGGCCAACTCGACGGCACATAACAACAACAATTCCCATGCTTTGTGGGGAAAAAAAAAAAAAAGTTTCCCATTTTAAAAAAAATTAAACATCTGGATATAAAACATATATAATTATAACAACAAAATAGAGGAAATATGTACATCCACAGATGGAGAATATTACTAATTTTGGCCTAAAAATAACCCAACACTGTAACATAACTCATATCCAGTTTCCATAAATATTCATAGGATGGTTAAATGATTGTTAAAATACAGCACTCAAAACTTATTTTGCTCATATATGTCTGAATATGAATATATTTAAACAGTTTGTCTTAATCTTTCAGGCAGATGATACAAAAATCTAATCAATAATTCATCCTGGCAATGAAATTCATCACTCAGCCAAAGCTATGATGCAAATCCTGTCAGGAAGCCTCATTTTGTCTAAATAATATAACTTAATTCAATGCAAAAGAAATAATCCAGCTCTCCTTAAATCATTAATTCCAGGATGAAACATAGATTTCTCCACGAAATTTACATGCCAGGGCTAGACATGCATGAATTCTACATTGCTTGGCTGTGAGGGATTACCAATCCAGAGTTCTTGGAGTCTCTTTGAAGCTACAATTTCCACTGGGATGAGCACAAGCAAAATAAAAAAGTTTTGGAGATGCCAAGAATTTAAATTTGGAAGTCCTTAAAAAAAAAATAGTCTTTCACATGACCTGACAATCACTCTGGTCCTCTTCTGTTTGAATGCTTCAGTGAATGGAGAGTTCATTACTCATTTTGGTTAAAACTCTTTTCATTTAGTATGGTACAAAACCCAACCCAAACTGGCTTAAACAAAATGGCAATTAATTGCCTCATATCATGCTCATATGGATCAGGGACAGTCTAAAATTATCATTTCAGTCTTGGTCTGATCAAGACTCAGCCAAGGTGACCAGACTCTGGTCTTTATCCCCATATTAGATCTCCACTTCCTCTTAAATAGACTCTCCCCTTTCTTACACAATGACACTGCACCTTGCATTCTTTCCTTTAAAGCCAGAAGGAAAAAGATCACCTCTGTTACAAAGTATTTGAATTGTGTCTTTTTTACTCTGACTGGCCTACCTTGATTCTTGCACCCACCCCTGACCCACTATTGTAAAGGAGTACAGAAGGGGGTTATACTGTGCTCTGTTCCCCAGGCCCAGTTCACATGGCAGAACAAATCACTGCCACATGACTAAAACCATACTCCTTACAATACTCCCCTCTGTATGTGTCTGAGTTCTCTAGTGCTACCATAACAAGAAATACCACATGTGGATGGCTTTAGCAAACAGAAATTTACTCTCTTACAGTTTAGGAGGCTAGAAGTCTGAGTTCAGAGTGCCTGCTCTATGGGCTGGCTGGAGGCCCCTCAAATTTGGGCTTCAGCTCTGCCTTTTAGGCCCACTGGAACAATCTGGAGGCTTCTCCTGATTCACTCAGTTGCAGGGGCTGATGAAGTCAAGATTGGTAGGCAGTATGGCTGATAAATCCAAGATCTGCATGTAAAATGGCAGATTGTTGACTCACATACTGTGAAGGCAATAATCTCAAGATTAGCAGGCAACACAACAGTCCACTGTTCAAGTCCAGGAACTAGAGATGATCCTTTCCATATATACTGGAAGCAGGCAACGCCCCAAAGGTAATGTCTCTTCAAATTGACTTCTGGAATTTCTATCCCCAGACTTAAATTTACTTTCTGGAATTACATGGACAAGATTTCTTTCTTTTCCCAATGACAGTCCCTCAATTGTAGGTAAATAGACACCAAGTCTCCTTGTGTCTACTCTCCTCCAGGTTAAGGATATCAATATACCAGGGAGGAGACGATTTGGATTGGGAATAAATTTATTTGTCTTAATAGATAGGTCCTAATGTGAAAACTAAATATAACTTTCATTTTTGTCCTGTTTATCTTTGCTTCAAATAAATGGTTTTATTAACATATTTGATAATGATTAATGTTGGTAAGACTATTGAGGAAATAAGCTTTCTCAAAACATTCAGTTCTGGTAATGCCGATTAGGCAATTTGGACTAACCATCTTACTGTAGACACAAAAATGCTGAACAACATACTTTTAAATGCACTTAAAAATATCAAAATGAAAAATTACTAAGACTAAAATTCAAGAACATGCTAAATGAGAAAGATCAGTCCAGAACTCAAAATTGTTTTTGCCTTGGAAGTATTTTGCCATCTGGAAGAAACATCTGCAAAATTGACCCATGGTCTTGGCTGCTTCATGGAACTAGAGGAAAAGAGTTAATGCCCAGGACTCACCAAAGTTAGGAATTTTGATAAACCACTACCCAGTATATGATAGGACTGAAAGGCTTATACCCTTAGGTTGAGGGTGAACCAGTTGTAACCCTATTTTAAATGGGCTTTTGAGTTGGCTTCAAATCACCTAAATAATCCATTGAAGTTCAAGCCTTGAACTTGAATTAAGAAGATCCAAGATTGATGGCACCTTAAAATGTCTGGCAGAAGTAACAGTAAGTTCTACCTGGAGAAGGTCACATTATGACAGGCCTCAATTGTTCCTACAAATAATTTTTCAAATGCAACAACCTATAGACAATCAAAGATAACCAAAAAAAAATCAAAACCACACTCACTGCTGTCAAGTCAGATCCTACTCATAGAGACCCCTCTTTGGGTTTCCAAAGCAGCACCTCTACAGAAGTTGTTGCTGTTGTTGTTATGTGCCATCAAGTAGGACCCGACTCATAGTGACCCCTCCTTGGGTTTCCGAGGCAGTATCACTATGGAAGTAGATTGCCCAACCTTCCTTCTGAGGAGTGGCTGGAGGGTTTGAACCGCCAGCCTCCTGGTTAGCAGTCAAGTAGATTGCCCAATCTTTCTTCCAAGGAGTGGCTGGTGGGTTTGAACCGCTGGCCTTCTAGTTAGCAGTCAAATGCCTTAGGCACTATACCACCAGAGCTCCCAGAGACAACCAAGGGCCCAAGAAATTAAGACATGATGGATGAAAGGCAGCAGAGATAAAGAATAGTAGAAACATATGCACAAAGATCTCAGATAGTGAAATTATACGACAATCATGCTTAGTATTTTCAAAGAAACAAAAGCTAAGCTTGAAAATTTTAGCAGGGAACTGTTGTTGTTATGTTGTTAAGTGCCGAACTAGGGACTTATAAATTTGACATACTGGATGTGAGAAAAAACCAAATACAAATTCAATTTTAAAAAACTGAAATTTAGACCCAACAACTGATTTAAACAACATATTGGACTCAGCTTAAAAAAATATTAGTGAGCAGAAAGATAGTTCAGAAGAAACTATTCATAGTGTTCTTCAGAGAGACAAAAAGATGAGAAATTCATAGAAAGACAAAGATACAGGGAAAACACATTTTCCTACCATTATAGAAGGCCTGCCATTTTGTTCAAATGGAGCACAGGAGAGGAGGAAGGCATGGTGCTAAGACAAAACTTGAAGAGATAATAGCCGAACATTTTCCAGAATTGATGAAAGACGTCAATGTGCAGACTCAAGAAGTCAAACACATCCTGAACAAAATAAATAAAAAGAAATCCAGACCTAGACACTTCATAGTGAAAATTTGGAAAACCAAAGACAGGAAAGAAATCTTTAAAGCAGTCTGAGATAAAAAGATTAACTTCAAAAGAGCAATGTTAGATTGACAGTTGGCTTCTCTCCAGCAATAACAGAAAAGAAAAGAGAGTACTAAGTTAACTTCAATATGCTGGAAGAAAGTAACTGCCAACCTAGAAACCCAGAAGAAATATTCTCCCTAGAATGAAAGCCAAACAAAGGTATTTTGCGATACACAAAACCTGTCAGACATGGCTGCAAACAGACCTGCACTAAGAGAATAGAATGCCCAAGCATGAACAAGGAAGACCACCGAATTAATGCATTTGAATTGTGGTGTTGGCAAATAATATTGAATTTACCATGGACTACTAGAAGAGTGAACAAATATGTTGTGGAGAAAGTACAGCCAGAATGCTTCTTAGACATGAGAATGTCTAGCCTTCGTCTCTCATACTTCGGTCATGTTGTCAGAAGGGACCACTGCCTAGAGAAGAGTATCATGCTGAGTAAAGTAGAGCATCAGAAAAAAAAAAAAAAAAAAGGAAGACCCTAAATGAGATAGATTGACACAGTGGCTGCAATCATGGGCTCCAGCATGACAATTGTGAGGATGACGCAGGACCTAGCAGTGTTTCATTCTGTTTTACATGGGGTCACTAAGAGTTGAAACAGACTCAAGGGCATCTAACAACAGCAAGAAAATGCTAAAGGCTGTATTTTAGACAGGACAAAAGAATCCTAGATGGAGAGTCAGATATTCAGAAAGGAATACAAAGCAAAAAAAGTGGTAAAACTAAGTAAACATTGACTTTATAAAACAACAACAATAATATGTTGAATCCATAAATGTATATATAATTAAAATTCATGGTCAAAATAAAGAGCCCGAGTCAATTCTGAATCATAGTGATTCTATAGGACAGAGTAGAGTACAACTTCCCCATATGGTTTCCATGACTGTAATCTTTATGGGAGCAGATCACCAGGTCTTTTCTCCTGCAGAACCTCTTGTGGGTTCAAACTGCCAACCTTTTGATTAGCAAACAAGAGCCTAACCACTGTGTCACCACAGTTCCTTAAGATAAGGATACATTGTGTAATTTGTATAGAAAACACTAAAAGAATAGAAATACAATATATTTTTCCAACCTAATAGAGAAGGAAAAACCTGGAAAGTTTAAAAATTATCAATCTAAAAGAAACAGAACATTGAGAACAAACAGAAAGCTCAAAATAAGATCATGGATTTAAACCCAAATTATATCAGCAATTTAATACAAATAAATTAATTGCTCCAGTTAAATGGTAAAGATTGTTAGATTGGAAAACAAGTTTAATTATATGTTTATACAAGGAAAGCAGGCATTTCATAACAAAATTGATGAGATTATTAATTGGGAAAACAGTTTGGAGAGGGATTTGGCAATAACTAAACTATCAAGATGTTAAGTGAACATAGCCTGTGATTCAACAATTCCACTTCTAGGAATCTAGAATTCAGTTGGAGTTCTGGTGGCACGGTGATTAAGGCATTTGGCTGCTAACCAAAAGGTCAGCGGTTGGAAACCACCAGCCACTTTAGCAGAGAAAGGTGAAGCAGTCTGCTTCCATAAAGATTTACAGCCTTGGAAACCAGAATTCCTTGTAACTGCATCAGTGCTATTCAAGTCATATGTGCAAACAAATCACCTGGCCATATTGTTAGAATACACATTAGAATTCTGTAGGTCTGGGGTGGGACCAAGGAGCTCTGATGGCATAGTGGTTTACGCATTTGGCAGCTAACCAAAGGGTCAGTGGTTTGAACCCCCCAACCACTCAATGGGAGAAAGATGAGACAGTCTGTGTCTGAAAAGATTTACAGTCTTTGAAACTCTGTAGGATGGGTCTACTCAGTCCTACAGGGTCACTATGAGTCAGAATAGATTTGATGACAGTAGTTTTACCATTCAGTTATACTCCTACTAATGCACAAAGATAGAATGCTTACTGCTCATAGTAGTGTGTAAAAACAAAGGACTAGTCACAATGGAAACACAAGGAGGGGTCACTATGAATAGGGTCCAACTCGATGGCACATAACAACAATAGTCACACCCTTAACTATTCACCAATAGGAACTTGCTTAAATAAATTGCACATTTATAATGAAAGATGAATGAAGTAGATATATATGTGTTGATCGTAAGAGATAGCCAAGACATATTTTTTAAAAAATAAAAAGAATGTGCCAAGTAGTTTGTACAGTATAATCCTATGGTGCAGTGAATTACTTGGTATGGCTCTTCTGGCCATAGTTTTTGTGACTCCCACCAGATGACTGGATGGAACTATGTAAATATGAGGTGCTTGTGGTCTACCAAGGGGATTGGATATCTTGTTAGTAATGTAAATAGGGTACATGGCACCCTTGTAGGGGTGGTGGTTGTTGTTTTGTGCTGTCAAGTTGGTCCCAACTCACAGCGACCCCTCTTTGGGTTTTCGAGGCGACATCTCTACGGAAGTAGATTGCCCAATCTTCCTTCCAAGGAGTAGCTGGTGAGTTTGAATCACCAGCTTGGACCATGCAAATAAGGTGTATGGAACCCTAATGTGGGAATTGGTCATTTTTGTCATCTTGGTAGGTTTAAAATGAGCCCTCCCGGAGGCAGAAAGGGGGGAATCTCACTGCCATCAAGAGAAAGAAACTGAGAGTGGTGTGCTCTCCTTGGACCTGAGATCCCTGGGGAGAGAAGACAGCGGAGAGACTGGCATGAGAACCTAGAGACTAGTGACTTCTGCTACATAGGAGCCAGCTTTGGGCTGATGTTGCTTATGGTAATTCTCTCTTCCTCTTGTGACTTTAGAGGTCAGATAATGCCATCCCCACGCACTTTCGGAAATCCTTCTTATATAATACAATATATATTAATACATACATTAATTCAACATTTTGGGGAAAACATCTACCTACACACATAACAGACAATGGTAGCTTTTCTTGGGGAAGGAGGTTTGGCTATGGTAGAGGGAAGAGAAAGAGATAAAATATTTAAACTGTGTGTCAAACTTTTATATAATAAAATACCTTAACAAGTAAAATGAATAAAAGACAGAAAGAACACGAAAAACAAACAAAAAAGAAAAAGAAAAAATATCACTAATACAAGAGTTATATTAAGATTTGGTTACACTGTGGTCAAAGCATTGGGCTGCTAAACAAAAAATTAGTTTGAAACCAGCCACTCCACAGGAGAAAGATGAAGTAATCTGCTTTTGTAAAGATTTACAGCCTTGGAAATCCTATGGGGTAATTCTACTCTGCCCTGTAGGGTCACCATGAGTTGGGATTGACTCTATGGCAGGTTTTTTGTTTTGTTTTGTGTGTCATGTTCAAGGGTTTTACAACTGAAAGCCACCTGTTTGGGTAGAGTATTATCTTTGTCCTCTCATTTTCCCTGTCTGCCTACAACACATACACACCATCTCACATAGATGTCCATAAAGAGTCTTCCTCCTCCAGGCAATGTCAGAATCCTCTTATGTAGTACCTACACTTACAACAATAGACCAACAACAGAAAGGCTGTGTACACACAGGGAGACAGCTCAAGAGGTGGGAGTACATGGGAGGGAAGGACACAGGGAAGAGGTAACTATGGGGAGGAAGTGGGAAGAGAGCTGTTGCAGTCAATGTCATGAGACAAAATGTGTATGAATTGATATGTGTATGAAAAATGTGCATGAAATGTGTATGAAAAATGAATTTTCTCTGTAAACTTTCACCCAAATCACTATCTATCTATCTATCTATCAGCAATACAAGCCAAGACAATTTTGTTTATCATATGCTTGGTGTGATGCAAATGGGTGAGATATTGCTGTTTAAAAAATGCCTGTAGTGTAACTGCAGAGGTATGTGATGGTCTCATTCTATACTATGGTGGTTAGACAGACACATTCATTGTAAGCAACCCCATTTTTAAGATCTTTATTGAGATATAATTTATATACCATAAAATTCATGTTTTAAGTGTATAATTCTGTTTTTAGTGTATTTGCAGAACTGGACAATCTTAACTACAATCTAATTTGAGAACATTTTCATCACCCCAAAAAGAAACCTCATTCAACCTCTCCAACTCCCCTACCGCATTCACCCATACCCCCTCTGTGGTAGTTCAGTGGCTGGGCAGCTGGATGTAGTATTCCCCATGATGAGACTGGTAATCAACTCCATGATGGAATCTACTGTGAGCAGCTGAGTAGCTGCCTTAGGGGTGTGGTCTGCTTCCTGTATATAAGCAGAAGCCTTGGGGAATGGTCTCTAGCTCATGGCACGCTTGGACCCTGCATGTAGCTATGTCATTGTTCAGCAGCCTGCCATGCTCTGCTGACCTTGGAACTTACAATGGACTTAAATTAATGACCTGTTGTGTGGTTTGGTAACATCAGGACTGTTCCTTTTTACTTGTCAACCTTGGGCATGGCAGCCTCAGCAGCTGTCCGAGTGAAGAAAAGCCTATAGCTGCATTGGGCTAGGAGCTGGAGGCAGAGCTGAAGACCAAGGCTGAGGGGCTTTCACCCAGCCCCTAGAGTGTGGCACTTTGAACTTGGACTTAAAGCCTCCAAACTGTAAGAGAATAAACTCTTGTTTGTTTAGCCATCCCATTTGTGGTATATTCTTGTCAGAGCAGCACTAGGTAACCAGAACACCCCCTTTCCTCCTTAGGGAACCATTAATCTTCTGTCTGTCTCAATAGATTTGCCAATTCCGGACATTTCATATAGAGTAAAACCCACAAAAGCTGTAACCTGTATAAGGGCAGAAACCTGTCAAAGAAGGAATATGCAAATATTTTCACTAAAACAAGTGATTTAAAATGGTAAGACTGTACCCTGTCAAAGGCAGAAACTTGCAAAACCCAGAAAAGAAAGGCAGTCTCACTGAGTTCCAGCCCTCACAGGTTCATTGTAAATGAAATCCTTCAGTTTGTGGTCTTTTGTGACTAGCTTCTTTCACTTTGTATAAAGTTTTTGAGGTTCATTTATGTTGTAACATGAATCAGTACTTCATGCTTTTTTATTGCTGAATAGTATCCCATTTATGAATATACCACATTTTGTTTATCCATTCATCAGCTGATAGATCTTTGGGTTATTTCCACTTTTTGCTTATATGAATAATGCTATAAGCATATATACACACCAGTCTTTGTGTGATCATAAGTCTTCTCTTGGGTATATACCTAAGAGTGGAATCGTTGAGTCATTCAGTAACTGTTTAACATTTTGAGAAACTGCCAGACTGTTTTCCAAAGTGACTATACCATTTTACATTCCCACCAGGAATATCTACACATCTTCCCCAACATTATTGTTGACTTCTACAGCCATTCCCATTATAGTGGATATAGAAGGAGCTCTGGTGATGCAGTGGTAATTCTTATGGTAATACATTTATTTAATGTATAGCAAAATCTTAAATAATCTACATAGGGTTTCTCCACTAGCATCTTAGCTGCTAACCAAAAGTTTGGTGGTTTGAACCCACCAGCTGCTCTGTTGGAGAAAGATGAGGCATTCTACTTCCATAAAGATTTACAACCTTGGAAACCCTATGGGGCAGCTCTACTCTGTCCTATTGGGTCACTATAAGTTGGAATGGACTCCACAGTGGCGGGTTTGCTTTGGTTGGTTAGTGGGTGTTAAGTGGTATCTCATAATGGTTTGGGCTCATGTACCCTAGGGATATTGGTATCTTTCCATGTCCTTAATTGTTGTTCATATATCTTTCTAGAGAAATTTCTATCAAATTCTGTGCCCATTTTTTAATTGTGTTATTTTCTTGCTAGTAACCCCACTTTAAGAGGGAACAGTGAAAAACCAGAGTACATTCAGGTAAAGATGGCAAAGAAAGTAAAATTGAGCTTTTACAAACTAAAAGAGAGAAGTCTTAGAGGTATAGAAAGACATGAAAATTGCCTTTTAACATCTGAAGGGCTGTCAAGTGGAAGAGGGAACAGACTGTACTATTTTACTCTAAATGGAGAGAGACCAAGACCTGTGAGCCAGAGAGCAGATTTTTCCTCAGTTACAAAAATATGCTTTCTACCAATTACTCTGAAAATTAAACAGGGAATAGGGCACTTCTGGTCACTAGATGGGTTCAATAAAATCTAGATGCCTGAAGTGCCTGTGCGGTGCAAACTCTGAACCAAAGTGTTGATAGTTTGGATCCAGGCATCTTCTTTTTGGAAGAAAGCCCTGGCAATCTGCTTCTAAAAGATAACCGTTGAAAACTCTCTGGAGCAGTTCTACCCTGATGCACATGAAGTCACCATGAGTCAGAGTCAACTTGACAGCAATTGTTTCTTGTTTGTTTTTTCAAGTTTGTCATGGGTGTTATAAAATCAACCAAAACACGGGAAAAGAAATTGACTTGCCTTCATTATTCAAAAAATATTTGAGAGCATAGTGTAAGCACACATTCTACTAAGTGATGTATGAGCTTGCATCTTCTACCCTGACCTATGTGCCCTTTTCTGTCATTTAGGTCTATGTGAAGACAGGACTGTAAATCACTGCATGTTGTTTTTTTCGATGTATAGCAAAACCTTAAATAATCTACATAAAATAATAGAGCATTTTTCTTATATTTCTCATCATTTAAGAGAGGAAACCCCCACAAGAAACAAGAAGCAGCAGAAATATGAGACAGATTTAAAATGGAAATAATGGCTGTCTTCCAGCATATGCCTTGGGGACAATGAACAATTAACACATTATCTATACTTCACAATCCTTGGTTTTTCAATTATGCTTTAAATTCAAAATGGTGACCTTGTCATCTTCCAAGATCCTCCAGCATATGGGAGGCCCAAAAGGGTGGCTGGTCCTGGAAGAGTAAATGAGATGTAAGAATTGACAACCCTGCTGGAAGACTTTCATCTCCTGCATAACAGGTAAATGGAGGCCACAGGACTGTCAGTGCCACCTTGATGATCCTAGGAGAGTTAAGCCAAAGCCGCACCAGTTGAAAAGAAGTGTTCAATAAAGTATCTATGAACCAGGAGCAATATTTGAAAGTAGGAACCAGAGATGAAGAGGGCATTGGCCTGAGGTTGATCACAGTGGACAAAGAGTGAGTCAAGCTGAGCACAGGGCCCAAAGAGAATTAAAAGTAAGGAAGCATCAGAGTTCAGAAAATGATGGCAAGACAGAGCTGTTAGGAATCAAGATGGCTATTTGAATGTGAGCCTCTGAGATGCACTCTCAGGTTGTAATCTGCTGCCTCAGAACTCCACTTGGGGAGGTTATAAAAATGCAGGTTGCAGGGCCCCATCCAGACCCACTGAATCAGCATCTGCAGGGAGAGGGTCTTGGCATGTGTGTTCTACCATGTTCCCCAGATGATTCTTAGGCTCTCTAAAGTATAAAACTACAGATTAGGGACACATTATGAGCTTCTGAGATAGACCAGAAAGCCCTAGGTTCAGTACTCCAGTTCTCCAAGTGCCTTGGCCCATCCTGACTGGAGGACTATGTTGGACTACATAAGGGGACCTACAAAAAATACCAATAAACATACATTTATTGCACTATACTTGCTCTGGTTGGAGAGTGAACTAACAACAACAGCAACAGTATCTATTGAGAATAGAGCATCTACCCTGTGACAAGTGCTGTGCCGACTGTGTTACCTGCATGACTCTATTTAAAGCTTACTTATGAGAAGAGTACTATTGTTATTTTCAATTTATAGGAATAAAACTGAGACTAAGAAGGGCCAAGCAGTTTGTCCTCAGCCACCAAGCTGGGCAACACAAATATCAGATTCTTTCCATATACCAATATGTTGCAAAAGTTTTCAACCATAGTTAAAATTAAAGAAGGGTTGCAGCATTAGTTGGTGGTGAATCTTTGGTTAATTAAGGAAGGAACTTTTTAACCATGGCACACCCAGGGCATTATAGTGAAGCAAACAAGATTCAGCTGTCTTTTCTAATCATCTTGATCCCCAAGCCAGAAGGTATTGTCAGGTTTTGTAATCTCATGCAGGTCTTTTTTCATTTCAGTGAAGAAAGGTCTGAGATTAAGTTTGAGAAGAGATTGAAAACCAAAGCTCAGAGGAACAGATTAAAATGATGCCGAGGCATCCTGAATCAGGAGAAAAAAAATGATAGGACTTTGTTGATAGAACTGCTGAAGGGAGATAAGACACCAACCTCATTTCAGAGGAAGGAGAGAAGGGGAAAGAAAGAAACAGACCAAAGGGAATGGAGACAACCAGGGCAGAGAACAGAGACGAGGTGGAGGAAGAGCAAGGCCAGGGAGGAGGATGGCAAGGTCAGAGCTCACTTAAGGAGAGAGGGACCTGGCCATTTCCTTTTTTTTTTTTTAAAGTCTCTCAGAGTATATTTTTTAAAAGGAGAAGAGGCCCCATTGTAGTAAATTTTAAATATTCAGTTCTGATCATTCGGTCTCTGGGCCTGAATATGATGATCTCAGTTAGTGATAAGTGTAAGGTTCAATGGCCTCAAGAATGAGAGACCCAGAGCCAAAGGCCTTCTGGCTTCATGCCCTTCACACTCCTCCATCCATTTTCAGGTTGGTCCTATTCAGATAGATGAGGACGGAAAGCACATTATCTACCCTTAAGGTGGCTAGGGGCAAACAGCTGGAGAAACCCAAAGCTCTCAGTTGAACGATCCTTACATGTGAGGGCCAAGATGACTAAGGTACTTTTATATACCAGTAGGCGCCTGAACACAGGGATTAAAGCTCTGGGCTTTGGAGCTCCTCCTGAGTTTTGATCCCAGCTATATGCTGTGGACCAGCTACTTTTTCTATTTAAACTTCCATTTCCTCATCCATTAAACAGGGCTAAAACTGTCAACAAGCTCATAGATTGTTTTGATTAAATACAATATTTCACGTACTAAGAGCAGTTCTGGCATATACTAAGTGCTCACATAGTATCAGCAATGATTATTGATCCTGTTATTAGTGCAAAGGTAAGTGTACATGACCAAAAAAAAAACAATGCAACCATTGCCATGGAGTCCGATCTGACTCATAGTGACCCCTCTTCGGATTTCCAAGGCAGTATCACTACAGAAGCAGATTGCCCAACCTTCCTTCCAAGGAGTGGTGGGTGGGTTTGAACTGCCAGCAGTCTGGATGGCAGTCAAATGCCTTAGGCACTATGCTACCAGAGCTCCTATATTGAGCACTATAGGTTTGAAAATGCTTAGAAAACTAGGAAGCAAATATAAGGTAAGTTTATTGCCATTTAAAAAAAAAAAAAACATTAATACTGTACTTTAACAAAGTAAACAACTCTCCATCAACCTTATAAAGTTTCACTGTAGGTAAAACCTCTTGTTATACTTAGCCTTTGCCTCCTAGGCCTAAATATTTTAGCCCCGTTCCTCCAGTGATTGTGGCACTTGACTCATAGGCACAGTTCCATAGCGTCAAGAAGGAATGGATGCAGAATTTCTAAGCTATTGTCCTTTTCCATACCTTTATTCTTTCTGCCTCTCAACCCAAACCACATCTATTGCCATCAAGTTGATTCTGACTGATAGTGACTCTATAGGACTAAGTAGAACTGCACCATAGAGTTCCCAAGGCTGTAAATCTTTGCAGAAGCAGACTGCCTCATCCTTCCCTTGCAGAGTAGCTGGTGGGTTCAAATCTCTGGCCTTTCAGAGGGCAGCCAAACCTTTAAGCACTATACCACCAGGGTTTCTATTTTTGGCTTCCAGGTACAAAGTACAAAATTACTTTCCAGGGCAAAGCTATCCTTCCTTTAAAGCAACACTTCAAAAACTTGGCTGCATATTGGAATCACCTGATGTGCCTTTAAAAATTCTGACACCCAAGCCTCCCCATGCCACTTAAATCAGGACCTCAGAGGAGACCCAGGCATCAGTATTTTTAAGTTTCCCACCTGATTCCAATGTGCAGCCATGTTTGGATAGGATAGGAAGGTTTGGGATCATGAAATGCATAATACAGATTGAGATGGCTTTGTAGATTTTAAGCAGAGTGGGAACAAGGACTGGGTCTTTCTTGTTCATTGCTGTACCCTTAGTGCATAGAAGAAACTCAATAAGCTTTTGTTGGATGAAAGAAAGGGGTAGAAACCAGGGTTGTCTAGCCAACAGCTAACTGATCTTTTTGTTTGAGTCAATGTGGACAGGCCAAATGATGAGTAATGATTAGTGTAAATTAGTCTTTATTTTTTAGTAGTCTTTAACTTGCAGTTAAATACAATCAGGCTGTTCTATCAGTAAGGTAGAAGAAGGTTTCCTGTTATATGTAATACAAGGGGAAGGTAGTTATTGTTTCACCTAGTTCCTTGTTCTGCAACAAACATTTATACTTAACCAATCCTCCATGCTTCTCTTGATAATCTTGGTGCCATCATTTTATTTATCCCTCTGATGTCTTCTGAACAAATTGATAGCACTGCCTGCCTTGACCCTTGAATATCCCTTCTCTGTTTATCTCTTCTGTTTTCTCATTAACACTTTCCCCAGACCAAATATTATATCTTCATTTTTAATTACTTTAATGGGCCTCTTCCATAGTAATTGGGACATTTACGTCATTATCTTGTCTCAGATCTTCTTGAGCAATTTTATTGATCATTTTTTTGAGCAAAATCATATGGGGGTACTAGACCCACATAAACTCATAACTTAGACCAAACTTTATCTTGATTAATTAGCAAAATTACTTTCCAGGGCAAAGCTATCCTTCCTTTAAAGCAACACTTCAAAAACTTGGCTGCGTATTGGAATCACTTGATGTGCCTTTAAAAATCTTGATGCCCAAGCCTCCCCAATTAAATCAGGACCTCAGAGAGGACCCAGGCATCAGTATTTTTAAGTTCCCCGCCTGATTCTAATGTGCAGCCATGTTTGAAAACTATTGCTTTAGCTCACGATTTAATGTGCACGTGAATCACTCGGGGATCTTGCTAAAATGCAAATTCTGATTCAGTTGATCAGGGGTAGGGCCACAGAGTCTGCATTTCTAACCAGTCATGAGGTGATATGGATGCTACTAGTCCAAGGGCCAAGAATCTACCAATGGTCTAGAATCTAGAACCAGGTTTAGGCCTCTGCTCTTGGTTTATTGCATAGCCAGGGACAACTCATCTCCCCTGTCAGAGCCTCCATATTATCACCCAAAAAATGGGAGTTGAAGTGAAGGATGTGTGAGTGTCTTTCCTGCTCCCCTAACCCCTAATCCATATGCAACACAGATAAAGCATATATAATTGCAGAACAGTACTTTTTCAGCTCAACAGAGCATGAACCCAGCTTCAGTTTTGTGAGCAGCCATCTTCAATGCTCCCCAAGCTTCTCCATAACAACATTAGCTTTCATCTTATTCAGGAACACTTCCCTTCACTGTCTTTTGATACTCAGAGAGCTGAGAACTTACAGTGATTTTTTTTTTTTTTTTTTCCAGACTGTAACATGTTTACAAATCTAAATGAAACTCTATTTCCAGACCCAGTGTTCTTGGTTTCAAGTGGCTTCCTCCTTCTGCTCTTGCCTCCACCCAGGGAGCCCACTTCTCAACTTTCTGTTTTCTTTAGAGAGACAAAGAGTCTCCCCAGCCACCCATTGCCAGATTCCTGTTAACCTTTCATTAAGCTTGCTGACAGCTGGCTTCAGCTCCTCATGAGTTAGTTCAACACATTCCCATTCAAATGTGTCCCACCTGGCTTCATTAAGGTTCCTGCCAGGTTCTCTACTTGCAGCTTCCTCTGTAAATGCAAATCAGATTCTGAGTAAATAATATGGGGACAAACAAAGATCCAGCCTTAAAAGCAATGAGATTAGAGAACCATCAATACTCTTTGGCTTCCCTGCATCTGAGCAAATTAAAGTCCAGTGCAGATGAACATTATAATGCCAAACCCATAAAGTCTTAAATTTTGATCCTCATTGTCAAGTACAGGATAGTAGTTAAGAGTGTGGGATCCTTCAGACCTGGTTCAAGACCCAGCTCTGCCAACGGGGTGGGACTACATGGTCTTGAAATAGTTCCTTCACCTATCTGTGCTTCTGTTTTCTCATCTGAAAACAGGAATAATAAACCTGCTTTGCTAACTGACTTGAAACACCTAGTAGAACACCCAGAAAGTAAGTGCTCATTATGGGTTAACTGTTATCTATTTTATTTGTCTGAGAAAGGCCAAAGTTGCAGAATTACATAGCTCTACAGCATTAAAGTTTGATTGTAGGCCCACCATGACACATCATGTGTGAGAGCTATGCACTGCATCAAAGTCCTTCCTTGAACAGATAGAAGAAACAACAATTCCATTCTACTGGTTTCCCGTGTGTTTTGTTTCAATTTTAAGCTCCTTGAGGGACACAATTCTGTCTCCAGGGCTGCATACAATAGATACTAGAAAGCTGTTTGTAGATGGGTACCAATTCATGATTGCCCAAAGAGGGGAAGAGAGGAAAAACTACAGCAAAAACTTCCTCTGATCAGAAGTCTCTGGCTAAGAATTATATACTTAAAATTCATCATTTTGTAAAGTGTTTGTCCTACCACAAATCCCTCCTACATCCCCAGATCTGTGAGCCTCAAACCAAGTGCCATATGTTAGCTCACAGCCTTGTGTTGCTTGTCCAAGACATTATTTTAACTAATTTAGAATTTCAATACATTGTACTTTTAAGGGGACACACACACTTCAATTTGTGACAAGCCACATCACTTTCTGTTCCCTCTTTCCTCTATATCACCTGTCCTCTGAAGCCATTGAATTTTACCACGCCTCAGGCAGAGACTAAGGGTCCTTCAGCCATATAGGTCTAGAATGTCATAGGTGAAAAGGCTTAGACTGGAAGACAGGAGACAAGAATCTCAGATCTGCATTTAGAAAAGATCTCTGCCACAGCATGCAGCACAGATTGGGGAGGGAAAGAGTAAAGTTGATAATTAGAGGTAGGAAGCTACTATAAGAGTCCCAGCAGAAAGTAATGCTAGATTAAAGGAGATCTCTGACACTGACCTTCATTTGGACCTTTGTCTGCTGTTGTTACTACTGGAAACTCCTAACCCTGTGTGTGGCCAAGTCCACCATCACAGAGCCCTGGGTAAGGGAGAACCTTGTCTTGAAATCTCAGTCTTCCTGTTATGGATCATTATGCTACCATACTTCTCAAACTCTAATGTGTATCAGAGTCACCTGGAGGGCCTGTTAACATGCAGGGCTCCACCCTCAAAGTTCATGACTCAGTAGGTGTGGGATGAAAACAAGAATTTATATTTCTAACAATGATTGTGAGCATAATGCAGGAGTGAGCTTTGTTTCATTCTGTTGTGCATAGGGAAGCTAGAAATTAAAACGAATTCAATGGCACCTAACAACAACAAGTTCCAGGTGTCCTGCTGGTCTAGGGACCACACTTGGAGAACCAGTGGGCTAGAGCAGTGATTCTCAACCCTGGAGGCACATTGGAACCACATGGGGGAATTTTAAAATTTCATATGCCCAGGCCACATCCCCAACCAGTTATAAAAGAACCTCTTAAAGGGTAGGACTCAGGAGTTGGTATTGTTTAAAAAAACTTCCCAGTGGATTACAGTGTTGACCTAAGGTTGAAAACTACTAGGCAAGAGGCTCTTTGAGACTATTACCTGTTGCTATCAAATTGATTCCAACTCATGGCTTACCACCTGTAAAATATTATGATTGCTCTTTTAAATATTTCTTAGTCTGATCAAGGAGTTTCAGAAATATACTTGGGTAATGTTTGAAGATGGCTCTTTGCAAAATAGATAACTGTTGAGCTAAATGTTCAGTTTTGGAGGTATTTGATTTCTTCTTTTTCTGATTAGACTCAAGTTGTTGGTGGCACTGATGATCATATTTTTTTGGACAATGGACAGGAGCATAAGCTAAGTTAGGATGGAGTTGATTTGTGTCCTCAAAAAGATATGTTGAAGTCCTCATCTCTAGTACTTGTGAATGGAACTTATTTGGGAATCACAGCTTTACAGATGTAATTAGTTCATTTAAGATGAGGTCATATTGGAATACTAACACAATAGAACTGGTGTCTTTATAAAAAGAGGAAAAGAGACACATAGAGGCAGAAATGCAGAGGGAAGATGCCATGTCACAACATAGGCAGAGGAATGATGGGGTTACCAGAAGCTGTAAGAAACAAGGAAAGCTCTTTCCCTAGAGCCTTCAGACAGAGAATGGATCTGCTCATGTCCTGAATTTGAACTCCTAGCCTCCAGAACTGCAAGAAATAAATCTCTGTTGTTTTAATCTTTGTGGTATTTGTACATCCATCATATAAAACTAATACAGGGTGTATCATTGCCTTACAAAATATTAGAATTTTACAATATATACAAGATCATCTAGTCTTATTTTATTTTGCAGATGAGGAAATTGAGGCCCTGACTGTCCCTAGACCCTTTTCACCAGTTTCTAAAGAAATATTTGAATGTAGTGTAGTAATCAATGTCATTTCCAATATCTATAAAGGAGTTCTGGTGGCACAATGATTGAAGTGCTCAGCTGCAAACTGAAATGTCAACAGTTCAAAGCCAGCTGCTCCACAGGAAAATATGTGGCAGTCTGCTTATGTAAAGATTACAGCTTTGGAAACCCTATGGGTCAGTTCTTTGTCCCATAGGGTTGTTACGAATTGGAATTGATTGATGGCAATGTTTTAGTTATTTTGGTATGTTAGCATACCAAACCTAACTCACTGCCATTGAGTCAATTCTGGCTCATAGCGACCCTCTTTTGGGTTTCTAAAGTGGTACATCTTTATGGAAGTAAATTGCCCAGTCTTCCTTCCACAGAGTAGCTGGTGGGTTTGAACTGCCAACTTTCTGGTTAGCAGTCAAAAACCTTATGCACTATGCCACCAGAGCTCCTTTAGGCTAGCATAAGAGGAACATATCAAGTCAAAAAAAGAAATGATTCATGTTGTTTTCATAACTTGGCAAGCCAACCACTGCACTCACCAGTGACAGAATGATCTAGAAAGCAGGCTTCTCTGGCCACTGGTTTGCCAAGTGCTTAGGTGAGAGGAGGATTTAGTAACTGTTGGATCACTACGAATAACAGTGCAAGAAATCTACCTCATGTACCAGTAATGAGAGTGATTGTTTTAAAAAGTAACATAAAAAAGAGTAGAAATCCAACAGATGGTTACCTTGGAAGATTGTATGCTTATTTCATTAAGTGCTGCTATTGCCCTAAACTTGTTGGGAGTATTTCAGGGAGCTTTCTGTCAGATCTGATTTATTTTCCACATATCTGTCCAGCCAGAGGCCTCTCTCACTCAGGTACACGTTCTTTGTATTCATTCATTTGTTCATTCAACAACTGTTTTGCTTTAATTTCTCTTCTGGGGTCCCTCATGCTAGTAGGTATTATTGTTACTGTTTTTGAGCAAGCTTTTTCTATGGAGAAGAAAATTTCTATGTGTAACATTCAAAAACATTTATTTGGATTGCATTACTCTCACGCACGTGCACTGCCCTTGACGAACATCATTGTCATTCACCACATTGTGCTCCAAACGTCTCTTGACTGTTTTCAAAAATTAAATTCTTTAAGATCAAATAAGGAGCTCTGGTAGCGTAGTGTGTAAGGTAATTGACTGCTAAGCAGAAGGTTGGAGGTTCAAACCCACCAGCCACTCCTCAGAAGGAAGGTTGGGCAATCTATTTCTGTAGTGATACCGCCTCGGAAACCCAAGGAGGGGTCACTATGAGTCAGGTCTGACTCTGTGGCACATAACAACAAGAAGATCAAACAGACAACAGCAACTCAAAAGTTTAGATAGGAAGCTTATGAGGAAAACTAGGAAAAGGAGGTGAGAATTGTACAACTTGAAGAACATAATCAATGTGAGTGAATTGTACATGCAGAAATTATTGAATTGGTATATGTTCTGGTGTGTATATTTTCACCAACAACAATAAAATAAAATACTTTTTTTAAGTAAACTTAAAAATTTTAATTCCTTTAAGTGAAAATTAAGATTTGAAAAGAGGGATTCAGTGCTTAGTGAGCACTGAGATTCTTTTAAGGGTGATGATATAATTTGGGACTGGATAGGGTAAGGGTTGAACAATGTGAAAAACATAATGTCACAAAACTTCACATATAAAGATTGTTGAAATTTTAAACATTTTGCTTCGTATATATTTACCACAACAAAAATATATTTTAAAAAATAATTATGATTTGACAGTATGATCACCTCTAGCTCTGGTGGTATAGTACCTAAGGCTTTTGCCTTCTAACCAGAAGGCTGGCAGTTCAAACCCAGCAGTCATTCCTCAGAAGGAAGACTGGGCAATCTACTTTTGCAGTGAATTGCTTGATGTGGCCCTTCTAGCCATTGTCCTCCATTCTGTGATATATTGTAAATCCTATTATCCATGCCTGTTTGGGGTAATGTGGTAGCTAAGGTCGGGTGTCAACTTGGCTGAGCAGCTGATAGTAGTCATTCCCTATAATGACTGGCAATCGGCTCTGTGGTGGGATTTGCCTTGAGCCACTGAGTAGCTGCTGAATGTTAAAGCCATTCAAGTGGGTTATTGCTGTTGGAGCAGCACAGGTGGGATATATCTTGAGTCCTGCCTTGCTAGAGGGTATAACTCAAATCACCACCCTTAGCTTCCTTGAGGGTATACCTATGAAATTCCTGGGAAGGTTTGCTCTCCTCTTTCTCTGGTTCTGTGTTTGGGTTCATCCTCCTCTTACCCCTGGATTTGGGACAGCAGCTGTCATCTGTTCTGCTGATTGGGGTTCATCAAACCCCGAGAATTGGGAGGAGCCTCCAGACCCACTCACAGACTCAGGATTTGCCAGCCTACCAGCTTCCACCACTGTTATGTGAGATGATCCCTTGGGTATCTGTGAGTTCTGTGAGGCATTATAGCAAAATGCAGAACCCTAAAACAAGGGAGATTACTAGGAGGAGGAGGAGGAGTTAATGTCTGAAATGATGGAGTGGCACGGTAGTTTGGACATTTGGGACATCTTTAACCTCCACCTCATGGGAAATGGCCTCGTGCTGATCTTTCTAAGAGAAATTGTTCAAGCAACTTCTGTAGAGATTGTTGTTGTTGTTGTTGTCTGTAGAGATACCACCTTGGAAACCCAAGAAGGGATTGCTATGAGTCGGAACCGACTTGATGGTAGTGAGTTTGGTGGGTTTTTTTTTTTTTTTTTTTTCTTTTTTTGGTTTAAAGATAGTAAATGTGAACCGAAAATGTTAAAAAACAAATTTAGGAGTTTTATATGTAAGTCAAAATTGGGCTGTAACTCCACATTACTTTCTGTACCATGAGTGAAGCAGCACAGACCCTGGACTTCTCATATCCCACCCAGAATGGGACTTGAATTCTGAAAGCTGAGCACATAAGAAGAGAGAAAAAAAACATTAACGAAAAGGCAACTAGGGTAATGAAGGGACCAGAAATCATGTCCCAGAATCAAGAAATCTGGAGAAACATGAGATTTTCCTTCCAATACCAGACAGAAGAGAGATTAGACAAGTTCTCTGTATGCACAATGGGTTCAATTAGGACCATTAAACAGATGGTATCTGGAGACAGATTTTGTTTTAAGTGTTTCTAAGTCTCAGAACTGCCCTGAGATTGAACGGATTCCATTGGGTGTGATAGTAAATTCACCATCACTGAAAGTGTTCAAGTGTAGTGTGGAAGATCACTTAGCAGTGACACTACAAAAGAGATTAAAGTACAGGGAAGGGAAGAAGGTGTGGTCTTTAAAGTATTCACTTTTGAAACTAAGCAAGACACAATCAATGGAATCATTAGAATAGGTGTGGCCTTTAAAGGAACAATAATACAGTAATACATCCTGAGACTTATTATGACATTTCATACATCATCCCCCTGCCCCAATCCTAAGAAAAAGTAGCATGTTAGAGTGTGAACATGCCCTCTTCATCTTCCCTGTCAAGTTGTATGTCATTGATGACATTTTTACTTTCTTCAACACTGTCCAGCCTGTAAAGAGAAAAGAGAGACTGACTGTAATCAGAAACATCAAGACTGGGGGTGGGGGGGAGATGCTGCTGAATTACAAAACAACCAACAAAAGGCTGTTAGTGCTAAAAGGGTTTGTAGTCCATTTAGCCCCTTATTTTACAGATGGAAAACTCAGGCCATGGCAGATAAAGGGCTTTTATTACTCTATTATAATAGAATTAAAAGTTTCTAAAGTAACAGAACATAAAATAATTATCTAAATACATTTGTTTACTTGAAGGATTTTCAAACATGATCTCAGAGAGTCACCCCACTGGGCCTCAGTTTCCCTACTTGTTAATATTTATTTGTTAATAAATATGTTGTTGCAATAATTAAGTGAAGGGAAAGCATTCATCAACAGTTTGTACAAAAAACATTTTTTTTCCAAATATGTGTAGAACAAGATAGATATCCCAACCCCTTTTCAGAGACTTTTCAAACACTATTTGAAAACAAGAACAAAAAATACTCCAAAGGTCTAAATGAGCAAAGGAAACAAATCACAGGAATGACATTCTGCAAGTTGTTTCATTCTCCATACTGCCAGCTCTCTCCTCAGTGAACTCCAATTTAACAATGTTCTTTTAAAGTGAGTCACCCAGAATCGAACAATCTGAAGCACAGAATAGAGTGACATATCACCTTCCTTCTTTTTTTTTTTTTTTTCCATGCCATACTTCTATTAATGCAACATGCCTTTGTACTTGCATCCTGGACAAACATGACACAGTATAACAGAAAGAGAGAGCGGTTAATCCGTACTACATCTCCACATCTTTTTCACCTCTAATGCCACACGTCTCTGACCTTGTGTTTAATCAGAACACAGCACAAGTCATTAAATCACTGAGTAGTATCTAATCATTTGTAACAGCCTGTACTATCATTACAACAATCATTCATGCAAGAAGAATTACCTTGTATGTTTCTGTAAACAGTTGGTTTTCGTGACTTTCCCTGAAAAGACAAGGTGGCAGTGTGAGCAGAGTACTAGAACATGCAAACGCCAGTGAAGCGGTGAAGCAGAAAGCTGCCTTGCAAAGAGCATTCCTGGCTCAATGGTGGGATGATAGGGACTGGCTTTGGCAGGAAAAGCCATTCCTTCTTTCAGGTCATAGGATACTTCTTCTCTCTCTCTCTTTTTTTTTTTTTTTTT
>NW_006921747.1:1080910-1082779 GCF_000298275.1 Orycteropus afer afer | reverse complement strand
TGTTAGTTATTTGAGCAGTCCATGGGACTTTCAGCATTCTTCGCCAGCACCACAACTCAAAAGCATCAACTCTTCTTTGGTCTTCCTTATTCATTGTCCAGCTCTCACATGCATACGAGGTGAATGGAAATAGAACCTTTTGGTTCTATCTTTTAGTTGTCTTGATTTCCCTACCATATAGAAGTTTTGTAACTACACAGTTTTTTCCCTCTTTTTGGTTGTAGTTGTCTTCATTTGTCAAATGATGTCTCTGATTCCCTGTTTACAATCTTGTAGGCTTATTTACTTTGGATACTTCCATAGCTGAGTTGGTTTCTGGGTTATGTATCATATGTGTTAATGGTCAGTTGTTTGTTGTTGTTGGTTCTCTGTCCAAAGGACTCCCTTTAGCATCTCTTGTAAGGCTGGTCTGGTTTTAACAAATTCCTTTAATTTCTGTTTATCTGGAAATGTCCTAATTTTACTGTTATATTTGAGGGACAATTTTGTTGTGTACATAATTCTTGGTTGAAAATTTTTCTCTTTCAGGGTTTTAAATATACCATCCCATTGTCTTATCACCTGCATGGTTTCTGCTGAGAAATCTAAGCTTAGTCTTATTGGTTGCCCCTTGTAGGTAACTTTTCGTTTTTCCTATGTTGCTTTCACGATTCTTTGTCTTTGGTTTTGGTGAGTTTGATGATGATATGTCTTGGTGATTTTCTTTTGCTTCTATCCTGTTTGGGGTTTGTTGGACTTCCTGAATGGTTATATTCTCATCTTTCATCATACCAGGAAAATTCTCTTCTGACAAATCTCTGACAATTTTCTCTGTGGTTTTATTTGTCTCTTCCTGTTCTGGAATTCCAATGACACATAGGTTATTCCTTTTGTTGGTATCCCACATGATCCATACGCTTTCTTCATTTTGTTTCGATCTTTTTTCTGATTTATCATTTTCCAAAGAAGTTTTCAGGTATTTGCCTTCAGTCTCGCTAATTCTGTCTTCCATCAATTCTATCTACTCCTTTGCCTGTTCAGTGTCTTATCTATTTCTGAAAATTTAGTGTTAATCTTCTGGATTTCTATGTGTAGATTTTGTATCATTTCTAATTTTTCATTTATTTTGTCATTTTTTTTCTTGTATTGTCTTTTGAAATTGTTCTAGTGTTATCTCCATGTTTTCCTTGATATGCCTCTCAATTTGTTTAAGATACCTAAATATGTTGTTGTTGTTGTTATGTGCCATCGAGTCGGATCTGACTCATAGCGACCACTCCTTGGGTATCCGAGACAGTATCACTACGAAAGTGGATTTCCCCATCTTCCTTCCGAGGAGTGGCTGGTGGGTTTGAACCACCAGCCTTATAATTCTTTCGAATTCCTTATCAGGGAGTTCCAATACTGTGTCTTTCTCAGGGATGTGTTTTGGGTCTGTGTCCTAGTCCCTAGTTTCTTCTACTTTGCTTGCTTCTTTGGGTGGACTCTGTTGCTCTGTTGCCTCCGAGGCATTGTGATGTTTTTGTGTTTATATTTAATTGGTGATTGTACATTGGAGTGACTTGCCCACAATTTTTGTTTTCTTTGTTTTGTTTGTATGTTATCAACATAAACAGGGTACTGTGCTGTGCTCCTCTATTCGCTAGTTGACAGCACTTATACACTTACCACCTGTCTCCTTTCCTGTTGTCAGCCTCTCATATGTCCCTGCTGTCCTTGGCAAACAAAACCTATTAGGTCCCTGGAATCTAAATGAGAATGTTGTCACTTTAAAATCAAAATGGGAGGCTGGGCAAGATGGCGGACTAGGCAGAAGGATTGCACAGACCCTCTTCAACAAAGAAAAGGGAAACCAATTAACACAGACACAGAAGATAATCTTGGACCCTT
>NW_006921747.1:1075252-1077423 GCF_000298275.1 Orycteropus afer afer | reverse complement strand
GGAGCTGCTGCATTGTAAATTTTGGTCAATGACATGAGACAAAGTATATTTGAAGTGCTGTATGAAAAGTGAATTTACTCTGTAAATCTTCACCCAAATCCTAATAAAAAAAAAAAAAAAAACTAAAAAAAAATCAAAATGGCTCCCACTTGTAAAGACATACATCATATATGTCTTTACACCATATGTAAAGATTCAAAATGACTGCACTTTCGGTCACTTTAAATATACAAAATGGCTGCTGTGTGTAAACAATCAAAATGGCTGTGCCCTCTGGACAACAGACAGTCCACAGTGTAGGTTGTCTCCCTCCTTGCTGTTTCCCTTCCTAGTCACAGGCCATCAGCACAGTCATTCCTGCAGCCCTTGATGACCAGGGCTGATCTTTAGGTCAATTCTCAGGTCCCAACACCACTTGAAAATATTCAGGCTGTTAGTCCCATCAGAGTAGCTGACGGTCTGCAGCTCCAACCGTCTCTGTACTCACCATTTTTGTTCAGGTTTATCCAGTAGTTGGTGCCTCATCCACTTCTGTATAGTTCCTTTTAAAACTCAGTGCTCCAGGATTATCTTCTGTATCTCTGTCAATTGGTTTCTCTCTCCTTTGTTGAGGAGGGTCTGTGTGGCTTGTCTGCCTATTCCTCCATCTTATCAGAAGTCCCCCATAGGATCCTTCTTGCAAATGATTTCTTCATAGGCCCCACGGAAACGAATGGTTAAGCACTCAACTACTAGCCAAAAGGATGACGGTTCAACTCCACTCAGAGGCACCTTGGAAAACAGTCCTGGTGATCTGTTTCTGAAAAGTCATAACCTTGAAAACCCTAGTGTACATGCACAGGGTTGTCATAAGTCAGAATCAACTCAATGGCAATTAGAAACAATAAGCCCCCAAGCAGCATCCATCAATTACAAAGTTGTTCTGACTCTGTGCATAGTGTGCTAAGCAGCTTCTGTTTTGAGTCCTTTGCTCAGTCAGAATTCCAGTATCCACTTTGATTTTAAAACATTCCTTTGTGAGACACACCTGGAATTTTCCCAAACTGTAACCTATGCCTTTGTATGAGCACTAATAGTGGGCTTCCAGTAAATTGCAAATTTCTCTTTCAGTATTTACCTGGGATAGGTGTTACGATATACAAGTTTCACTACTGTTGCTCAAACTAGCTGAGATGGTTACTAGCATCATTTTCTCATTTAGTACCTTGTGGAGTGCCTGGCTGGTGCAAACAGTTAACGCACTTGGCTGCCAACTGAAAAGTTGGAAGTTTTAGTCCACCCAGAATTGCCTTAGAAGAAAGGTCTGGTGATCTTCCTTAAAATCAGCCATTGAATACCCTGTGGAGCAGTTCTACTCTGATACATATACAGTCACCATGAAGTTAGGTCAAGTCCATGGCAATAGGTAGTACCTTGAAACAACTTTTGTTAATGACCACAAAACAAGTTTGTCCATTTTACAGTAAAACCAGCTACCACATGCCTGTAGTTTGGATGGAAATCATAAGCCCTATTTTATGGTTCATTTTTGCAAGGTTTCCTAAATTTTGGGAGAGAAATAATAAGTCATGTACCAATTTGAGAGTTTAAGAAAATTATGGCCCCTGTCCCTTGATAAATGTGGATATGAACACAGAAGTGCTTCTGCACATGATTTCAGTGGATTCACATTTCCCCTGAAGTCCACCTGTAGATCCTACAGTGAGAAAGCCTATTTTATGGGAACAAAGAAAACCAAGATGCTTTAAGTTTTCTCACTCAGGCAATGCTGGCAAAATGAAGAGGCTAAACCAGGGACTCCTCAGCCCTAAGAGAGTGATAATAGAATTTTCCACGTAAGGCAGTGATGAGCATGAAATAACTTACACACATCAAGATTGTAGCAGCAAGATGGCATAGAGTTGTTAGCTGACATTGAGTTAACCCCTGTTCTGGTTACCTAGTGCTGCTCTGACAGGAATGAACCACAAATGGGACGGTTTGAACAAACAGGAGTTTATTCTTACAATTTGGAGGCTTTAAGTCTGAGTTCAAAGTGCCAGGCTCTAGGGGCTGGGTGAAAGCCCCTCAACCTTGAGCTTCAGCTTTGTCTTCTGCTCCTGGCCCACTGAAGCTGGAGGCTTTTCTTCACTCAGCTGCTGGCTGCTGAGGCTGAGAAGCACCAAGGTTGA
>NW_006921747.1:1068854-1075152 GCF_000298275.1 Orycteropus afer afer | reverse complement strand
AAAAAGGCACAGTCCTGATGTTACCAAACCACACAGCAGGCCATTAACTTAAGTCTATTGTAAGTCCCAAGGTTGGCAGAGCATAGCAGACTGCTGAGCAATGACATGGCTACATGCAGGGTCCAAGCGTGCCATAGACTAGAGACCATTCCCAAGGCTTCTCCTTATATACATGAAACAGACCACATCCCAAAGGCAGCTACTCAGCTCCTTGTGGTAGATCCCACCGTGAAGTTGATTGCCAGTCTCATCATGGGGAATAACTATCACCAGCCACTCAACCAGGCCCAGCCAAATTGACACACAACCTTAACTACCACAACACCCAACTCAAGGATATCTTATGCACAAGGGAAAAAAACTGCCTGGTCCTGTACCATTCCCAGAATCAGTTGGTAGCAGATGTGATCATTGTAATCCATAGGGTTTGTATTGGTTGATGTTTGCAAGTAGATTGCTAGGTTTTTCTCCCTAGTCTATCTTAATCTACAATCTCTGCTAAAAACCTGTTGGCATCATAGCAACACGCAAGCCTCCACTGACAGGCAGTGCCTGACACACATTAGCCGGGTCTTGAACCTTGGTCTCCCACATGCAATTCTACCACTGCCCCTCATGTGGCACAGAGTAAATATCCAATAAATGAAGTTGCTCTTCTATGAGCCATTAGTACTTTATAAAGAATGAGTTTTCCTGTTACATCCTTGACTAGGATGGGGACAATGATAGAAATTAGACACTTTGGGGTGGAGAAAGTCAGGAATAAGAAACAACCCATTTCCAGATCTGCCTGGAGTCACTATGCTCTAAAAGGCTCCATCCCATCTTGTTCTGCCTTCCTTACCTCGTAGAAGAAACCCCAGGAGCAGCACTAACACCACGAAGCCCACACAGGGAGCAATGATCATCAGCAGGTCAGAGTTGTCAGACAGTTTTATCTGGCAAGACACAGGGAAGGTGATCACTCACTCATTTCTGCATGTCTGCATCATACGAGTTTCTCATCCCGATAATAATAATACCTTCTAGCCATTAACAGCAGTAAATATTTCATCACCATTTGCTCAATGTCTCAAAATGAAAACAAAGCCAGCCTTAAAAACTGAAACAAATTTTTAAAAAGTCTCTGGAAATCTAAACAATTTCATCCATACCCCTAAAATCCCTACACCTTAGATATCAGGCATATGGTACTGGGGTGATCAGTGCTCTGAAGATAAAAAAAATTCTGTCCCAAGCATCTATCAACAAATGTATGGATAAATAAAATGTGGTACATACATACAAGGGAATATTACTCAGCCTAAAGAGAAATGAAGTTCTAATACAACATGGACATACCTTGAAAACATCATACTGAGTGAAATAAGCCAGTTACAAAAAGTCAAATATTGTGTGATGCCACTTATATGAAATAGTATAGGCAAATACATAGAAACAGAAGTTTATTAGTAGTTATGAAGAGCTAGGAGGAAGAGGGAATAAAGAGTTACTGCTCAAAGGGCACTGGGTTTCTGTTTTGGGGAACATAAATCTTTTGGAAATGGTTTAGCAGTGATGGTTCCACAATATGATGAATGTAATCAATGCCACTGAAATATACACTTAAAAATGGTTAAAATGACAAATGTTTTGTTATCACAGTAACAACATTTTGAAGAAAAGATTAAAAAATAACTTTGTAGTGAGTTGTGTTTTCTGTGGTCAGATCTCTTCCCTGGTCACTCCCTATCTGTTGAATTTTCCCTACACCTGTACAATTCTTTGCATGGCTGAATTTGGCTTCTAGAGAGCACAAGATTAAAGAAGAAATGGAACACAATTTGAAAGTTTCCACAGCAGTGGTTCTCAAAGAGTAGTTGGGAGTGGCCCATAAAATCCAAGCAATTTTCATGAGACATTATTTGCAATTTTCACTTATATTCTCTGAAGAGGTATGGTGGAGTTTCCCAGAGGCCAGAATCAGGAGTGATGACATCATCAATCTGATGCATATGGAATGTGTGAAGCAGATACAGACTGTCTCCTATTAAGCTAGACTTTAATGAGATTTGCAAAAATATAAAATTTTGATGCTTTTCTCACTTTTTTTTTTCTATTTGGGAAATGTTATTTTTCATAAACTGTACAGAACTCTGCAGGCGCAGTGTCAAAGGCATTTGACTGCTAACCAGAAGGTTGGTGGTTCAAACCCACCAGCCATTCCATAGAAGGAAGACTCCGCAATCTACTTCTGTAAAGATTTACCACCTTGGAAACCCAATGGGGGTCATTATGAGTCAGAATTGACTTGATAGCAGTGGGTTTGGTTTTGGTTTGGTACATTATTTATGTTAACATGTAATGGGCTTGCTCTTGTTATTTTAAAATGAATTAATATTTTCAGTGTCTCAATTGCCATTTTGAAGAGTGTAAAGTGGTCCTGACATCAAAGCGCTTTAGAACCAAGTACTATTCTGCAGGCAGGCATCTAGACATCAAAACCATGGTTGTTGTAGGGGCTACACCATCATCCATCACCAAGGCCATGTTCTATTTCCTGCCCTTCCTGTCCTGTCCCCAATACACAAATCACAGAGCCAGTGGAACAACAGCAAGGATTAGACAACATACTGGAAATCTCTGAAGAAAGAAATGGGGAAGAAGAAAGAAGGGATGGGGACCTTTACTTTTCCTTTAGAGACTTTTGTACTTGCCTGAAGTTTTTAGTCAAAACAGCTTGAGTCCACTTTTGTAATAATAAAAAATAAGTGAAGGTTACTAAGAGAAAAATGGGAGGCAGGTGTTGATTCAGCAGATGTCATTAATCTGGGCTACAGAAAAGAAACGCGTAATGATTTTGCATGTGCATGTTTTTATACTTTTTTTTCCTTTTTGCTTTTCAAAGCATCTGCACATACAGAAGTAAAAATATCAATGTTGTTTCTGCCAAAACTGTAAGTCTACAGATTCTTTAACTATTTCATGATACTTACAATGCATTTTGCCACTAAGCAATATCCCACACACCCTGATCCATCTCTGCAAACCTCTACTGTGAATTTTAAAAATTTAAGTCATATACTTAAATACTTCTCAATCTTTTTACCTGTTCTGATTCAACTTCATTCTGTGCAAGAGTTGCTGTCTCAGATTCTGGGAAGGAAAAAGAGAAGAAAATGGTTATACTACCTGTGCAAGAATTAAGTACTATATCCTGAAATGGTTACTTCAAGCCTATCTGGAATTTCACTTGATGTGTTTAATTTTTAATCCCATCCTTCCTTTTTTGTATAATGTATTTATGTACATTTTTCTTGACTGGATTTTATCAAAACCTTATCTAATATTATCCTACAGAAACATCTCCATTTTATAGATGGGAAGAGTGAGGCACTGGGCCAGCAAGCAGATTGGTCTGTTTTCTATAGGCCCTAGCAGTACATTCAGGATTTTAATCAGATTTGTCAGTCTGTCAGTCAACAAATATCTATGGAACACTTCTTAGAGGCCATGTACTTCAATAGCTGTACCATGACCTCATGGAATTTATAATTTAGAAGAGAAAACCAAATTTAAACAAACATTTAAATAGTTGAAGAAACAGTACATTAAAATTGGGCAAAATGCCAGGACAAAATAGTACAGGATGTTCTAGGGCCCTAATGAGGATTTCTGACCTGTCCTGGAAGGTCAAGGAAAGCTTTCTTGAAAATACGAAAACTAAGCTGGAACATGGAGTCATGTATTCATAACCAATACTTAGGTTCAACAAAAGAGTCACTGAGAAGCTACCAAGTACTAAGCACTGGTGGTGCAAATAGTTAACACACTTGGCTGCTAAACAAAACGTTGGAGTTTCAAGTTCACCCAGAGGTGCCTTGGAAGGAAGGCCTGATGGTCTACTCCTGACAAATCAGCCATTGAAAATCCCACAGAGTGCAGTTCCACTCTGACACACATGGAGTCTCCATGAGTCTGAATCTGTTCAATGGTAACTGCTGCTGCTGCTGCTGCTGCTGCAATCACTGTTCTGGGCATTGAGAACACTGAGACGAATATGGCATGGCCCTATCCCTCAGACAATTTACAATACCTTAGGACAGGGAAAACAAAAGATGATTTCAGCCCAACCATCCTATTGCATTGATGGCATATGCACAGGCAGCTAAGTGGAGGAGGTCACATAGAAGAGGCACTTAGACCAACTTCAATGAAACCCTCATTATAATTAAGCTCCTTGAAGATGAAGTCTGCTATGTCTGTTCCACACTGGGACCCTAATACTGCCTGGCACATACTTCTTGTTGTTAGGTGCAGTCAAATCAATTTTTTAACTCATAGTGACCCCATGTCCTGTGGAGCCACTGGTGGGTTCAAACTGCCAACCTTTTGGTTAGCAACCAAGCACTTAACCATTGGGCCACCATGGCACCTTCACATATATTTGGTTATTGATAAATATCTATTGAATGAATCATACCTGAGCTGAGTTCAGGTTGTGTAAGAATTAGGCAAAAAAAGGAGAAAATGGCATTCCAGGGAGACAGAACAACATCAACAAAACCACGGAAGCAGGACAGTGTGGTGTCCATGGCAAATGGCAAGCTGTTCTTAAGGTGTAAAATGAGGGGTGGCCAGTGGTAAGAGAGAAACTGAGGAGGTGGGTGAGAACCCAGAGGGCCCTTGTTTCCTGTTAGTAATGTCTCCATATGATCCTGTAGTCAAGGGAAAACAATGTGGACATTTTAAGCATTCTATGATCTAGTTTTGGAGGTTAAGGGAGCAGCCAACCTGAGATATCATCTGATACCAGACCTGAACTCAAAACTAATAGAAATGAACTGAGAGGGACAGATTTCTGAAATACTTATAAAAATCAGTGCAATAAGAATGGTGAATGTAGTGGGGGGAGAGAGAAACTTCCTAGATAACCTCCAAGTTTCTCCCTACAACAGTAGGTCTTTGGCTAAACCACCCCCTGAAGTTGAAATATGGTAACAGAGAAGAAGTGTAAGTCTAGGGGAGACTAGCGATAAGCTCCAATTGAGAGTTATCGAGTTTAAGGTTCCAATGGGACACATGCAAACACTTCACCCAACAAGTAGCCGATAGATTTAAATCTGAATCACACTCAAGAAAAAGTCAGAGTTGGAAATACTGATTTGAGAGTTGTTTTAATTATCTAGTGTTGCTCTAACAGAAAATACCACAAATGGATGGTTTTAACAAACAGGGATCTATTCCCTTAATTTTAGAAGAATAGAAATACAAGTTCAAAGTGTTATCTCTAGGGGCTGGGTGAAGGCCCTTTGACTTTGAGCTTCAGCTATGTCTCTTGCTCCTGGCCTGCTGGAGCTGGAGGCATCTCTTAAATCAGGCAGCTGCTGGCTGCTGAGGCTGACAAACCCAAGGTCAACAAGTAAAATGACACAGTGCCAAGATTATCAAGCAACACAGTAGGCCACTAGTGCAAGTCTGGAAACAGTCCCAAGATCAGCAGACAATGTAGCAGACTGCTGAATGAAGATGCAGCTAAACGCATGATCCAAGTGTGCCAAAAAGCTCAAGACCATTCTCAGAGCATCTTCTTAAATACTGGAAGCAGACCACATCCCTAAGGCAGCTACTCAGCTGCTCATGGCAGATTCCACTATGGAGTTGATTACCAGTCTCATCATGGGGAATAACTACAACCAGCTGCCCAGCCAGTCAAAACCAAGCCCACCCAAGTTGACACACAACCTAAACTACCACAAGAGTCATCTGTATCCAGGTATTAGTTAAAAATCCCAAAAGTGTGCATGAAGTCCATGAGTTGCATGTCCAGAGAGAAGAGCAAAAATCTTGGAAACACTAGCACTAAAAATGTGAGCAGCTGGCCAAGGAGAAAGAGGAAGAAAAACTAACAAGAAAAAAATTTCACATTGCTGACAGTAAAAGTCATATATACAATTAAAAATAAATAAATAAGTGCTATCCAGTCAATTCCAACTCATAGTCCCCCATAGGACACTTAGAACTCTCTTGTAGTACAGTGAATTACTTAATATGGCTCTTCTAACCATGGTCTTTGTGACTTCCAACAGATGACTAGGTGGAATATAGGTGACTACAATTGTGAAGTGCTTGTGACACACTAAGGAGATTAGATAGCTTTTTAATAAAATAAGGTACCTGGCACCTTTGTGGGGACAGGACGGTGCAAATCAGGTATGTGGAACCCTAATGTGAGGATTTGTCAGTTTTGCCATCTTGCTTGGCTTAAAATGAACCTTACTAAAGGAGCTCTGGTAGCATAGTGCCTAAGGCACTTGAC
>NW_006921747.1:1055036-1068754 GCF_000298275.1 Orycteropus afer afer | reverse complement strand
GTTCAAACCCACCAGCCACTCCTCAGAAGGAAGATTGGGCAATCTACTTCCATAGTGATACTGCCTCGGAAACCCAAGGAGGGGTCACTATGAGTCAGGTCTTACTCAATGGCAAACAACAACAACACAAAAGGCAGAAAAGGAGCTCTGGTAGCATAGTGCCTAAGGCATTTGACTGCTAACTAGAAGGCTAGCTGTTCAAACCCACCAGGCACTCTTCAGAAGGAAGGTTGGCCAATCTACTTCCATAGTGATACTGCCTTGGAAACCCAAGGAGAAGTCACTGTGAGTCGGGTCCAACTTGACGGCACATAGCAACAACAACAACAAAGGCAGAAAACATACCACCAAGAAAGAAGACTCACAAATGGAGTGTGTCCTTTGTACCCAAGATCCCTGCACTGAACTTCTTCAGTCCAGGAGAGGGAGATGCAATGGTGAGGCATGGCTAAAGATGGTAGAGAAACTGCAGCAGCAGAGGCAGCAGAATTAAAATACCAGCAAAAAGACAGCACAGTGAGCTTCCTGGCCCATGGAGTGAGAAAACTGAATGCCTTCAGGCAGGAGGCTTGCTGGTGGAGTGGGGTGCTTCTCTGGGCACCTATCAGCAAAGCTGAAAGAGCATTGTAAAACTTGCCTAAGGGAGCAGAGGTGAAGGGGCCGCAGGGCTGAGAGGCTGAGGCCAGAGAGAAGCGTGCCTGAAGCATAGCTGAGAAGAAGCTGTCCTGATTAAAGAACTGTATCTTGAGTTGTTTCCAATACTGAAATTTAACCAGTGACTTCCCTAATAAACCCCATAATTGTGAGTATTGTCTATGAGTTCTGTGTGGTCATTGCAACAAATTATTGAACCTACCAGAGAAAAGAGAGTGCTGTGGGAGGGACAGTTGGTGTAAGAACTGATAAAAGGGTTGGAGGGTGATGGTATGTCTGACATCTACCTCATAGGAATTAGCCTTGAGCTGTTGATGCTAATAATGATTCTCTTTCTCTCTCCTGAAGTTAGAGTTCAGATGACACCTCCCCTATGGTGTTTATGCATGCCCCTTAGGGTATTTAAGGCTGTAAATCTATATAGAAGCAGACTGCCACATCTTTCTCTAGCAGCATGGCTGGTGGGTTCAACCCTACAATGTTTTGTTAGCAGCCAAGAGCTTTAACCGCTGCGCACTAGGTCTCCCTATATATACAATAAAACATGTAAAAAGAAATAGATCATAGAACCCACAAATATGGAGGGGTGGAATATAACAGATATCTGATAATTACTGTAACTAATCATTAAATTTCCCCCATGCTTCCTCACACTCAAGGCAAAAGGAGATATGACAAGTTTTGTAAGGTTTATAATTTGGTAGAAGAGACCTTATTTGTTCAACAGGGAAAGTGACTTGTTGAATGCCTTGGAGCATAAAACTCCAAGGGGAAAATTTAGCATGTTTTTATATCCTACAACTCAGTTATTTTAGTTGTTTTCTCTCTGCTATTATCCCCTAGAGCTGGAAATTGCAGGTAAGAATTCAAAACTCCTACTCTTGTCTTGTCAAAATCCTGTCTTATTATAATCATTTGTGATGGATAAGCCTGAAATTGGAATCATCAAAGGAAAAAGCCAGACTGGGTTAGTTATATCAGAGCTAATCTGGGTTTTAAGTTGGAATTTTGCAAACACAAACACTGTTGCATGATAACAAATGGTGCCTTTTTCTTGTTCTTGTTCAGAAAATGCCAAAAGCCCAAACAGGAAGCACTTCAAGGGCTACAGTGTTGTTAACAGAATGGCAAGAAGAAATGTAAGTTGATGGTGATCATTCTTCCAGTGAAAAGCAGCAATGACAACAAGAGGGAATAAGTCAACATGTGACAAGCCAAGACTACTGGCTTTGATGTCCCCTGTGCTCCCTCAGCCCTTAGACTCTCAAGGTCCTGAGGTCTGGCACAAGTACATTTGGGCCAAGGCAGGGGTCTTGCAGAACTTTCAAATAAGGCAATTTTGCAAAGTAAAGTGCAACTACTCACAGAAAAGTTGGGCAGTACAAAGCCACCAGATGCACTTGGAAGATAGGCCTGGCAATCTGTTTCCAAAAGATCACAGCCTTGAAAACCCTGTGGAGCACACTTCTATTCTGATACACATGGGTAGTCATGAGTTGGAATCAATTTGACATCAACTAGAAGGAGCTAGGGTGGAGTAGTGCCTAAGGCATTTGACTGCTAACCAGAAGGCTGGTAGTTCAAATCCACCAGCCACTCATCAGAAGGAAGATTGGGCAATCTACTTCCATAGAGATACCACCTCAGAAATCCAAGGAGGAGTCACTATGAGTTGGGACCAACTTGACGGCAGTGAATTTTTTTGGTAGCAACAACACAACATGAGAAGGAGGAAAGCAGCCTTTGATGGGACTAATCAACCTCAGGAAGAGTCAGGAAATGGGTACTGAGCCCAGATAAGATGACAAAGTCCAATCAGAATTATTAAACTCAGAAGGATAGTAATCTAATGTTGTATTATTGCTAACATGAACATTTTCTCCTTCATCTCATTTAATCCTCACAAGCAACCTGTGAGGTAGACATTATCTCATATAGCCGATGAGAAAACTGAGGCCGAAGGGTTTAAGCAATGTGTTGATGTTAGATAACTTGTAACTGTGAGATTTCAGTTTGATTGGTGTCAAAACCCATGTTCTGCTTGCTCTCATTATACCAGATCTTAAGCAAAATTGTACCATATAAATTGTTTGTCCTACCATTCTGTGGTACATGGGGTTGCTATGAGCCGGAGCCAGCTTGATGGCATCTAACACTACCACCACCATATTGCTGGAGTCCTTGTGTGGTGCAAACTGTTAACATGAAGCTAAGCAAAAAAGGCTTGAGGCATCTCAGAAGAAAGATCTGAAAATCTACTTAAAAAAAAAAAATCAGCCATTGAAACACTCCGGAGCACAGTTCTACTCTGACATAGATAGATAGGGTCACTATGAGTCAAAATCAACCCAGTGGCAAATGATTTGGTATTGATTTACTGGACCACAAGATAAATGTTCAGGAAAGAGACTTGTATTGAATCTTGAGAAAAGATGGTCCAGGACAGCAGTCTCTAAAGAGGGCTCAGTGCTCACCACAAGCATGTAAGACCATCCACAAGGTGTAGGAAATAGGAGAAATCCTACTTATATTTTTAAATATAAAATATGTTTGGGAAGCATAAATTTAAAAAGGGGCATAACTTATTATTATGGAAGTATGTGTAAACAAATTATAAATAAACATTTTACTAATAAAAAATACATTATTAATCTGGTATAGAGAGGAAAGATGAGTCATTTGCCTCTTAAACATAACTTGGAGACTGGAGTAGGCAGAATAAAGACCCTCCCTCAAAGATGTTCCCAACCTAATCCCCAAGACATGGGGATATTTTACCTTATACAACAAAGGGACTTTTCAATGTAATTAAATTAAGGATATGAGAAGAGAGATTATGCTTGATTATCTGGATGGACCCAATGTAAATACAAGAATTCTTGTAAAAGGAATTTAAGAGGGGCAAAGTCAGGGAGCAGATGTAATTACAGAAGTGAAAGAGAGAAACAGAGAGAGAGAGAAATTTGAAGAGGCTCTGAAGATGGAGGAAGGCACCAGAGCCAGGGAATACAAGAGGCCTCTAGATTCTCTAAAAGGCATACATTTTCCCCTGGGGCCCCTACAAGAAACCAGCCCTGTCAACACCTTGATTTCAGGACTTCTAAACTCCAGAAGGGAATACTGTGTGGTTTAAAATCAGGAAAGTTATGTGTCAGTGTTGGATCCTTTTTACCATACTTATTCAATTTGTATGTTGAGCAAATAATACAAGAAGCTGGACTATATGAAAAAGAATGTGGCATCAGTATTGGAGGACAATCAGTTAACAACCTGCCATATGCAGATGACACAACCTTGTTGGCTGAAAGTGAAGAAGACTTGAAGCATTTACTGATGAAGATCAATAACTACAGCCTTCGGTGCGGATTACACCTCATCATAAAGAAAACAAAACTTCTCAAAACTGGATCAATAAGTAACACCATGATAAATGCAGAAAATTAAAGTTGTCATGGATTTCATTTTATTTGGATCCACAGTCAACACCCATGGAAGCAGCAGTCAAGAAATCAAGCAACATATTGTGTTGGGAAAATCTTCTGCAAAAGACCTCTTTAAAGTGTTAAAAAACTAAGATGGCACTTTGAGGACTAAGGTATGCCTGACCCAAGCCATGGTATTTACAATAGTCTTATATGCATGAGAAAGCTGGACAATGACTAAGGAAGACTGAAAAAGAGTTGATGCCTTTGAACTGTGGTATTGGCAAAGAATACTGGAAATACCATGGACTGCCAGGAGAATGAAAAAAATTATCTTAGAATGAGTACAGTCAGAATACTCCTTAGAAGCAAGGATGTCAAGACTTCATCTCATGTACTTTGGAGATGTTATCAGGAAGGGAACAATCTGTAGAGAAAGACATCAGGCTAAAGGGTCAGAAAAAAAGAGAATGGCCCTCAATGAGATGGATTGACACAATGACTATAACAGTGAGCTCAAACATAGCAACGTTTGTGAGGGTGATGCAGGATCAGGCAGTGCTTCATTCTGTTGTACTTAGGGTTGCTGTGAGTTGGAACTGACTTGACAGCATCCAACAATAGCAGATCTCCAGAAGTATAAGATAATTCAATTGTGTTGTTTTAAATACTTTAATTTGTGGGAATTAATTAAAGCAGCAGTAGGAAATTAATACAAATGCACTTATAAAACTGAGAACAGTGGCTCTGGGGCTGGTCACCAGCAATGAAAGAAACATTGACTTTTCATCTTAAGCTTTTTTTTATTCATTGTATTTTTGTCATGTATCTGTCTTAGCTATTAAAAAAATAGATAAGTTAATAACCAATGAAGATATACAAATGGCCAATAAGCACATGAAAAGATGCTCAAAATCATTACCCATCAGTGAAATTTAAGTCAAAACACAATGAGATGCCACTTAAAACCAACTAGGATAACTAGAATAAAAAAGCCAGATAATAACAAGTGTTGGCAAAGATGTGGAGAAATCAAAACCTCTTGCACTGCTGGCAGGGGTGTAAAATGGTTTGAAAATGTTGGGAACAGTCTGGCAGTTCCTTAAATGATTAGATATAGATTAGATATACATAAACTCCAAAACCTAAACTTAATGCCATTGAATCAATTCTAACTCATAGTGACCCTCATTGTGTTTCCAAGGCTGCAAATCTTTATGGAACTGGACTGCTTCGTCTTTCTTCTGTGGAGCATCTGGTAAGCTCAAACCACTAACTCTTTGGTTAGCAGGTAAATGCCTTAACAACTACACAAACAGAGCTCCTTAAAGTTACCATACCAAAAATCAAATCCACTGCCATTTATAAGGCCCAGAAATTTTACATTTAGGTTTGTACCCAAAAGAAATAAATACATATGCTCACACAGAAACTTACACAGAAATGGTTATAGCAGCATTATTCATAATAGCCAAAAGGTAGAAACAAACCAAATGTCCGTCAACTGAGAATGGAGAACCAAAATATGGTATATACAATGGAATATTGTTGTTGTTGTTAGGTGCCATCGAGTCGTCTCTGACTCATAGTGACCCTACGCACAGCAGAAAGAACCGCTGCCTGGTCCTACCAGCTACACAGTCCTTTCTACTTTACTTACTTTAGTTACTTTAGTATTTTAGTTACTTGAGCCCATCGCCGCAGCCACTGTGTCAATCCATCTTGTTGAGGGCCTTTCCCTCTTTCGTCTACCCTCCACCTTACCAAGCATGGCATCCTTCTCCAGGGAATGGTCCCTTCTGACAACATGACCAAAGTAGGTGAGACGAAATCTGGCCATTCTCACTTCTAAGGAGCATTCCAGCTACACTTCTTCCAGGACAGATCTGTTAGTTCTTTTAGCAGGCTGTAGTACTTTCAGCATTCTTCGCCAGCACCACAACTCAAAAGCATCAAGTCTTCATCAGTCTTCGTTATTCATTGTCCAGCTCTCACAAGCATAAGAGGCAACTGAAAATACCATGGCTTGTGTCAGGCGCACCTTAGTCCTCAAGGAGACATCTTTGCTCTTCAGCACTTGAAAGAGATCCTTTGCAGCTGATTTGCCCATTGCTATAAGCCACTCCTCAAAAGGAAGGTTGGGCAATCTACTTTTGTAGTGATACTGCTTCAGAAACCCAAGGAGGGATCGCTATGAGTCAGTTCTGACTCAACAGCACATAACAACAACAACAACATATGCTGTCTGATGTCCTGACTGCTGCTTCCATGGGTGTCGATTGTAGAACCAAGCAATGTGAAGTTTTGACAACTTCAATCTTTTCTCCATTTATCGTGATGCTGCTTGTAGGTCCGGTTGTGAGGATTTTTGTTTTCATTATATTGAGATGTAATCCATACTATAGATGGTATTTTTCAATCTTCATCAGTAAGTGCTTCAAGTCATCCTCACTTTCAGCAAGCAAAGTTCTGTCATCAGTGCATCACAAGTTGTTAATTATTCTTCCTCCAATCCTGATGCCACGTTACTTTTTCTTGGATTACTTGCTCAGCATACAGATTGAATAAGTATGGTGAAAACATACAACCGTGATGCACTCCCTTCTTGATTTTAAACCATGCAGTGTCCCCTTGTTCTATTTGAAATACAGCTTTCTGGTCTATGTACAGGTTCCTCATGAGAACAATCAACTGTTCTGGAATTTCCATTCTTCTCAATGTTGCCCATAATTTGTTATGATCCACACAATCAAATGCTTTTGCATAGTCAATAAAATATAAATAAGCATCTTTATGGTATTCTTTGCATTGAGCCAAGATTCATCTGACATCACCAATGATATTCCTCATTTCACATCCTCTTCTGAATCCAGCTTGCATTTCTGGAAGTTCTCTTATCTTCAGTAAGTTTTTACTTGCATGTGATATTAATGATATTGTTCAATAATTTCCACAATCTGTGGGGTCACGTTTCTTTGAAATGGGTACAAATATGGATTGTTTCCAGTCAGTTGGCCAGGTAGCTGTCTTCCAAATCTCTTGGCATAGCCAAGTGAGTGCCTTCAGTGGGACATCCATTTGTTGAAACATCTCAATGGGCATTCCATCAATCCCTGGAGCCTTGTTCTTTGCCACTTCCTTCAGTGCTTTGACTTCTTCCTTCAATACCATTGGTTCTTGATCATATGTCACCTCCTGAAATGGATGAAAATTGACCAATTCTTTTCAGTACAGTGACTCTGTATTCCTTCCATTTTCTTTTGATACTTCCTGCATCTTCAATATTTTCCCCATAGAATCTTTCAATATTGCAACTCAATGCTTAAATTTTTTCCTCAGTTCTTTCAGCTTGAGAAATGCCAAGAATGTTCTTCCCTTCTGGTTTTCTAATTCCAGGTCTTTGCACATTTCATTATAGCAATTGGTTGTGTCTGCTTAAGCTGCTCTTTGAAACCTTCTGTTCAGCTCCTTTATCTTGTAATTTTTTCTGTTTGCTTTAGCTATTCTCTGCTCAAGGGCAAGTTTCAGAGTCTCTTCTGATATCCATTTTGGTCTTTTCTTTCTTCCTCATCTTTTTAATGACCTCTTGCTTTCTTCATGGATGATGTTCTTGATGTCATCCCATAATTTTTCTGGTTTTTGGTCATTGGTGTTCACTGAATCAAATCTGTTCTTTAGATGGTCTCTAAGTTCAGAAGGGATATGTTCCAGGTCTTATTTTGGCTCTCATAGACTTGTTTTAATTGTCTTCAACTTCAAGTTGAACTTGCATATGAGCAGTTGATGGTCTGTTCCACAATCAGCTCTTGGCCTTGTTTTGGCTAAAGATACTGAGTTTTTCCATCACCTCTTGCCACAGATGTAGTCAGTCTGATTCCTGTATACTCCATCTGGTGAAGTCCATGTATATAGCTGCCATTTGTGTTATTGAAAAAAGGTATTTGCAATGAATAAGTCGTTGGTTGGTCTGGCAAAATTCTATCATGCAATCTCCAGCGTTATTTCTGTCATCAGGGCCAAATTTTCCTACTACTGGTGATTCTTCTTTGTTTCCAGATTTTTCATTCCAGTCACCAGTGATATATAACACATCTTGCTTGTAGGTTTGGTCAATTTCAGACTGCAGAAGTGATAAAAACCTTCAATTTCCTCATCTTTGGCTTTAGTGGTTGGTGTGTAAATTTGAATAATAGTAGTATTAACTGGTCTTCCTTGTAAGTGTATGGATATTATTCTATCACTGACAGCATTGTGCTTCATGACAGATCTTGAAACATCCTTTGTGATGATGAATGCCACGCCATTCCTCTTCAAATTTTCATTTCTGGCATAGTAGATCATATGGTTATCTGATTCCAAATGGCCAAAACTGGTCCATTTCAGCTCACTAATGCCAAGGATATCAATCTTTAGGCATTCCATTTCATTTTTGACAACTTCCAATTTTCCTAGATTCATACTTTATACATTCCATGTTCTGATTATTAATGGATGTCTGTAGCTATTTCTCCTCAATTTGAGTCATGCCACATCAGCAAATGGAGGCCCTGAGAACTTTACTCTATCCATATCATTAAGGTTGGTTCTACTCTGACGATGCGGCTCTTTCCAAGTTGTATTTTGAGTGCCTTCCAACATAAGGGGCTTGTTTTCTTGCACTGCATCAGACAATGTTTCCGGACTGTTCATAAAGTTGCCCAGTAATGTATCAGACAGAGTTTCTCTGCTATTCATAAGGCTTTTCCCTGGCCAATTCTTTGGGAAGTAGATGGCCTCTTCTCTTCCTTCTTCCTAGTCTGTCTCAGTCTGTCAGCTTTGTTGAAACCTGTGCACCAGGTGCAACCCTGCTGGCATTTGAAACACCGGTAACACAGCCTCAAGCCTCAAAACAACGCAAGCCACCACAGTACAACTAACTGACATACAAATTCATCTCCCTTAGTTATTTGAAACCTCTCCACCCGCCCCTTACCTGGATCCTGCCACCATGTCATCCCAGCTTTCCCTCCTTCCTGCCTTTTGGGTGGGGGCTGGAATATTATTCAGTCACAAAAAGGAATGAAATACTGAAACTGTACTTGTTAAAAAATAAATGAATCTTAAAGACATAATCCCAAGTGAAAAGAACCAATCACATAAAACAATATTATATGATTCCATTCATATAAAGTATCCAGGACAGAAGGTAGATTAGTGGTTGCCAGGCACTGGAGGAAGGGAGATTGGAGAGTACTCATTAATGGGTATGGGGTTTCTTTTACAAGTGATGAAAATAGTCTAAAATTGTCTAAAATTGACAATGGTGATGTCGATGCTGTTGAGTCAGCCTCCAACTTAGGTGACACCATGTATAACATGATTATACCATTGTGATCCAGAGGATTGCCATTGTCTGATTTTTGGAAGTAGACTGCAAGGTCTTTCTTCCTAGTTCATTTTAGTCTAGAAGGTCTGCTAAAACCTGTTCAGCAACATAACAACATGTAAACCACCACTGACAGATGGAGGGTGGCTGCACTTAAGATGCATTGGCCCAGAATCAAACCTGGGACTCCCACATGGAAGACCACTGCCTTATAGATAGTGTTCTGGTAAAAAAAAAAAAAAAAAAATCACTTATGGAGTCAGGGAATTAAATATGCTACACAATTTAATTTTGAGAGTTTTCAGATCTTCAGACTCGGGGGTACTAATAGACTTCCCCTTCAGTGTGGTTATGTGTAAAACGACACATAAGGATCTACTCTCACACATTCAGTTAAAAATAGAAAGTAGGTGCAGTTTTCAAACATCATTGAATTTTCAGGCTAGAATGTCCTTTAAGAATCCAGTTTTAATATCACTCCTGTTCACAAAATTATTGGAGGATTCTCCTCAGTATAAATTTATTGATTACTAATTTTGAGAAGAAATGTTGAAGTAAAAGAGCTGAACAGAAAATATCAAAGGGCATCCCAAGAAGACAAAGTAAAGTATTATAATGAAATATGCAAAGAACTGGAGTTAGAAAACCAAAAGGAAAGAACACATTCAGCATTTCTCAAGCTGAAAGAAATGAAGAAAAAAAATCAAGCCTTGAGTTGCAATATTGAAGAATTCCAGGGGGAAAAGTCCACCACTTGCCTGTGAGTTTGTTGTATTGTGCAGCTTACATTTCACTGTGAGGCTGGAGGCTATGCCAGTGATACTTCAAATAGCAGCAGAGTCACCCATGGTAGACAGGTTTCAGTGGAGCTTCTAGATTAAGACACACTGAGAAGGACAGGGCCATACGCTTCTGATGAATTGGCCCTTGAGAACCTTATGAATGGTGGTGAAATATCATCTGATATGGTACCAGAAGATAAGCTTCTCATGTTGGAAAGCACTCCAAATACAACTAGGGAAGAGCTGCCTACTTAAAGTAGAGACGAATTTAATTATATGAATGGAGTAAAAGCTTTCAAGACATTCATTTGCTGATGGTGCATAACTCAAAATGGGAAGAAATAGCTGCAAACATTCATTAATAATCAGAACTTGGAATGTATAAAGTATTAATCTAGAAAAAGTGGAAGTTGTCAAAATTGAAATGGAATAGATAAAGATCTATTTAAATATTTAAATAGATAAAGACCTAGGCATGAATGAGCTGAAATGGACTATACTGGCCAGCATAGTAGATCATATAATCTACTGGGAGTGACAAATTGAATAGGAATGGTGTTCCATTTTTGTCAAAAGAATTATTTCAATATCCATCCTAAAGAACAACACTATTAGTCATAAGACAATATCCATACATTTACAAGGAAGACCAATTAATACTACTATTATTCAAATTTACACACCAATACTAAGGAAAAAGATGAAGAAATTAAAGACTTCTACCAACTTCTGCAGTCTGAAATTAACCAAACAAGCAATCAAGATGTATTGATTATTAACTTGTGATTGGAATGTGAAAGTTGGAAACAAAGAAGAATCATCAGTAGTTGGAAAATATGGCCTTGGTGATAGAAATAATACTAGATATCACACGATAGAATTTTGAAAGTCAACGACTTATTCATGGGAAATACTGTGGCTATACACATGGACCTCACCAGATGGAAAACACAGGGATCAAACTGGTCACATCTGTGGAAAGACACGATGGAGAAGCTCAATATCATCAGTCCAAACAAAGCCAGGAGCTGACTCTGGAACAGACCATCAATTGCTCCCATATAAGTTCAAGTTGAAGATGAAGAAAATTAAAACAAGTCCATGAAAGCCAAATATGACCGTGATTATATCCCACCTGGATTTAGAGACCATCTGGACAATAGATTTGATGCACTGAACAACAATGACTGAAGACCAGACAAGTTGTGGGATGGCATCAAGAAAGTCACACAAGAAGAAAGCGAAAGGTCATTTAAAATACAGGAAAAGAAGAAAAGACCAAAATGGATTTCAGGAGAGACTCTGAAACTTGCTTTTGATTGGTGAGTAGCTAAGGCAAATGGAACATATGATGAAAAAAAGAGCTGAATAGAAAATTTCAAAGGGAGGCTCAAGAAGATAAAATATTATAATGAAATGTGCAAAAGACCTGGAGTTAGAAAAACAAAAGGGAAGAACATGCTCAGCATTTCTCAAGCTGAAAGAACTGAAGAAAATATTCGAGCCTTGAGTTACAATATTTAAGGATTCTATGGGCAAAATAGGAGCTCTGGTAGCATAGTGGCTAAGGCACTTGACTGCTAACCAGGAGGCTGGCGGTTCAAACCCACCAGCCACTCCTCGGAAGTAAGGTTGGGCAATCCTACTTCTGTAGTGATACTGCCTTGGGAACCCAAGGAGGGGTCGCTATGAGTCAGGGCTGACTCAACGGCATGTAACAACAACAACAACATGGGCAAAATATTGAATGATGCAGGAAGCATCAAAAGAAGATGAAAGGAATATACAGAGTCTCAGTACCAAAAGGAATTAGTAAATGTTCAGATATTTCAAGAAATAGCCTATGATCAAGAACCAATGGTACCGAAGGAAGAAGTCCAAGCTGCATGGAGGGAATTGGCAAAGAAACAAGCCTTCAGTAATTGACAGAATACTCATTGAGATGTTTCAACAAATGGATGCAACTCTGGAGGTGCTTACTCTTTATGCCAAGAAATTTGGAAGACAACTACTTGGCTAATACTGACTGGAAGAAATTTATATTTGTGCTCATTCCAAAGAAAGGTGATCCCACAGAATGTGGAAATTATTGAACAATATCATTAATAACACTCTCAAGTAAATTTAGTGAAGATAATTCAAAAAGAGTTGTAGCAATATATTGACAGGGAACTTCCAGAAATTCAAGATGGATTCAGAAGAGGATGTGGAACAAGGGATATTGTTGTGTGTTGGGTGGATCCTTTCACCACACTTATTCAATCTATATGCTGAACAAATAATCTGAGAAGTTGGACTTTAAGAAGCTGAACATGGCATCAGGGTTGGAGGAAGAGTCATTAACAATTTGTGATAGGCAGATGACACAAACTTGTTTGCTGAAAATGAACAGGACTTGAGGCACTTACTGATGAAGATTAAAGACAGTCTTCAGTATGGATTACACCACAACATACAGAAAACACAAATCATTACAACTGGATCATTAAGGAACTTCATGATACATGGAGACAAGATAGCAGTTGTTAGGAATTTCATTTTACATAGATCCACAATCAGCACCCATGGAGCAGCAGTCAAGAAATCTGATGTATTACACTTGGCAGATCTACTGCAAAAGACCTCTTCAAAATTTTAAGGAGCAAAGATGTCACTTTGAAGACTAATGTGTGCCTAACCCAAGCCATGGTATTTTCAATCACCTCATACACATGTGAAAGCCAGACAATGAATAAGGAAGAATGAAGATGGATGCCTTTGAATTGTGGTGTTGATTAAAAATACTGAAAATACCATGGACTACTAGAAAAATGAACAAATCTGTCCTGGAAGAAGTGTAGTCTGAATACTCCTTAGACATGAGAATGACCAGACTTTGTCTCACCTACTTTGGTGTTGTAAGAAGGGACAAGTCACTGGAGAAGGATATCATGCTTGGTAAGGTACACGGTCAGTGTAAAAGGGGAAGAGCCTCAATGTCATGGACTGAAACTGTGGCTGCAATGATGGGTTCAAGCATAGCAAGAATTATGAGGATGGCACAGAACTGGGCAGAGCTTCATTCTGTTGTAAAAGGGTAACTATGAGTCAGAGCCAATTTGACAGCATGTAACAACAACAGGAGCAAAATATTGAATGATACAGAAAGCATCAAAGAATATGGAAGGAATACATAGAGTCACTGTACCAAAAAGAATTGGTTGATGTTCAACAATTTCTGGAGATAGCATGTGATCAATAACTGAAGGTATTGGAAGAAGTCTAAGTTGCACTTAAGGAATTGGTGAAAAACAAGGTTCGAGGAATTGACAGAATGCCCATTGAGATATTTCAACAAATGTATGCAGGCTGGAGGCTCTCAGTCATTTATATCAAGAAATTTGGAAGACATCTGGCAAGATGGCGGACTAGGCAGAAAGACTGCACAGACCCTCTTCAACAAAGAAAAGGGAAATCAATTAACACAGACACAGAAGATAATCTTGGACCCCTGAG
>NW_006921747.1:1042322-1048937 GCF_000298275.1 Orycteropus afer afer | reverse complement strand
ATGACAAGAACAGATACATGCACACCCATGTTCATCGCAGCACTATTTACAATAGCCAAAAGATGGAAACAACCTAGATATCCATCAACTGAGGAATGGATAACCAAACTATGGTACATACACACAATGGAATACTATGCAATGCTAAAGAATAATGTAGAATCTGTGAAACACTGAATAAAGTGGATGAACTTGGAGGACATTATGCTGAGTGAAATAAGTCAATCACAAAAGGACAAATATTGTATTAGTCCATTACTGTAAAAGTTTTTGTTAAAAAAAATCATAATTTTGGAAGACAGCTACCTGGCCAACTGACTAGAAGAGGTCCACATTTGTGACTATTCCAAAGAAAATTGGTTCAGCAGAATACAGAAATTACCATAAAATAATTAATATCACACACAAGTAAAATTTTGCTGAATATAATTCAGAAGCAGTTACAGCAATACATCAACAAAGAACCTCCAGAAATTCAAGCCAGATTCAGAAGAAGGCATGGAATGGCGCTACAACTGCAGATGGATCTTGGCTGAAAGCAAAGAATACCAGAAACATATTTACCTGTGTTTTATTGACTATGCAAAGGCATTTGATTGTGTGGATCACAAAAAATTACAGATATCGTTGCAAAGTATGGTAATTCCAGAACACTTAATTGTGCTCAGGAGGAGCCTATACATAGACCAAGAGGCAGTTTTTTGAACAAAACAAGGGGATACTGCGTGGTTTAAAATTAGAAAAGGTATGTGTCAGTATTGTATCCTTTCACCATTCTCATTGAATCTGCATGCTGAGCCAATAATCTGAGAACCTGGACGATATGAAGAAGAACACAGCATCAGGATTGGAAGAGGACTCATTAACAGCCTGCGATATGCAAAGGACACAACCTTGCTGGCTGAAAGTGAAAAAGACTTGAAGCCCTTACTGATGAAGATTAAAGACTACAGTCTTCAGTGTAGGTTACAACTCAATGTAAAGAAAACTAAAATCCTCACAACTGAACCAATAAACAACATCATGATAAATGGAGAAAAGATTGAAGTTATCAGGGATTTCATTTTACTTAGATCAACAATCAACACCCATTCAAGCACCAGTCAAGAGATCAGATATTGTATTGCAGTGGATAGATCTGCTGCAAAAGGCCTCTTTAAAGTGTTAAAGAGCAAAGATGTCCCTTTGAAGAGTAAGGTGTGCCTACCCAAACCATGGTATTTGCAGTCAATTTATACGCATTCTAAAGCTAGACAATGAGTAAGGAAGATGGAAGCAGAATTGATGCATTTGAATTGTAGTTTTGGCAAAGAACATTGAAAATACCATGGACTGCCAGAAAAATGCAAAAATCTGTCTTGAAAGAAGTACAGCCAGAATGCTCCTTAGAAGTGAGAATGGCCAGACTTTGTCTTTTATATTTTGGTCGTGTTATCAGAAGGGACCAGTCCCTGAAGAAGGATATCATGCTGGGTAAAATAGAGGGTCAGTGAAAAATGGGAAGACCCTCAATGAGACGGAATAACACAGCGGCTGCAATGATGGGCTCAAGCATTGCAAATATTGTGAGGATGCCAGAAGACACAGCAACATTTTGCTCTGTTGTATGTGGTGTTGCTATGTATCAGAACCTACTTGATAGCACCTAATAAAAATAACAAATATATGCCAGGAGCTCTGGTGGCACAGTGGTTAAAGCATTTAGCTGCTAACCAAAAGTTGGCAGTTCAAACCCATCAGCCACTCTGTGGGGAAAGATGAGGGAGTCTGTTTCCATAAAGATTTACAGACTTGGAAACCCTATAGAGCAGTTCATCATCCTACAGAGTCACTATGAGCTGGAATCAACTCAGTAGCAGTGGGTTTGGTTTTGTTTAATTAATTGCCTGGCACTATGATAAGTACTTCACTTAAATGATCTTATTTAATGGTTACAAAACCTATTTTACAGATGTATAAACTCAGGCTAAAGGAGGTTAAGTTAAATTGTCCAAAGTGACACAGACATTAAAAGAAAATTTGAACCAACTCTGAATGAATAATTTTTTTTTCCTAAGAAAAAAAAAATATTGTAAACACTAAGAAAAAAAGAATATTAAAGTCGTATTTGAAAACACAAACTCTCTAATCAATAGACTTCTGATCAGAAATCAACTGGAAATAAAAGTACTCTTGTCTCAATGGGCCCATTTTTAAACTAGTATTGTATATGTTGACTTATCATTGAATTCATGGAGACTCATCTGTCTCGAATTTTAAAATAAAATTAGTTCTTAAAAAAATTCAATTCAATGATACAATCTTAACACAATACTAGAATTTTTGAAAAGACAATTGCTTCAAATCTTTGGTGAACTGTTTCAGGTGTTTCCTAGGTAGCATCTGGCTTATGCTGCCCTCTGCTGGATCATTTTTTAAAATAATATTTTACTGAGGTTTTGGTGAAGGTTTTACGCAGCAAGTTAGGTTCCCATTTGATCATTTCTGCACAAATGGTTCAGTGACATTAGTTATAATTATCACAATATATCAACATTATCTTTAATTGTGTTCTGTTTGTTCCATTTCCAATACTCTAATTCCCTGTCCCCTTATTTCCTTATCTTTGCTTTTGAGTTATTGTTGCCTTTTGGTCTCTTACAGATTTTTTTTTTTTTTTTTAAGTAGAGCACCCATTTATGAGTAATATCCTTTATTTTGTGTACCATTTTGCTAAAAGGTGATCTCAGAGGATAGGCTCAGTTTTAGGTTTAAAGATTGTCTCAAGATGACAGTCTCAGAGAGTCCTGTGTTCTCTACTGTTGCAATTTATCTTAAAATTATTGTTTTTAAATAAGAACTTGAGTCCTGCTCCACATATTTCTCCCATTCTATCCTTGACCATCTGTTGTGACCCCAGTCCAAATGGTCAGTAATAGTAGCCATTCACCATCTAGTTCGTCTGGTCTAAGGGTAGATGGCACATAACAACAACAACAAAAAGGGTAGATGAGGTTATGGCTCATGCAGGGTTATTTCTTCTGAGTTTTTGGTTACTGTTCTGGTTACCTAGTGCTGCTATGACAAGAATATACCACAAACGGGATGGCCTTAACAAACAGAAATTTATTCTCTTACAGTTTGGAGGCTTTAAGTCCACGTTCAAAGTGCCAGGCTCTAGGGGCTGGGTGAAAGCCCCTCAACCTTAGGATCCAGCTCTACCTCCTGCTCCCGGCCCACTGGAGCTAGAGGCATTTCTTCACTCAGGCAGCTGCTGGCTGCTGAGGCTGAGAAGCCCCAAGGTTGACAAGTAAAAAGACACAGTCCTGATGTTACCAAACCACACGGCAGGCCATTGACTTAAGTCTATTGTAAGTCCCAAGGTTGGCAGAGCATAGCAGGATGCTGAGCAACGACACGTCTACATGCAGGGTCCAAGCATGCCATAGACTAGAGACCATTCCCAAGGCTTCTCCTTATATACAAGAAGCAGACCACATCCCAAAGGCAGCTACTCAGCTGCTTGTGGTAGATCCCACCGTGGAGTTGATTGTCAGTCTCATCATGGGGAATAACTACCACCAGCTGCCCAGCCACGCTGACACATAAAGATAACTACCACAATTACCTTCTTACTGTATTGCTCCTGGTGAGTAGAGACCCATAATTGTGCCTTAGATGGCCATTTGCACACTTGTAAGACTCCAGATGCCACTCACTTCACTAGTGTATACATCATGATTTTTGCAAATAGTGAGACAACAATTTACTGAATAGTCCCATGAGACTATAGTCCTAAGCTTTCAAACCCAGAAAACCAATCTTGGAAGGTATTTTATTATGTCTATGGAATATCTTTATTTGTGTCTTCAGTGAATATATATGCCTGTACCCACATATTTGTATTTACACATACCTATAGATACTTCTGTTGCTTTTGAGTTGCGGTGTTGGCAAAGAATACTGAAAGTACCATGCACTGACAGAAGAACTAACAAATCTGTCCTGGAAGAAGTGCAGCTGGAATGCTCTTTGGCCATAGAGGATGGCCAAACTTCATCCCACCTATTTTGATCATGTTGTCAGAAGGGACCATTCCCTGGAGAGGAATGTCATGATTACTAAAGTGGAGGGTCAACAAAAGGGGGGAAAGCCCTCAATGAGATGGACTGACAAAGTAGCTGCAGTGATGGGCTCAGGCATAGCAAGGATTGTGAGGCTGGCACAGGACCGGGCAATGTTTTGTTCTGTTCTGTCAATAATTACACTGAATGTCACTATGAATCAGAGCCAATTCGACAGCACCTAATAATAACAACAACATAGATACTTCTCTCTGTCCTCACCTATTTACACACATTTACCTACCTGTATATTGATATGCCTAACAACAACACCACCCATCCATATGTACTCAAACATTCTTTTGCACTTTGGGTGTGCTGTGTTCACTACATCTACATTTGGTGCCAGTTTTCCCATCAATGGAGAAAAAATAATCTCTCTATGATCTAAAGTGTCTTTTTCCCTCTTCCCTCCTTTCCCTGGTAACTACCAATGGACATTGTTATCTCTATATAGATCTATTCTTGTCTACTTATGAAAGAGGGGTCATATAATAATATTTGTCCATATGTATTTGACTTATTTCACTTAGCATTTCGCTTTCCAGGTCCATCCATGTTATATTATGTTTCACAAATTCATCATTGTTCTTTGTGGTTGTGTGGTATTCCATTGCATGTATGTACTACAATTTGCTTATCCATTCATGTATTGGTGGACACTCTGGTTGTTTCCATTTATTTGCTATTGTGGATAAAGTAGCAATTAACATAATATGCATATGCCTGTTTGTGTCATTATTTTTAGGTCTCTTGTGTATACAACTAAGGAGCTCTCGTGGTGCAGTGATTAAAGCATTTGGCTGCTAACCAAAAGGTCAGTGGTTTGAATCCACCAGCTGCTCCATGGAAAAAAGATGAGGCAGTGTGCGTCCATAAGGGTTTATAGCCTTGAAAACCGAATGAGGGTCACTATAAGTCAAAATCAACTCAGTGGAAGTGAGTTGGGTTTGGTTTGGTGAGGGTAGCAGTGGGATTGCTGGCTCATAGGGTAGATCTATTGCTAGGTCTTTCAGAAAGCAGCATGCAATTTTCCATAGTGGTTGTACCATTTTAAAGTTCTGCCAGCAATGGATAAGGGTTCCAATCTCCCCACATCCTCACCAACACTTATTGTTATTTGTTTTTTATATCAGTGCCGTTTTAGCTGGGGTAAGATTGTATGTCATTATAATTTGGATTTAAGGAAGATAGGGCAATCTACTTCTGTAGTGATACTGCCTTGGAAACCCAAGGAGGGGTCGCTATGGGTCGGGGCCGACTCGACAGCACATAACAACAACAACAACAACAACAATGGCTAATGATCATGAACACCTTTTCATATGTTTGTTGGCTATTTGGATGTCCTTTTTGATGATGGTTCTGTTCATGTCTTTTGCCCATTTTGTGATTGGCTTGTTTATCTTTCTGTTGTTGTGTTGTTGCAGTTTTCTGTGGATTTTAGAGATAAGACCCTTATCAGATAAGTCATTTCCAATGTTTTTTTTTTTTTTCCCAGTCTGTAAGTTTGTCCATTTCCACTTTTAGTAAAGTTTTTTGATGGACATGATGAACATTAGTCTTAAATTTTATATGAAGTCCTACAAAAAAAACATTTTTTCTTTAGTTTTTGTTTTTTTTCTCTTTTTTTGAGGTCCTATTTATTTATTTTGTCTTCTTCTATTGGTACACTTATTGTTATGTTTGTTATCCTATTTTTAGAAAAGATTAGGTCCCATAGTTTTCTCCCTATTTTCTTCCAGGAATTTTATGGTTTTAGGCTTAACATTTAGGTTTTTGATCCATTTTGAGTTAGTTTTTGTGTATGGTATAAGGCATGAGTCCTGTTTCATTTTTTGGCAGATGGATATACAGTTGTGCCAGCACCAATTATTAAAGAGACTGCTTCTGCCCAACTGAATGGCCTCTTGTTGAAAATCAGTTGTCCACAGAGTAGATGGCTAGGTTTAATTCTGAGTTCTCAATTCTATTTCACTGGCCTATAATGTATTTATCATTGAACTAATACCAGGCTGCTTTAATTGCAGTAGCTGTACTGTATATTCTGATATCAGGGGGTGTGAGACCTCCTGACTTTTTCTTTATTGTCAATATTGTTTTGGTTATTTGGGGTTTCTTCCCTTTCTATATAAAGTTGGTCATAATTTTTCCATTTCAGTAAAGAACATTGTTGTACAAAGGAAATGATAACAGGATTCATAAACATAATGAGCTCAGCACAGAAAATAATATGGAACAAAGAAACCAGGGACACCATGAAAAAACAAATATCAAAATGACAGCAACCAATTCGTACTTGTCAATAATTACACTGAATGTTAATGGGTTAAATGCACTACTCAAGAGATGGAGAGTTGCAGATTGGATAAGAAAACAAAACCCATCCATATGCTGCCTACAAGAGACACACTTTAGAGATAAAGACAAAAATAGACTAAAAATCAAAGGTTGGAAGAAAATATATCAAGCAAATGGCAACTGTAAGAGAGCAGGAGTGGCAATATTATTT
>NW_006921747.1:1025875-1038007 GCF_000298275.1 Orycteropus afer afer | reverse complement strand
AGGGGACATCAAGCTCAATTGGCATAACATACTACACAAAACATTGTTCCACCTCCTACTTTGGCAAGTAGCAACTGGGATCTTAAAAGCTTGCAAGCTGCCATCTAGATGCAATGATGGGTCTCTCCTCATCCAGAGCAAAGAAGAATGAAGAAAACCAAAAACTCATGGAAACAATTAGTCCTAGTGACTAGTACACCATCTGATCTGCTGCCTATACAACTATGAGACCAGGAGAACTAGATGGTGCCCGGCTACTACTGTCAACCACTTGGAAGGGGATCTATGTAGGAGATCCTGGATAGAGAGGGAGAACACTGTGGAACAAAACTCAAAATCAGTTGGAGAAAAAAAAAGGGAGGAACCAGGTTTGCTGGTCTGTTAGAGACTGGTGGAACCACTGAGACCTTCAGGTCTGGAATTGAACCCATGCCAGTGGCTTCAAGCCAAACAATAGACAGGCTTATGAGTTGAACATTTACCTTAAGTAGATACACTCCTTGGAAAGAACAATCATGGGAGAAAGAAGGGCTGCTTATGCACAGTGAGACAGCTCAGGGAGTGCATGGAGGGATGGACACAGGGAAGCAGTAACTATGGGGAGGAAGTGTGAGAGGAGATGTTGCATTGTGGTAAATTGTGGTCAATGTCATGAGACAAAGTGTATGTGAACTGCTGTATGGAAAGTGAATTTGCTCTGTAAATTTCCACCCAAATCACAATAAAAAAAAAAAAAATAAGAAATTAAGGCTGAAGAAAAAAAAAAAAAAGAATGTTGCTGTGATTTGTATCAGAATTGCACTATATCTATAGATCACTTTAGGAATAATTGACATTTTCACTGTATCAATTCTTCCAATTCATGAGCAAGGGATGTCTTTATATTTTTGTCTTTTTTTAGTCTGTTGTAGTAGTGTTTTATAATTTTCATTGTATAAATATTTTATATCCCTGGTTATGTTAATTCTGAGGCATTTTATTGATTTGGTGCTATTATATATGGTATTGTTTTCTTGATTCCTTTTTTGGGATAGTCTTTCTTAGTGTAAAGGAACCCAACTGATTTTTGTGTATTGATCTTGTAACCTTCAATGTTGCTAAATTCTTCTATTAGTCCCATCAATTTTCTTGTGGAATCCGTAGCGTCTTCTACGTATGGGATCATGTCATTAGCAAATGGAGAAAGTTTTATTTCTTCCTTTTAAATTTGGATACTTTTATTTCTCTTTCTTGTTTTACTGCTCTTGCTAGGACTTCCAGTACAATGTTGAATAAGAGTGGTGATAATCCTTGTCTCTTTCCATTCTCAGGGGAAAGAGGCTCAATTTTTCTCCATTGAGTATAATGTTGGCTGTTGGTTTTGCATATATGCCCTTAATTATGTTGGGAAATTTCACTTCTATTTCTACTTTGCTGAGAGTTTTTATCAGGAAAGGATGTTGAATTTTATCTAATGTCTTTTCTAAAGCAATTAATATCATCTATGGTTATTTCCTTTGTTTTATTTATGTTGTGTATTACATTGATTGATATTAAATCACTCTTATAATCCTGATGTACATCCCATTTGGTCATGGGGTGTGATTATTTTTTTTTCTTTATTTTTATTTTTTTGATATATTGTTGAAGACCACTGGCTAGAATTTTGTTGAAATATTTTTGTATTTATATTCATAAGACCAAGAGCCTGTCATTTGAACAGAACAAGGGGATACTGCATGGTTTAAAAATCGGGAGGGTTGGGCATCAAAATTGTATTCCTTCACCATACTTGTTCAATCTGTATGCTAAGCAAATAAACCAAGAGGCTGTACCATATGAAGAAGAACACAGCACCAGGATTAGAGGAAGACTCATTAACAACCTGCAATATACAGATGATACAACCTTGTTTGCTGAAAGTGAAGAGGACTTGAAGTACTTACTGATGAAGAACAAAGACTAGTCTTCAGTATGGATTACACCTCAACTTAAATAAAACAAAAATCCTCAAAACTGGACCACTAAGCAACTTCATGATAAATGGAGACAAGACTGAAGTTGTTAGGGATTCATTTTACTTGGATCCACAATCAACACCCTTAGAAGCAGCAGTCAAGAAATCAGACATCATATTGCACTGGGCAAATCTGCTACAAAAGATCACTTTAAAACATAAGGAGCAAAGATATCACTTTGAAGACTAAATATACCTAACTCAAGTCATGCTATTTTCAATATAGCCTCATATGCATGCGGAAGCTGGATGGTGAGTAAGGAAGACTGAAGAAGAGTTGATGCCTTTGAATTGTGGTTTTGGCAAAGTATACTAAAAATATCTCAGACTGCCATAAGAACGAACAAATCTGTCCTGGAAGAAGTACAGTGGGAATGTTTCTTAAGTGAGAATGGCTAGACTTCGTCTCAGTGACTTTGGTTATATTGTCAGAAGGATATCATGTTTGATAAAGTAGAGGGTCAGTGAAAAGGGGGAAGACCCTCAGAGAGATGAAATGACACAGTGGCTGCAATACTGGGTTCAAGAATAGCAAGGATTGTGAGGATGGCCCAGGATTATGCAGTGTTTTGTTCTACTGTATACAGGGCTGCTATGAGTCAGAGCCAACTCGATGGCACCTAACAACAACACAACATATTCATAAGGGATATTGGTCTGTAATTTTCTTTTTTGTGATATCTTTGCCTAGTTTAGGTATCAGGGTTAGTGCTGGCTTCATAGAACGAGTTTAGTAGTGTTCCTTCCTCTTCTACATTTTTGAAGTGATTGAGTAGGATTGGTGTCAACTCTTCTCTGAATGTTTGGTTAGATTCTCTAGTGTAGCCATCTGGTCCTGGGCTTTTTTTCATTGGTAGTTTATAACATCTTCCATCTCTTTTTTATGATGGAACTGTTGGAATTTTCTACCACTGTTTGTGTTACTTGGGATAAGTCATGTGTTTCTAAGAATTTGTCCATTTCATCTGTTTTCAAATTTTTTGTAGTACAATTTTTTATAGTAATTGACTGTGATCTTTTTTTTAATCTCTGTTGGACCAGTTATAATATCATCAGTTTCATTTCTTAATTTGGTTATTTGCCTCTTTTGGATTTTTTTTCTTTCTTTCTCAATCTAGCTAGTAGTTTCTCTGTTTCATTGAAACTTTGAAAGAATCAACTTCACATTTCATTGATTCTTTCTTTGTTTTTCTATTTCATTTATTTCTACCCTGATCTTTATTATTTTCTTTTTTGTGGTCACTTTTAGCTTCTATTGCTCATCCTTTTCCATTGGCTCAAGTTGTGGGTTTAAGTTAATGATTTTGGATCTTCTTTCTTTAATGTAGGCATTTCTTACTATGAATTTTCCTCTGAGTGCTGCTTTTGCTGTGTCCCAAATGTTTTGATATGTTGTGTTTGCATTTTTGTTTTATTCTAGGAATTTTTTTTATTTCATTATTTATTTATTCTGTGACCCAATAGTTTTTGGGTACTTTGTTATTTAGTTTCCATGCCCCCACCCCCCAATTTTTCCTGTTGTAGATTTCTAGCTTCATACTGTTACGGTCCAAGAAAATGCTTTGTATGATTTCTATCTTTCTAAATTTTTGACATATTTGTTTTGTGTCCTAGCATATAAAATGATCTATGTGCACTGGAGAAGAATGTATATTGTTCTGATGCTTCTGTTGTAGTGTTCTATACATATCCATTTTGCTTATGGTTTTATTTAAGTTCTCAATGTCCTGAATGATCTCCTTTTTAGTATTCTGTTTACAATAGAAAGTGGTATGTTGCAATCCTCCACTTCTATTGTGCAGTTGTCTATTTTCCCTTTCATATTTGTCAGTATGTGTTTCCATGTATTTTTTAAATTGCTGTTAGGTGCATATATATTTATAATTGTTGTGTCTTCTAGTTAGATTGATTCTTTTATTATGTAATATCCTTATTTATCTCCTGTAATAGATTTTGATTTAAAGTTTATTTTATATAATACCAGTATAGTCACCTCTACTCTTTTTTATTTAATAGTTTCATGGAATAATTTTCTCCATCCTTTAATTTTCAGTCTGTTTATGTCCTTACATCAAAGGTGTGTTTCTCATAGACAGCAAAAGGATGGATCATATTATTTTATCCATTTTGCCACTCTCTGGCTTTTTCATGAGTTATTTAGACCATTTACATTTAAGCTTATTACTGAAAACAATTTGTTTGGCACACTCATTTTTCTGTTTGTTTTTGAGTGTTTTCTGTCTTCTTTGTTTTTTGTTATCCTGATTTTTCTTTCTTTGTTTCTATTTGGCCATTTTCTTGTGATGAGCCTTTTTGTTTCTTTCTTCTTTTCTTCTGAATGTTTTTTCTTGGTGAGTTCTTACTTATTATCACATATTACATTACACAACTTGCTTATGTGTAATGAAATATATATGACATATATTACATTGCAACAATGTTTAATATGAATAACAGTTAACATACAAACCTTAACAAAATTAATCCATTACTGATATTTTCCTCCATCTCCCATTTCTGTTGATGTATCTCCATCAACATGCCCAGGCAGGAAGCAGTGGGAGCCAGGGCCCATGGCTGGAACAGGTAAGGGGGAGAGCCTCCAGGCAGGAAGCAGGAGGCAGTTTGGAACAGCTAAGGGAGACAAACTTGTCTGCAGTTTGTCATACTGTGGTGGCTTGTGTGTTGCTGTGAGGCTGGAGGCTGTGCCACTGGTGTTTCAAATGCCAGCAGATCTTCCAGACAGAGACAGACTTGGAAAAAGGAAGAGTCCATCCACATCTCAAAGAATTGACCAGTGAAAACCTTGTGAATAGCAGTGAAATATTGTCTTATATATGACTGGACAAATTTATAAATAGCCTTGAAACATTGTCTGATATAGTGCAGGAAGATGAGCCCCTCAGGTCAGAAGGAACTCAAAATGCTCCTGGGAAAGAGCTGCCTCATCAGAGGAGAGCTGACCTTAATGATATGGACAAACTTGAGCTTTCAGGACCTCCATTTGCTGATATGGTATGACTCAAAATGAGAAGAAACAGCTGCAAATATCCATTAATAATCGGAACATGGAATGTATGAAGTATGAATCTAGAAAAATTGGAAGTTGTCTAAAATGAAATGGAACACATAAAGATTGATATCCTAGGCCTTAGTGAACTGAAATAGACTGGTTTTGGCCATTTTCAATCAGACAACCATATGATCTATTATACTTGGAATGACAAATTAAAGAGGAATGGCATGGTATTCATCATCACAAAGATTGTTTCAAGATCTATCCTGAAGTACAATGCTGTCAGTGATAGGATAGTATCCATACACATATACAAGGAAGGCCAGTTAATACTACTATTATTCAAATTTATGCACCAACCACCAAAGCCGAGGATGAGGAAATTGAAGATTTTTACCAACTTCTGCAGTCTGAAATGGACCGAACATGCAATCAAGATGTATTGACTATCACTGGTGATTGGAATGCAAAAGTTGGAAACAAAGAAGAATCACCAGTAATTGGAAAATTTGGCCTTGGTGACAGAAATAACTCTAGAGATCTCATGATAGAATTTTGTAAGACCAACAACTTATTCATTGCAAATACCTTTTTTCAACAACAAAAACAATGGCTATACACAGGGACTTCACCATATGTAGAACACAAGAATCTGATTGGCTACATCTATGGCAAGAGGTGATGGAAAAGCTCAATATCTTCAGCCAAAACCAGGCCAGGACCTAATTGTGGAACAGACCATCAACTGCTCATATGCAAGTTCAAATTAAAGTTGAGAACAATTAAAACAAGTCCATGAGAGCCAAAATATGACCTTGAATATATCCCTCCTGAATGTAGAGACCATTTAAAGAACAGATTTGATATATTGAACACCAATGGCCGAAAACCAGAGAAATTGTGGGATGACATCAAGAACATCATCCATGAAGAAAGCAAAAGGTCATTAAAAAGATAGGGAAGGAAGTAAAGACCAAAAGAGCTGTCAGAAGAGACTCTGAAATTTGCCCTTGAATGAAAAGTAGCTAAAGCAAATGGAAGAAACGATAAGACAAAAGAGCTGAACAGAAGATTTCAAAGAGCAACTCGAGGAGACAAAGTCACTTATTATAAAGAAACATGCAGAGACATGGTGTTGAAAAGCCAAAAGGGAAGAACATGCTAAGTATTTCTCAAGCTGAAAGAATTGAAGAAAAAAATTAAGTCTTGAGCTGCAATATTGAAAGATTCTATGGGCAGTATATTGAATGTTGAAGGAAACATCAAAAGATGAAGGAATACACAGTCATTGTACCAAATCAAATTGGTCAATGTTCCTCCATTTCAGAAGATGGCATATGATCAAGAACCAATTGTACTGAAGGAAGAAATTGAAGCTGTACTGGAGGAAGTGGTGAAAGACAAGGCTCCAGGAATTGATGGAATACCCACTGAGATATTTCAACAAACGCATGCCATGCTAGAAGCATGCATTCGACTGTGCCAAGAGATTTGGAAGACAGCTACCTGGCCAACTGTCTGGAAGAGATCCAATTTTGTTCCCATTCCACAGAAAGGAGATCCCACAGAATGTGGAAATTATCAAACAATATCATTAATATTACACTCAAGTAAAATCTTACTGAAGGTAATTAAAAAATGGTTTCAGCAGTATATTGACAGAGAGCTTACAGAAATGCAAGCTGGATTCAGAAGAGGATGTGGAATGAGGGATATCATTGCTGATGTCAGATGGATCTTGGCTGAAAGCAAAGAACACCAGAAAGATGTTTATGTGTGTTTTATTGACTATGCAACAGCATTTAATTGTGTAGGTCATAACAAGTTATGGAAAACATTGAGAAGAATAGGAATTCCAGAATGCTTAATTGCATTCATGAGGAACATGCATATAGACCAAGAGGCTGTTGTTCAGACAGAACAAGGAGATACTGAGTGTTTTAAAATCAAGGGAGTGCAAGGGAGTGCATCAGAGTTCTGTCCTTTTAGCATACTTATTCAATTTGTATACTGAGCAGATAATCCAAGAAGCTGGACTATATGAAGAAAGCATGGCATCAGGATTGGAGGAAGACTTATTAACAACCTGTGATACATTGATGACACAACTTTGCTTGCCGAAAGTGAGGATGACTAGAAGCAGTTACTGATGAATATTGAAGAATATAGTCTGCAGTATGGATTACACTTCAATATAAAGAAAACAAAAATCCTTACAACTTGACCAATAAGCAACATCACAATAAATGGAGAAAAGATAGAAATTGTCAAAGACTTCATATTACTAGCTTCTACAATCAACACCAATAGAAGCAGAAGTCAAGATATCAGACAACATACACCATTGGATAAATCAGCTGCAAAAGACCTGTTTCAAGTGCTGAAGAGCGAAGTTGTCTCTTTGAAGACTAAGGTGCACCTGACACAAGCCATGGGTTTTCAAATGCCCCTTATGCATGTGAGAGCTGGACAATGAATAAGGAAGACCAAAGAAGAGTCGATGCTTTTGAGTTGTGGTGGTAGAGAAGAATGCTGAAAGGACCAAGGACTGCTAAAAGAACTAACAAATTTGTCTTGGAAGAAGTGCAGCCAGAATGCTCCTTGGAAGTGAGAATGATCAGACTTGTTCTCACCTACTTTGGTCATGTTGTCGGAAAAGACCATTCCCTGGAGAAGGATATCATGCTAGGTAAAATGGAGAGTCAATGAAAAAGGGGAAGGCCCTCAACAAGATGGACTGACACCATGGGTACAATGATGGGTTCAAGTATAGCAAGGATCATGGGGCTGGCACAGGACTGGGCAGTGTTTTGTTCTGCTGTACATAGGGTTGCTATAAGTCAGAGACAACTTGATGGCAATTAACAACAACAACATTCTTTAAGTTTACTTTGTATTTATTTCTTACAAACTTGATATTGTATTGTTTGTGGGGTATAATTATTGAATTTATTCCAAAAAATATTATATTTTTTATCCTTATTATTGCCCATGTTGCATTTTTTGGAGATCTCTCTGTTTTAGTGTTTATTTATTTCCCATGTATACATATAAGTATTCATTCAATCCCTTTTTTCTCCCATTTGGAGTACTTCTTTAAGTAATACTTGCAAAGTTGGTCTGCTAATGGCAAATACCCAGAGCTGCTGTTTGTTTGGAAATGTCTTAATTTCCTCATAATTTTTGAATGAAAAATTTGCTGTAAAGAATTATTTGGTGGCAATTATTTTTGTTCAGTATTTTATATATGTTGCTCCACTGTCTTCTGGTCTCTAGAGTTTCTGGGGAAAAAAATCCACAGTGATTCTTATGATAGATCCTTGATATGTTATATGGCATTTTTCTCTTGCTGCTCTCAAAATTCTGTCCTCTTCTTTGCTTTTCAAGAATTTTATTAGGATATGACATGGAGTTGATCTTTTTGTGTTTCTTCTAATTTGAGTTCATATATTCTTGTTATTGTTGTCATGTGCCATCATCTCCAACTCATAATGACCTTTGCAGGCTTAGTTCTATGTTAATATCTGAGAAATTCTCTCTGATTATCTCTTAGAAAATTGTTCCTATGCCTTTATTACTGTCTTGGTGCTCTGGGAAACCAGTAACTCTACTGTTAGATTTATTAATGGAGTTCCATATTTCCTTTTGGGTTTGTTTGCTTCATTTTTTTATTTCTCTTGAGAGTTGATGGGTTCAATTATTTTGTCTTCTGTTGTTGTTGTTGTTGTTATTTGCCATCGAGTCTGCATTTTGTCTTCTAGGTCAGTTAATACAGCTTATGTTCAACTCTATTGTCAAGCATCTCTCTTGCTTTTATTAATTCAGTTGGTTGTTTTTTTTCAGTTCTAATAGTTTGTTTTTTTGTTCTTTTTAATGTTTTCAGTTTCCTTGTTGAGTCTCTCAATTTGTTCTTCTACTTCTTTCCTGATATCTGCTAGTTTGCTTTCTGTGTGTTTTTTGCTGTCTTTAAACATATTTGCACTATAGTTTGAAAATTATCAATTATTTCTGTTAGTGTGACCTCTATAGGATAATTTTCATCTTCAAGTTTCACTTTTATTGATCTTTCTTCTTTTGTGATTTCATGCATTTTGCTATTTTTTGTCAAACTCAAGTAATTTTTTTATCTTTTTGTTTTTCACATTATGTTTATTTTGGGTTTTGTGGGAAAGTTTCTGATTGGGCACTCTGGTGGTACAGTAGCCAAGTACCCACCTGCTAAAGAAAATGCTGGGGCCCACACCCACCAGTCATTCCACAGGAGAAAGCTGCAGCAGCCTGCTTCCACAAAGACTCAGCCCTGGGAAAAAGGGGCAGCTCCACTCCACCCTACAGGGTTGTTATGAGTCAGAATCAACCCAGCAGCAGTGGGCTTGGTATCTTCTCTTGAGAACCACTGGAGGGCATTATCCTTAATTTTTTTCAGTGCTGATTCAGGAGTTCCAGTTGCTTGTAGGCTGGTAGTTCAAACCCACCAGCCACTCCTTAGAAGGAAGGTTGGGCAATCTACTTCCTTAGTGATACTGCCTCAGAAACCCAAGGAGGGGCCACTATGAGTCAGGCCAGTACATAAGAACAACAACAACAGAATACAATACATATGCATATGGTGGGGAAGGGCTAGCTCATCTCAGATGCTGATGTGGTGGGCTATCTATGAATTTCCCTCATCTGTTCTGCTGCACAAGTTCTTGCATGTTGTCCTGGTATGGGCAGGGAGCTAGCCATTTCCCTCTGTGTTACCCATCAATCTGAAGTATTCCCCTTGCCCTGCTGCCCTTGCTGTTCTTCCTGGTCCTAGTGCCTGTCTGTCTTGGGACTCAGCAAGATCCATCAGCGCCATGGTCTCCCTTCACCCCCTCCCAATTGCACAGTCTGTGAACTCCGATAGTCAATTTGTGCCTCCTTAAGACTTTGAGCTACAGCTTCCTCAGATTAGCTCCCTTTCTGTGTTCCCTGTTTGAGGTATTACCCAAACCTATTCCAAAATGGCTGCAATAAATGCATGCTCTCAATGTTGGTGTGTATTTCTCCAAGGTTCTGTTTCATACCTGTTCCTCCTCTTTCCCACTTCTGGGCCCATCCTGGTTATCCAACACCTCAGCTGCCATCCGTAGGTTTGAGGTCTCAATCTGTGCTTGCTTTTATTAATTGTTCAGTGAGTTAGTTGCTGGGGAAATAAATGGGAGCATCCTCTCACCTTACCGTATTGCTCCACTCTCCAGTGCTATGTTTTTTCAAAATTTCTAAGAACAGCAAAACCAAAAACCAGTTGCAATAGAGTGGACCTGACTCACGGTAACCCATGGGTGTCAAAATATGGAACTGTTCTCCATACAATTTTCAATGGTTGATTATTCAGATGGTGAAAGGACCCAAAAATCAGGATCTGAATATTTTAGAGGTGGGAGGAATTTGAAACTACCTCTTTCAATTGCTTCGTTTCATCAAGAGAAAAACAAACCTAGACTTATTCAGGTACTCAAGGTAGCATAGTAATGAGTAACAAAGGAAGTGACTAGACCCCACATTTTCTACTCCCTAGTGCTGAGAAATCTCCTTTGAAGGAGGAAATACACACTTGCTGAAGTCAACTACTCCCTTTAAATTCTAGAGGCCTCCGCATATTTTTTAACATGTGCAATGTTAAAAAATAAAATATTAAATAAATAAATATATTATGACAGCCATGAATAATTTATTATTCATGGACCATTCCATGTTTTTCAGTTTTTTAGACCCAAGAGCAAATTATGGTCAAGTCCACTTTTAATTTTAAAAGGAAGATGATAATAAATTGTGTTGATATCCAATGCAATTCATAAATAGTAAGGAATGGCGAGACAACTTTATATTAGATTTCATAATAGATGAAGGTGATGGAAGGGAATAAGAGATTCAAGGACATCATTATTCAAGACTCACCCCAGTTCCGACATTTACCTCAACCTTCCTCTTCCTCCCTGGACAATGGGACAATATAGCCTGAACTGCAAATTCTCATCATCTTTGTAAGAGCAGAATCATAAAGTCAATTTGGAGCTACTTCTTTCATATGCCAGCGCCCAAGGGTCTTGGTGGAACATAGACAAGACCCCATTATTCTCGATCTTTCCCCATCAGACTTCTTTCTCTTTGAAGGACAACATCAAGCACTATGTTTTGCCCACACCTGCTGATCAATAAATCTTAATTGAGCGAGGTGGGAAGGTGTATATTTCACTAAGAACCCTCAGAATTATTGATAACAGCAATAAAAATGAACAGCTATTATGTATTAAGTACTTACTGTATGCCAAGCACAGTATTGTTCATTTTTTCATCTCAGTTAACCCTAAAAAAATGCTTTGTGGAAAACACAATTATTATCCTCATCTCACAATGGGAAACAAGTTCAAGATAGGTAGTAGCCTTGGTAGCATAGTGATTAATAACATGGCTACTAACCAAAAGTTTGGTGGTTCAAACTCACTAACCATATACTTGTTGTTAAGTGCCGTCCAGTTGGCTCTGACCCAGAGCAACCCTATGCATAATAGAATGAAACACTGCCTGGTCCTGTGCCAGCCTCACAATCCTTGCCATACTTGAGCCCATTGTTACAGCCACTGTGTCAGTCCATCTCATTGAGGGCCTTCCCCTTCTGCATTGATGCTCCACTTTACCAACCATGATATCCTTCAGGGAATGATCCCTTCTGACAACATGACCAACCTAGGTGAAATGAAGTCTGGCCTTTCTCGCTTCCAAGGAATATACCAGCTGCACTTCTTCCAGGACAGATTTGTTAGTTCTTCTGGAAGTCCATGGTACTTTCAGTATTCTTCAACACCACAACTCAAAAACAACTCTTCTTAGGTCTTCCTTATTCATTGTCCAGGTTTCACATGTATATGAGGAGATTGAAAATACCATGGCTTGGGTTAGGTACACCTTAGCCTTCAAAGAGACATCTTTGCTCCTTCACTTTAAAGAGGTCTTTTGCAGCAGATTTGCCCAGCGCAATACATAGTCTGATTTCTTGGCTGCTGCTTCCATTGGTGTTGATTGTGGAACCAAGTAATATGAAATCTTTGACAACTTCAATCTTTTCTCCATTTATTGTGATGCTGCTTATTGG
>NW_006921747.1:1020243-1025775 GCF_000298275.1 Orycteropus afer afer | reverse complement strand
CTGCTGCTTCCATAGGTGTGGATTGTGGGTCCAAGTAATATGAAATCTTTGATTACTTCAATCTTTTCTCCATTTATCATGATGCTGCTTATTGGTCCAGCTGTGAGTATTTTCATTTTCTTTATGTTGAGATATAATCCATACTGCAGACTGATGTCACTAATCTTCATCAATAAGTGCTTCAAGTTATCTTCACTTTCAGCAAAGTTGTGTCGTCTGCATATTGCAGGTTGTTAATGAGTCTTCCTCCAATCCTGATGCCAATGTTCTTCTTTACATAGTCCAGCTTCTCAGATTATCTGTTCAGCATATAGATTAAATAAGTATGGTGAAAGATATAACCCTGACCCACACCTTTCCTGGTTTTTAAACTATGCAAACTCCCATTGTTCTCTTTGAATGACTGCTTCTTTGTCTATGTACAGGCTCCTCAGGAATACAGTTAAGTGTTCTGGAATTCCCATTCTTCTCAATGTTATCCATAATTTGTTATGATCCACAAATCAAATGCTTTTGCATAGTCAATAAAACACAAGTACATTTCTTTCTGCTACTCTTTGCTTTGAGCCAAGATCCATCTGACATCAGCAATGATATCCCTTGTGCTACATAGTCTTCTGAATCCAGCTTGCACCTCTGGAAGTTCTCTGTCAATATACTGCTGCAACTGTTTTTGAATTATCTTCATCAAGATTTTACTTGTGTGTGTTATTAATAATATTGGTCGATAATTTCCACATTCTGTGGGATCACCTTTCTATGGAATGGGTATAAATGTGGATCTCTTCCAATCAGTTGACCAGGTAGCTGTCTTCCAAATTTTTTGGCATAGATGAGTGAGCACCTCCAGTGCAGCATCAGGTTGTTGAAATATCTCAATGGGTATTCTGAAAATTCCTGGAGACTTATTCTTTGCCACTTCCTTCAGTGAAGCTTTGACTTCTTCCTTCAATACCATTGGTTCTTGATCATATGCCACCTCCTAAAATGGATGAACATCAACCGATTCTTTTTGGTACAGTGATTCTATGTATTCCTTCCATCTTCTTTTGATGTTTCCTGTATCATTCAATATTTTGCCCATAGAATGTTTCAATATTGCAACTCGAGGCTTTAAATTTTTCTTCAATTCTTTCAGCTTGAGAAATGCTGAACATGTTCTTCCCTTTTGGTTGTCTAACTCCAAGTCTTTGCACATTTCTTTATTATAATTCACTTTTTTTTTGAGCTGCTCTTTGAAATCTTCTGTTCAGCTCTTTTATCCTGTCGATTCTTCCATCTGCTTTAGCTACTCTCCATTGAAGGGCAAGTTTCAGAGTCTCTTCTGACATCCATTTTTGTCTTTTTTTCCTTTCCTGTGTTTTTAATGACTTTTTGCTTCTTCATGGATGATGTTCTTGATGTCATCCCATAATTCTTCTGGTTTCGGTCATTGGTGTTCAATGCATCAAATCTATTTTTAGGTGGTCTCTAAATTCAGGAGGGATATAATCAAGATTATATTTCAGGTCTCATGGACTTGTTTTAATTGTCTTCAGCTTCAATTTGAACTTTCATATAAGTAACTGATGATCTGTTCCACAATCAGCTCTTGGCCTTGTTTTGGCTGAAGGTATTGAGTTTCTCCATCATCTCTTTCCACAGATGTAGTTGATCTGATTCCTGTGTACTCCATCTGGCAAAGTCAATGTACATAGCTGCTGCTTGTGTTGTTGAAAAAAGGCATTTGCAATGAATAGGTCGTTGGTCTTGCAAAACTCTCCCATGTGGTCTCCAGCATCATTTCTATCACCAAGTCCATATTTTCCAACTACTGGTGATTCTTCTTTGTTTCTAACTTTTGCGTTCCATTCATCAGTGTTAATCAACACATCTTGATTGTGTGTTTTGTCAATTTCAGCCTGCAGAAGTTGATAAAAATCTTCAATTTGCTCATCTTTGGCTTTGGTGGTTGGTGCATAAATTTGAATAATAGTAGTATTAACTGGTCTTCCTTATAGGCATATGGATATTATCCTATCACTGACAGCACTGTACTTCAGGATAGATCTTGAAATACTCTTTGTGACAATGAATGCCATGCCATTTCTCTTCAATTTACCATTCCTGACATAGCAGATCTTATGAGCGTCAGATTCAAAATGGCCAAAATCAGTTCATTTTTGCTTTCTAATGCCTAGGATATCTATCTTTATGCATTCCATTTCATCTTTGTCAACTTCCAATTTCCTAGATTCATGCTTCATACATTCCATGTTCCAATTATTAATGGATGTTTGCAGCTGTTACTTTTCATTTTGAGTCATGTTTCATCAGCAAAAGGAGGTCCTGAAGGCTTTACTCCAACCACATCAAAAAGATTGACTCTACTCTGAGGAGGCAGTTCTTCCTCTGTCATATTGAGTGTCTTCTGTCCTGAGGGGATCATCTTCTGGCACTATATCGGACAATGTTTCAGGGCTATTCATAAAGTTTTCCAGTAATAGATCAGACAGTGTTTCACTGCTATTCATAAGGTTTTCACTGGCCAATTCTTTGGGAAGTGAATGGCCCCTTCCTTCTTCTGAGTCTGTCCTAGTCTGGAAGCTCCACTGAAACCTGTCCACCATGGGTGACCCTGCTGGTATTTGAAATACAAGTGGCATAGGCTCCTATCTCACAGCAACATGCAAGATGACAGAAGAAAAACTGACAGACAAGTGGTGGATATCATACTAACAGTTCCTCAATTCCTTCTTAGGAATAGGGCTGGACTGGGTGCAGAAAAAATTTCCTGAGGACATATGTTAAAATTACAGTTTCCTGGGTCCACCTCCAGACACTCTGATTCCACAAGTCTGGGGTGTAGTCCAGCAGTACGTATTTTAACTAAGCTCCCTGTGATTTCAACCCACGGCTAGGTCTGAAATTTTTGAACTGTATGATCTCTAAATTCAAAATCTTGGTTCCCCAATCTTCACTTCCCTCCCTGGAAGTTAGTTTACTGTGAGGTCTTACTGCTTTCACATCTTTCTCCATTTTATCCTCACCTCCTCTTTTATCTCCATTTCCACACCAAAACTGCCCTCCCCCATTCTAGACTACATTCCCCTTCTTGTATCCAGGACATGCCTTGGTCTTGCTTCATTTGTCATCCCCTGTTCTCCCCCTCTAAAGTCACCCTCAAGCTTCTTGAAAGAACATCCAGATTCCATTCTCTAACAATAGCTCATTTTCAGACATCATGACACCCATTCCACAGAGCTAACTAACACTGTTCACTTCATAATCATCCTATTTCAGTTCAAGGCTCCTTTTTAAATTCCTTATAGTACTTGACTGGGATCTAGAATTTCCTGATAATTAAACATACCTTCCCTAACCTTTGTCAGTATCAGTTTCCCCTGCCCCAGTGTTCTCCTGAATCCCTTCTTACTTTTGGTGTCTCTATCTCCCTCCTCAACTGGTTTTTCTTCTTCCACCATGCTCCTCCTAATATAGGTGCTCCTGTAGGGGAAAGGGGTTCTACCTTTGTACTGCTTCATCTCTCCTTTCATTTCACACAATATCTTCAGGTGATCATACAGGAGCTCCAATTATCCTCCCTTTGCTAATGAGGTGATGTTTATAGTCTAAGAGATCTTGGGCTCAAAATCTTGCAATTTTTTAACCACTTCAAGCCTCAGTTTCTTCTCCTTTACAATGGACACATTAAGAGTTGAGAGTCAGAATTGAATGAGACAATGCATTGCAAGCAAAGAGCCTATTCCTGGCACATAAAAATCACTCAGTAAATATCAGTTATTAGTGATGACTCCCAGAATTATATCTTTTATCCAAAATTATCTCTCTTTTTATAAAAAAAATTATTGTGATTTGGGTGAAAGTTTACAGAGCAAATTTATTTTCCATATAGCAGTTCGTACACATTTGTTTCATGACATTGACTGCAATGCCCCACAATGTAACAGCTTTCTTCCCACTTCTTACCCATAGTTACCTCTTCCACGTGTCCTCTCCCATGCACTCCCCTCACCCCAGCTATCTCCCTGTGCAAACACTGCCCTTCTGTTCTACCATGACTAATTGTTCCAAGGAGTGTATCTACCTGATGTAAATATTCACCCCATATGCATGTCTATTGTTTGGCTGGAAGCTACAGAAGTTAATTCCATTCCAGATCTGAAGGGTAACTAAAGGCCATAGTCTCAGGGGTCTTACCAGGCTCTATCAGACCAACAAACCTGGTCTTTTTTTTACGGTTTTGAGTTTTGTTCCACATTGTTCTTCCACTCTATCCAAGATCTCCTGCACTGATTTCCCTCAGAGTGGTTGACAGCAGTAGCCAGGCACCATCTAGTTCTTTTGGTCTCAAGGTCATATAGGCTGAGGATCACATGGTCTACTAGTCCCTTGAACTAATTTTTTCCATGAGTCTTTGCTTTTCTTCATTCTTCTTTGCTCTGGATGAGGAGAGACCCATTGTTGCCTCTAGATGGCCACCTGCAAGCTTTTGAGACTCCAGTTGCTACTCACCAAAGTAGAATGTAGAACTGTTTTTGTGTGGTACGTTATGCCAATTGAGCTTGATGTCCCCTGCAACCATGGTCCCGAGCCCACAGGTCCAACTACTTGCTCCCTCAGGGTAGCTGGCTGTGACCAAGAAGTCGCAATTTTGTCCCTTGTCAGCTCTACTATACCCCCAGACATTCTTACAGCACAAAGAAATACACTTGTAGAAACATTGCCTGCCAACCCTATACGTGGTCATGGGCACACTCCCCAGACCCCAAACTATCTCCCATGAGATAATATATATGACTAGTTGGCTTGGAGTCTATTACAGCTATGGCCACCCCATCTAAGTCAGTACAACTGTGCTCCCCATAGCATTTTCAATGGTCTATTTTTTCAAGTAGATTGCCAAGTCTTTCTTCTGAGGTGCCTCTGGGTAGACTCAAACAGCAAATTTTTCAATTAGCCATGGAATATGTTAACCACCCAGGGACTCCAATATATATGAAATTATTGCTATACTGTTGTTGTTGTTATGTGCTGTTGAGTAGGACCCGACTCATAGCGACCCCTCCTTGGGTTTCCGAGGCAGTATCACTACAGAAGTAGATTTGCCCCATCTTCCTTCCGAGGAGTGGCTAGTGGGTTTGAACCACCAGCCTTCTGGTTAGCAGTCAAGTGTCTTAGCCACTATGCTACCAGAGCTCCCATTGCTATACTAGCAAGTCTTTATTCAGCATGTATAATGTGAATCATCATAGTAATTATTATTATGGTCAGAGGTAGTTGTCAATCATGCCATTCTAACCCAGGCATCCATGAGTCATCCCAGGCCCACTGTATAGTATGGCTTTTGTTGTTGTTGTTGTTGTTGTTGTTAAGTGCCATCGAGTCATTTCTGACTCATAGCGATCCCATGCACAGCAGAACGAAACACTGCCCGATCCTGTGCCAGTCCCACAATCCCTGCTATACTTGAGCCCATCATCGCAGCCACCGTGTCAATCCATCTCGTTGAAGGCCTCCCCCTCTTTCGTC
>NW_006921747.1:1015362-1019968 GCF_000298275.1 Orycteropus afer afer | reverse complement strand
TTAGTCCTCAAGGAGATATCCTTGCTCCTCAGCACTTGAAACAGTTCCTTCGCAGTTGACTTTCCCAATGCTACACGTCGTCTAATGTCCTGACTCCTGCTTCTGTTGGCTTTTGTAGCCATACTTTTTGTAGCTCCCACCAGATTACTGGGTGGGACCATGCAAATATGTGTCAATTTGGCTGGGCAGCTGGTAGTAGTTATTTCCTATAATGAGACTGGCAATTAACTCTGTGTGGAATCTGCAGTGAGCAACTGAGTAGCTACTTTTAAACTCCTGATTGTTAAAGTCATCCATCTGGCGTGTTTCTGTTGGAACAGCATGCAGTAATCTTCTGGGAGAGTTTGCTGTCTCCCAAGTATGTAGAACTCTGCTGTTGGGATTGGTTAGTTTTGCTACTCTGCCAGACTTAAAATGAGCCCTCCTAGAGGCAGAGGGAGAATCTCACTGCCAGCTGAGAGAGATGCCCAGCTGAGAGAAGCAGCAGTGGAACCAAGAGGCACTGGACAGAACAGCATGCTTACCTGCTTACCCACAGAGGCAGAGGCCAGGCCGAGAGGTCAAGGTCTAGAGAGGCATGACTAAGGGCATAGCAGAGAGGAGACTGTCCTGATCGAGGAACTGTATCCTGAGAGCAATCCTGAACTTGAATTGTATCTTGTTACTTCCCTAATAAACCCCATAATCTATGAGTTCTGTGTGGCCACTGCAGCAAATTATTGAACCTAGCAAAAAGTGGTGGGTGCTACAGGAGGGACAATTGGTGTCAAGGTTGGTAAGAGGGCTGGAGGGTGACAGCATGTCTGGCAACACAGAAACAGGCCTTGGGCTGCTGATGGTGATTCTGTCTTCCTCTTGTGTAGTTGTTGTTGTTGTTAGGCGCTACTGAGTCATCTCCAACTCAGAGTGACCCCATGCAAAGCAGAAAAAAACACTACCCAGTCCCACGCCAGCTCCACGACCCTTGCTATACTTGAACCCATCATAGCAGCCACTGTGTCAATCTATCTCATTGAGGGCCTTCCTGTCTTTCATCAACCCTCTACCTTACCAAGCATGATATCCTTTTCCAGGGAATGGCTCCTTCTTACAATATGACCAAAGTAGGTGAGACAATGTCTGGCCATTCTCACTTCCAAGGGGCATTCCAGCTGCACTTTTTCCAGGACAGATTTGTTATTTCCTTTAGCAGTCCATGGTACATACAGCATTCTTTGCCAGCACCACAATTCAAAAGCATCGACTCTTCTTCTGTCTTCCTTATTCATTGTTCAGCTTTCACATGCATATGAGGTGATTGAAAATACCACGGCTTGTGTCAGGTGCACCTTAGCCCTCAAGAAGACATCTTTGCCCTTCAGCACTTGAAAGAAGTCTTTTGCAGCTGATTTGCCCAGTGCTGTATGTTATCTGATGTCCTGTGTAGTTAGAGGAGGTCAAAAGATGCTGCCTCTCTGCCCCTTTAGAATTCACATTTCCAATTTCCTGTTAGACATTTCCAGAGACATTTCAAACTCAAGATGTCCACAACACATTTCATTCCTCCTTCTAGGATTTCTTTTCCAATCAACCCGCCAAATCAACACACTTTCCCAAGTAAAGAGAATCAATCAGTTCTCCTGTCTTATCTTTGTCACCAAATTTTTTCAATTCTACCTCTTAAATGCCTTTGACGCTGTCCCTTCTCTATTGTTACTGCTGCCATCATTCTGCTCTGGACACTCATCTTTTGCCTGAAGGAGCCTCTTGGAAAGCCCCCCCTGCCTCGAGTCTTGCTCTCTCTAATACATCCTTCACATATTGCCAGAGCAATACTTTCTAAAACAGAAATGAATATATCATTCCCTACCTAACAAATATGAATGGTTCCTCATGATTCTGGAATAAAATCTAACACCCTCAGACATCATTCAAGTCCATAAAATCCATAAAAGCTGGATTTTCAAGCCTAGATGTTTCCCAGCTTCCTGTCTCCACTAAATTAAACTAGACTATTAAACAATCCTCAAAATATCATGTACTTACTAAGTCTCTTTCTTTGCTCATACTATTCCCTCTTCCTATGGCCCTTCCATCCACAGTGAAATTCTCTCATCCTTGAACAACCAACTCTAAGTTCAGTGAGTGAAATTTCTGATCTTGACCCTCATTTCCAGAAAAAAATCCATCTGTTTCTTCATGCCCCCAGGAAACCCTTTCATACTTCCGTCTCAAATTGAAGAATGGAAATTTCAGAACACTAAATTGTGCTCATGAGTCAGAGCTTACTCAAGGGCAAGTAACAGCAACATCTCAAAGCAGAGCACATTGTGTGATGCACAAGTCTGTAATGTGTGACCCCTTTAAGAACAGTAGTTGTGACTCTCTCATTTAATATGTCCTCTGTCTTAGAGACAGCATCAACTCAATAAAACCAAAATAAATAAATAATAATAATAAATCTGTTGCCATCCAATTGACTCCTACTTATGACAACCCCACGTATTACAAAATAGAACTAGCCCATAGGGCTTTCTTGGTTGTATTCTTTACAGAAGCAGACAGTCAGGATTTTCTTCCACGGTATTGCTGGGTGAGTTCAAATTGACATTTAGGTTAGTAGCTTAGCACTAACCATTTGCCCCATCCAGGGACCTATCAATAAACTATGTTTAATGAATGACAAATTTGAAAGATCTTTACTAAAACTCTTGGAAATCATGCTTGTAAAACCAAATAGCAGAGTTAGAAGGTAAAGTTATAAAATTCCACCTCTAACCACATTTCCCTCTGAGAGACGGCTGATTCCCTGGAAAGGCAAGCTTGCTCTTGATCATGAAGATTTGCTTGCCTTTGCACAACAGAAAGATATGGTGACAGAAAAAATAAATGTTCCTAAGAGCATCCCAATCCCACTTCTTTTCCACTGTCTCCCCCTGGGACCAAGAAAAAATCACTGTAAGAAATGCAATAAAAGAAAAATGTTATTATTGGCAGACCATTGTCTATTTTTTTTCAATTAGCAAAGTCCTCAGTGACTTTAGATTCATTAAATTTGAAATTATTCTCGAATCTACTGGATTCTTACTTTGTGCCACTCTAGTAGAAATACCGCAAGTGGATGGCTTTAACAACAGGAGTTTATTCTCTTACAGTTTTAAAGGCCAGAAATCTGAGTTCAAAGTGCCAACCTGTTAGGTCTGGATAAAAGCTCCTTGACCTTGGGCTTCAGCTCTGCCTCTTGTTCCTGGCCCACTAGTGCTAGAGGTGTCTCTTCACTCAAGCAGCTGCTAGCTGCTGAGGCTAACAAGCCCATGGTTGACAAATAAAATGGCGCAGTCCTAATACTACCAAACAATACAGCAATCCACTAATTCAAGTCCAGAGACAGTCCCAAGATCAGCAGGAAACATGGCAGGTTGTTAAATGAAAACTCAGCTACATGTAGGGTCCAAGTGTGTCAAAAATCTGCAGAGACCTTTCTTAAAACTTCTTATATACTGGAAGCAGACCACACCCCTAAGGTAACTACTCAGCTGCTCCAGTAGATTACACAATGGAGCTGATTACCAATTTCATCGTGGGAAGTAACTACATCCAGCTGCCCAAACCACTCAAAGCCAGGCCCAGCCAAGCTCACACATAACTGTAACTACCACAGGCATCATGGTCCATTTAGAGGCTGAGAAAAGAAGTGAATCTTAGTACTTTAGGAGGAAATATTAAAATCTTCCCTCAGGGAAGCTCTTTTGGAGATTGTTCTAGTCCTAAGCAAAGACCAACTGCATATGGGGTCAGGAACACAGGGTTCCAGTCTCAGTTCTCTAGACTCACCTCAAAGCCTCTCTCAACTCACCCACTTTCTCTAAGCCTCACTTTCCTATTTTTATATAGGCAAATGTCCTAGTACCTTATGCACACAAGTTGAAAATCCCTGAGTCCCAGCTCTCCTACTGACCAGCACTGAGGTAGGAGATATGTACTTGTAGTTGCTTATGAAACAAGCACCACAAATCTGGAAGACCTTGCATGGAAAATAAGACACAGCTCTTCCAACCATAAAAGCTGGATTTTCAAGCCTAAATTATAGAACAGAGTCTTCTTAGATTCAGAAATATGAGGACAAAACAACTCAGAGACAGCGGAAGATTAACGATGTCCACACCCCCAGAATAAAACCAATAATTGAGAGTTCTGCAAAGCCATCAGAAAGGACTCAATGAAAAGCTTTCAGCATCTCAGGAATTATTCTGATATTGAGTAGAGAATTACTACCGTGAGATTGTAAAAGCATTTGTAACGTCCCCAAGTTTGTAATTTTCTCACTCTTTCTCTGTTTCCCTAGGGTGATTATTATTTAAAAAAATTACAAAACCAAAAACTGTCTACGTACTTATCAGGTGCAGGGAGACAGCTGGGAGCTGGTGGAAGTGGTCTCTTGCTGTATTGCTAGACAGACCTAAAAATTAAGGTATGTGACTAGAAATAGCAGTGTTGTTATTGTTGTTGTTATGTGCCGTCGAGTCAAATCCGACTCATAGTGACCCCTCCTTGGGTTTCCGAGGCAGTATCACTATGGAAGTAGGATTGCCCAACCTTCCTTCCGAGGAGTGGAGGAGTGGCTGGT
>NW_006921747.1:1013041-1015055 GCF_000298275.1 Orycteropus afer afer | reverse complement strand
GCTTGTGCTTACTCACTGATCTGCACTGAGCACTTTCCCTCATGCATTTCCTCACTTAACAACCCTATGAAATAGGAACTATTATTATTCTCATTTTACATTTTGAGGAAACTGAGATTTATTAAATGACAGACTCTGACAGAGATTTTAAAAGGAAAAACAGAAAAAAAACAAAATAGCAGAGCTGGGATATAACCCTGAGCATTTAGGCTCCCCATCTGAACTCTGTTAAGCCCCACCAATGCTACTCAGAAGGATAAGAGGGAAAAACTAAAAAGATTTGGCATGTTGTTGAAATAGTAAAAAGCAGCCTGAGGTGTAACCAGCCTGTGACTTAATCCCAGACCATCTAATCTTATTTAGGAAATGGCCTAGTTGTGTGACTCTACTCTCCCTGGTTCCAGAGTCCCTGCCCAATAGAGATTATGAGTTTAAGGAACAATTTGGGGACATTTCACACATTCCTGCTACCAAGCAAGAAATGAAATTAATCCTAGGGCCTAGAAGGAATAATGATTCAAGTTTTAAGTACCTGGAGGGGTAAGAGTTTATATTCCTAATAGACATCCTTTAAATGGAAAGAAAAAGAATAGGAAAGAGATTTATGCAATACTTTTCAGGAGCGCTGTTGTTGTCATCATTGTTGTTTATATTTGCATTATGGTGCCTAACCATTTGAGGCTTTGCAGAGTTCCTTGAGAATCTAATAAAAGCCCTAAACATTTCCTCCAGAAAAATGTGTACACACACATAAAGCTTATGCACACACAACCCCCCTCAGGAGCACACAGACACAAGTTCAAAATTCCTGAGACTTGAATGTGAGTCCTAACTCTCCCAACTGTCTAGCTGTGCAATCTCGGACAAGTCACTCCATATCACTGAGCTCTTTTTATAGGCAGCTATAGAGAGGCATCCCAGGTAGGGTAAATGGTTAAACACGTGACTACTAGCCCAAAGTTTGATGTTTCAAATCCATGCAGAGATGCCTTAGAAGAGAGACCTGGCACTCTGCTTCTGCAAATTCACAGTCTTAAAAACTCTATGGAGCAAAGGGTTCCAGCAAGATGGCAGAATAGGCAGACAAGCTACATAGACCCTCTGCAACAAAGCAATAAGGAAACAATTGAAACTGATATAGGAGGTGATCCTGGAACCCTGAGTTTTGAAGGCAAGGATAAAGAAGTGGATTAAATACCAACTAATAGAAGAACCTGAATGAAAACAGTGAGTAAGGAGATAAATGGAGCTGTGGAATACTGGCTGCCCTGAAGGCACAGCCATTGTGAATATATTCCAGAGCAACCTAAGAATCAGCTCTGCTCACTAAAGACCTCGCCATCAAGGACTGCATTGGTGCCTTACAACCAGAAAGGAAAACAGTGATGAAGGAGACAAACAGACCTGTGGACTGCAGTGGCTGTCCTGAGGGTGCAGCCATTTGAAATATTCATAAGCAGTAGGCAAGACGGTTTTAAATATATGCAAATGGCATTCTTCCTAAACTGCGATTTAGGAGTAGGCTCTGCTTGCTGAAGACAGGATGGGCAGCTACACTGGAGGCTGATAACTGGAAAGATGTGATACTCCCTCTTGTTACTCTTATACCCCACACACGCTTGGTGAGCAGAGATGTGCCCATCCCCTGCCTCCATCCACCTTTTTGACCAGCAGGAATTCCATCCCGGTCTGTGCTCTGACAGAGTCTGACTGCTGTTCCCCATCACCCACAGTTTTGTTTTTGCTTGTTTTTAAATTATTCTTTTTATCTTCCTCTTTTTTCCCTTTTTTCTCTATCCTATCCTTTGTTCAAGGTAAGCACGGGCGGCTTGTGCTTACTCACTGATCTGCACTGAACACTTTCCCTTTTTACCCTCCCGAGAGGGACCGGGTCTTCGGGAGCAAGGTAAGCACGGGTGTAGCACAGAGTAGCAGGCCGGAAGAGCAGGAGGAAGGGGTGGAACCCAGGAAGCCAAAGAGAAGAGTGATCAGCCAGGGGGCAGTTTAAGCATAG
>NW_006921747.1:997003-1009396 GCF_000298275.1 Orycteropus afer afer | reverse complement strand
GGTCGACGAAAGAGGGGGAGGCCTTCAGGGAGATGGATTGATACAGTGGCTGCGATGATGGGCTCGAGTATAGCATGGATTGTGGGGCTGGCGCGGGATCAGGCAGTGTTTTGTTCTGCTGTGCATGGGGTCGCTATGAGTCGGAAACAACTCGACGGCACTTAACAACAACAACATCCCTCGTTTGGGAGCTCTGGCAGCATAGTGCCTAAGGCACTTGACTGCTAACCAGAAGACTGGCGGTTCAAACCCCCCAGCCACTCCTTGGAAGGAAGGTTGGGCAATCTACTTTCGTAGTGATACTGCCTTGGAAACCCAAGGAGGGGTCGCTATGAGTTGGGTCCGATTCGATGGCACATAACAACAACAACATCCCTCATTCATGTTTTTTCTTTTCCCTTTTCCTCATTCATTTTTTTTGTTCCTTTCTTTCTTTTGGTTCTTCCCATTCCTTGTTTTTCCTTTTGTGGTTTTCCCATTTTTTCTTTATTATTCTTTTACTCTTACTCTTTTCTCCCATTCCTCCTTCCCCAGATAATGTGGCTTATTTATTTATTTTCCTTTTTTCATTATATTTCTTTTATACCTTTTAAATATATTTTGAAACTTTTTCTGCTATTTATTGCTTGTGTGTGTGTGTGTGTGTGTGTGTGATAGTTCCCGTTTGCTTATGCAGTTTGAGTTTTTATTCTCCTGGTCTCATTTTTTGGAGCTCTGGTGGCATAGTGCTTAAGGCATCTGACTGCTAACCCAAAGGTTAGTGGTTCAAACCCACCAGCCACTCCACAGAAGCAAGACTGGGCAATCTACTTCCATAAAGATTTACTGCCTTGGAAACCCATTGCAGGTCACTATAAGTCAGAATCAACTCAATGTCAGTGGGTTTGTATTTTTGTTGTTGTTGTTGTTATGTTATGTTATTTTTGTCTAACTGAATGGAAGATAGCAACTGTTCCAACACAATCCAAACATACCTGCACCTCCTGCAGTCCCACCCACTGTGTGAGGACCAATGCTTGCTTTTGGACCAACTGATCAATGATGGATGGTGGCCAATACCAGCTCAACTCACCCTCAATTGCTCCTTATGAAGAGCTAATAGAGATCTGTGCACATACTCTCATTGTCATTCACATATTGAACATAAATATAACACCACCAAATGTCTCAGAAACAACAGACAATCACAGTCCACACAAAGAAGCAGGATAAAGTAGTAGAAACAAGGGGCCAGGATAAAAACCCAGAAAACCTCCCCAAGGAAGAAGTAATATTGGAACTCACTGATAAGGAATTCAAAAATTATATTTGGGTGCCTTCAATGGATTGAGAGACAGATCAAGGGAAACACTGTCAAAATTAAGGAAAACACAGACAAAACTCTAGAATAAGTTAGGAAAACAATACAAGAACAAATTAACAAAATCAACAAAAAATTAGAAATGATACAAAAACAAAAATATAGAAATCCAGAAGACTAATACTAAGATTTTAGAAATAGATAACACATTGAAGGGGCAAAGGAGTAGAATTGAATCAATGGAAGACAGAATTAATGAGATTGAAGACAAATGCCCTAATACTATTAATTATGGGATCAATCAGACAAAAGATCAAAATAAAATGTGGAAAGACTGAGATTCATGTGGAAAACTATCAAGAGGAATAACCTAGGTGTAATCAGAATTCCAGAACAGGAAAAGACTAATAAAACCACAGAGAAAATTGTTGAACATTTGTTGGAAGAGAAGTTCCCTAATATGATGAACGATAAGAATATAACCATTCAGGAAGTCCAACGAACCTCAAACAGGATAGACCCCAAAAGAAAATCTCCAAGACATATCATAATCAAGTTCACCAAAGCCAAAGACAAAGAAGGAATCCTGAAAGCACCATGGGAAAAACAAAAAATTGCCCTATAAAGGGCAACCAATAAGATTAACCTCTGATTTCTTGGCAGAAACCATGCAGGTGGGAAGACAATGAGATGGTATATATAGAAACCTGAAAGAAAAAAATCTCCAACCAAGAATTCTATACCCAGCAAAATTGTCCCTCAAATACAAGCATGATAGAAGATTTCCAGATAAGCAAAAATTAAGGGAATTTTTTAAAACCAGACCAACTTTACAAGAGATGTTAAAGGGAGTCCTTCTGATAAATAACCAACAACAGCAAACAACAACTGATGATTAACACACATGATGACATAACCCAGAAACCAACCCAGTTATGGAAATATCCAAAGTAAAATAAGCTTATAAGACTCTAAACAGGGAACCAGAGACATCAGTAGTTAAATAAGGAGAACTATGAACCAAACAGAGTGAATAAATAATGTAGTTATGTTGTTGTTGTTGTTATTTGCCATCGAGTCAGCCCCGACTCATAGCGACCCCTCCTTGGGTTTCCGAGGCAGTATCACTACAACAGTAGGAATGCCCAACCTTCCTTCCGAGGAGTGGCTGGTGGGTTTGAACCGCCAGCCTTCTGGTTAGCAGTCAAGTGCCTTAGGCACTATGCTACCAGAGCTCCTATGTAGTTATAGAATGTAGTTACAGAACTTCTAAATGGGGAGAAAGCCAAGACAATTGTGAGATAGAACAGACTGTTTTAAACATGGGAAGAAAATCATAAATCACAGGGTAATCGCAAAGAAAAATAATAAGCCTTTTTTATCTAAATAAAAAAAAAAGAGGACAAGCACAAATATTTAGCAACTACTAAAACAATAGCAACAAAGATCATAACATGATTTATAAACAAAATGAGCTCAGCTCAGAACATTATATGGAACAAAGAAACCAGCAACACCATGAAAAAACATAACAAAATTACATCAATAAATGCATACTTGTCAATAATTACACGGAATGTCAATGGATTAAATGCACCACTCAAGAGATGGAGAGTTGCAGACTGGATGAAAAACTTGACCCATCAATATGCTGCCAACAAGAGACTCACCCTAGACACAAAGACAAAAATAGACTAAAAATCAAAGGTTGAAAAAAGATACACCAAGCAAATGTCAACTGCTAAAGGTGCAAGTAGGCAGCACCTTCTGACCTCCTCTAACTACACAAGAGGAAGATAGAATCACCATCAGCAGCCCAAGGCCTGTTCTTATGAGGTCGGACATGCCACCACCCTCTAGCCCTTCTACTAACCTTGACATCAACAGTTCTACCATGGCACCCACCACCTCTCTGTTGGGTCCTATAATTTGCTGCATTGGCCATACAGAATTCACAGATTATGGGGTTTCTTAGGGAAACAACAGGCTACAATTAAAGTTGAGAAACACACTCAGTCTCTCTCAGTTGGCCATCTCTCAGCCAACAGTCTCTCTCAATCTCTCTCAGTAGCACATCTCTCTCTTACTAGTGCATGTCTCTTGTCTCTCTCTCAGCAGCATGTTTCTCTCATGTCTCTCTCTCAGCAGCAAGTCTCTTTCAGTAGCATGTCTATCTCAGCTGACAGTCAGGGAGACACCTTCTGCCTCTAGGAGGGCTCCTTCTGAGCCTGGCAGAGTGGCCAAAAACAACCAATCCTAACATCAGAGTTGACCACACCTGAGACAGAGTGAACTTCCCAGAAGATTGTTTTGTACAGCAACAACAGAAATACCCCAGGTGCATAACTTTAACAATCAGGAGCTACGCAGTTGCTCACAGCAAATTGTACAATGGAGTTTACAAAGACTCTGGCCAGAAAAGCCACACCATGTAAATTACTACACCATAGCAATTGAAAAAGGATAGGAATGGCAATATTAATTTCTGATAAAATAGACTTTCACACAAATACAACCATAAGATACAAAGAAGGACACTATGTAATGACTAAAGGATCAATTGAACAAGAGGACATAACCATAATATATATATACACACCCAATGAAAGAGCCCCTAAATATAAACCAAATTTTAACAGAATTGAAAAGACAAATAGGTGACTCCACAGTAATTGTTGTTGTTGTTAGGTGCTATCAAGTTGTCTCCAACTCATAGCAACCCTATGCATAGCAGAACAAAACACTGCTCAGTCTAATGCCAGCTCCACAATCCTTGCTATACTTGAGCTCATGATTGCAGTCACTCTATCAATCCATCTAACTGAGGGGCTTCCCCTCTTTTGTTTACCAAGCATGATATGCTTCTCCAGTGAATTGTTCCTTCTTATAACATGACCAAAGTAGGTGAGACAAAGTCTGGCCACTCTTGCTTCCAAGGAGCATTCCAGCTGCACTTCTTCCAGGACAGATTTGTTATTACTTTTAGTAATGGTACTTTCAGCATTCTTCACCAGCACCACAACTCAAAAGCATCAACTCTTCTTCAGTCTTCCTTATTCATGGTCCAGCTGTCACATGCTTATGAGGTGATTGAAAATACCATGGCTTGGGTCAGGTACACTTTAGTCCTCAAGGAGAAATATTTGCCCTTCACCACTTAAAAGAGGTCCTGTGCAGCTAATTTACCCAGAAGCAAGGTTGGACAATCTACTTCTGTAGTGATACTGCCTCGGCAACCCAAGGAGGGGTCACTATGAGTCAGGTCTGACTCAACGGCACATAACAACAACAACAATATATGTCATGTGATGTCCTGACTGCTGCTTCCATTGGTGTTGATTGTAGAACCACGTAATATGAAGTCTTTGACAACTTCAATGTTTTCTCCATTTATCATGACGCTGCTTATAGGTGCAGTTGTGAGGATTTTTGTTTTCTTTATATTGAGATGTAATCCATACTGCAGTCTGTATTCTTCAATCTTCATCAGTAAGTGCTTCAAGTCATCTGCACTTTCAGTAAGCAAAGTTGTGTCATCAGCATATCACAGGCTGATAATGATTCTTCCTCCAATCCTGATGCCACATTCTTTTTCATATAGCCCAGCTTCTTGGATTATTTGCTCAGCATACAGATTGGATAAGTATGGGGAAGGGATACAACCCTGATGCACTCCCTTCTTGATTTTAAACAATGTCTCCTTGTTCTGTTTGAATGACACCCGCCTGGTCTCTATACAGGTTCCTCATGAGTACAATTAGAAGCTTTGGTAGTGTAGTGCCTAAGGCATTTGACAGCTAACCAGAAGGCTGGTGTTTCAAACCCATGAGCCACTCCTTGGAAGGAAGTTTGGGCAATCACAATTAAGTGTTCTGGAATTCCCATTCTTCTCAATGTTATCCACAATTTATTATACACACAATCAAATGCTTTTGCATAGTCAATAAAACACAAGTAAACATCTTTCTGCTACTTTGCTTTGAGCCACAAACCATCTGACATCAACAATGATATCCCTCATTCCACATCCTCTTCTGAATCCAGCTTGCATTTCTGGAAGCTCTCTGTCAATATACTGCTGCAACCATTTTTGAATTATCTTCAGTAAGATTTTACTTGCATGTGATAGTAATGATATTGTTTGATAATTTCCACATTCTGTGGGATCACCTTTCTTTGGAATGGGTACAAATATGGATCTCTTCCAGTCAGTTGGCCAGGTAGTTGTCTTCCAAATCTCCTGGCATAGCCAAGTGACTGTTTCCAGGGTGGCATGCCTTTGTTGAAATATCTCAATGTGTATTCCATTAATTCCTGGAGCCTTGTTTTTCACCACTTCCTTCAATGCACCTTCAACTTCTTCCATCACTACCATAGGTTCTTGATCACATGCCACCTCCTGAAATGGATGAACATTGACCAATTCTTTTTGGTACAGTGACTCCGTATTCCCTGGATCTTCTTTTGATGTTTCTGGCATCATTCAATATTTTTCCCATAGAATCTTTCAATATTGCAACTCAGCTTAAATTTTTTCTTCAGTTCTTTCAACTTGAGAAACACTGAGCTTGTTCTTCCCTTTTGGTTTTCCAAATCCAAGTCTTTGCACATTTCATTGTAATAATTGACTTTGTCTTTTTGAGCTGCTCTTTGAAATGTCCTATTCAGCTCTTTTATCTTGTCATTTCATCCATTTGCTTTAGCTATTCTCGGTTCAAGGGCAAGCTTCAGAGTCTCTTCTGACATCCATTTTGGTCTTTCTTCCTGTCTTTTTAATGACCTCTTGTTTTCTTCATGGATGATATTCTTGATGTCATCCCACAATTACTCTTGTTTTTGGTCATTGGTGTTCAATGCATCAAAGCTATTCTTTAGATGGTCTCTAAATTCAGGATGGATACATTCAGTGTCATATTCTGGCACTTGTGGACTTGTTTTAATTGTTTTCAACTTCAAGTTGAACTTGCATATGAGAAGTTGGTCTTTTCCACAGTCAGTTCCTGGCCTTATTTCAGCTGAAGACATTGAGCTTTTCCACCACCTTTTGCCACAGATGTAGTCAATCTGATTCCTGTGTACTCGGTGGTGAAGTCCACATAAATAGACAACTTTTGTGTTATTGAAAAAAGGTATTTGCAATGAATAGGTCTTTGGTCTTGCAATATCTATCATGTGATCTCCTGCGTTACTTCTATTACCAAGGCCAAATTTTCCAGCTACTGGTAATTCTTCTTTGTTTCCAACTTTTGCATTCCTGTCACCACTGATAATTAACACATCTTGATCGCATGTTCGGCCAATTTCAGACTGCAGAAGTTGATAAAAATTTCCTTATCTTTAGTGTTGGTGGTTGGTGCAAAAATTTGAATAATAGTAGTATCAACTGGTCTACCTTGTGGGTTTATGGATATTATCCTATCACTGACAGCATTGAACTTCAGGACAGATCTTGAACCTTCCTTTGTGATGATGAATGCCACACCATTCCTCTTCAAATTGTCATTCCCATATAGTAGATAATATGGTTGTCCAATTCAAAATGGCCAAAACAGGTCCATTTCAGCTCACTAATGCCTATGATATCAATCTTTATGCATTCCATTTCATTTTTCACAACTTCCAATTTTCCTAGAATCATACTTCATGTTCTAATTAATGGATGTTTGCAGCTGTTTCTTCTCAGTTTGAGTTGTACCACATTAGCAAATGAGGCAGCTCTTTCCCCATCATATTTTGAGTACCTTCTGACCTAAGGGGCTCATCTTCTGACACTGTATCTGACAATGTTTCCAGGCTATTCATAAAATTGTCCAGTAAAGTATCAGACAGTATTTCTCTGCTATTCATTATGTTTTCCCTGGCCAATTCTTTGAGAAGTGGATGTTTTCTTCTTTCTTATGAGTCTGTCTCAATCTGAAACCTGTGCATCATGTGCAACCCTGCTGTTGTTTGAAACTCTAGTGGCCACAGCCTCCAGCTTCACAGCAACATGCAAGCAACCACAGTATGACAAACTGACAGACAAGTTCATCTCCCTTAGCTGCTCAAAACCTCTCTACCCTCTCCTTACCTAGTTCCTCACACTGTTGGCCCTAGCTTCCCTCCTTCCTGCCTTGGGTGGAGTCCCTCTCCAGGGTTGATGGCAGCAGGATCCAGGTAAGGGGATACAGAGGACCACAGTAATATTAGGAGACTTTAATACAGCACTTTCAATAAGATATAGAACAACTGGAAAGACACTCAACAAAGATATAGAATAACTAAACAACCAACTTGATTTTGTAGACATCTACAGAGCATTCCACCCAACAACAGCAAAATATACATTCTTATCCAGCACATATGAAACATTCTCTAGGATAGACCATATGTTAGGCCATAAAGCAAGCCTCAACAAATGTAAAAGCATTAGAATACTGCAAAGCACCTTCTCAGATCACAATGCTATAAAATTAGAAACCAACAATCAGAAGACCAATAGAGAATGACCAAATGCATGGAAATTGAATACCACCTTCCTTAAAAATGACTAGGTTACAGAATAAATAAATAAATAAATACTTGAATCAAATGAGAATGAAAACACAACACACCAAAATCTTTGGGACACAGTAATAACAGTAATCAAAGGGCAATTTATAGCAATAGATGTACACATCAAAAAAGAAGAAAGAGCCAAAACCAACACCTTACACCAAAATCTACAACAATTAGAAAAAGAGCAGCAAAAAAAGTCTATAGTCACCAGAACAAAAGAAATAACAAAGATTCAAGCAGAAATAAAGGAAACAGAAAATAGAGAGAAAATAGAAAAAATAAAAAAGACTAGAAGTTGGTTCTTTGAAAAGATTAATAAAAATGACAAACTATTGGCCAACTTAATGAAGGAAAAGAAGGAGAAGATGCAAATAACACAAATAAGAAATAAAATGGGTGATATCACAACAGAACCAACAGAAATAAAAAGAATAATATCAGGATACTATGAAGAACTGTACTCCAACAAATTTGAAAACCTAGAAGAAATGGAAAGATTTCTAGAAACATACTACTTACCTAAACTAACACAAAATGAGGTAGAAAATCTGACCAGAACCATAACTAATGAAGAAATTGAACAGGTCATTAAAAAGTACCAAGAAAAAAATATCCTGGCCCAGACGGTTTCACTGGAGAATTCCATCAATCATTCAGAGAAAAGCTGACACCAATCCTATTCACGAGAACATAGATAATGACGAATCTTCCCAAATATATTTTATGAAGCAAACATAACACTGAGACCACAACCAATATCCCTCATGAATATAGATGCAAAAACTTCAATAAAATCCTATCCAACAGCCTGCAACAACATATCAAAAAAATAACACATCATGACCAAGTGGAATTCATATCAGTTAGTCATTCTGGTAGCATAGTGCTTAAGGCACTTGACTGCTAACCAGAAGGCTGGTGGTTCAAACTCATCAGCCACTCCTTGGTAGGAAGTTTGGGCAATCTACTTCTGTAGTGATATCACCTTGGAAACCCAAGAAGCGGTTGCTATGAGTTGAGTCCAACTTGACAGCACATAACAACAACAGCAACATGCAAGGATGATTCAACATTAGAAAACCAATCAATCTAATCCATCACATAAATAAAATAAAAGGAAAGAACCACATGATCATATCAATTGATGCAAAAAAAGGCATTTAATAAAATCCAATACCCATTCCTGATCAAAACTCTTAGAAAAATAGAAATAGAAGGGACATTCCTCAACATAATAAAGGGCATCTATATAAAACCAACAGCCAACAATTTTCTCAGTGGAGAGAGACTGAAACCATTCCTCTTGTGAACAGGAACCAGACAAGGATGCCCTCTATCACCACTTCTATTCAACATTGTATTCTGGGAAATTTGGCCAGGGCAATAAGGCAAGAAAGGGAAATCAAAGGCATCCAAATTGGTAAGGAAGGAGTAGAACTATCCCTATTTGTTGATGATATGATCCTATACATAAAAAACCCAACAGACTCAGCAAGAAAATTACTGATCATATTGAAAAATTTAGCATAGTGACAGGATGCAAGATCAACAAACAAAAATTAGTTAGATTCCTCTACACTAGCAAAGAAAAAAAAAAAAAAAAAAAAACTCACTGCCGTTGAGTCAACTCAACTCTTGGTGACCCCTCCTTGGGTTTCTGAGGTGGTATCTCTATGGAAGTAGATTGCCCAATCTTCCTTCCAAGGAGTGGCTTGTGGGTTTGAACCACCTGCCTTCTGGTTAGCAGTCAAATGCCTTAAGCCCTACGCCACCAGAGCTCCCAACACCAGCAAAGAGGTATCTGAAAAGGAAATCATACCATATAGAATAGCTACCAAAAAGATAAGATACTTGGGAATAAATATTGCCAGGAACACAAAAGACCTATACATAGAAAACTACAAAACTATTTCAAGAAATTATAGGAGATCTATATAAATGGAAGAACACACCATGCTTGTGGATAGAAAGATTGAACATTGTGAAAATGTCAATACTATCCAAAGCAATCTATATATGCAATGCAATCCCGATCCAGATTCCATCAACATTCTTCAAAGACATGGAAAAACAAGTCACTAATTTATATGGAAAGGAAAGAGACCTCAGATAAGCAAAACATTGTTGAAGGAGAAGAACAAAGTAGGAGGTCTCACACTGCTAGATCTCAAAACCTACTATACAGTCACAGTTGAGGACCCAGGAATAGATCCATCGACCCATGGTCAGTTAATCTTTGACAAAGGGCCTAAATCCATTCAATGGGGAAGGGTTAGTCTCTTTTACAAATGTTGCTGGTGAAACTGGATATTCATTTGTAGAAAACTGAAACAAGATCCATACCTCACACCATATACAATAATGAACTCCAGATGGATCAAAGAATGAAATATAAAACCTACAACTATAAAGTTCATCAAAGAAAAAAATAGGGGCAAATTTAGGGGTCCTAATCTGGAAGGAAGGTTGGGCAATCTACTTCTGTAGTGATACCGCCTCAGAAACCTAAGGAGGGGTCGCTATGAGTGGGGTCCGACTCAAGGGCACATAACAACACAATAAGAACAATTTGTGGTATAAATAGACTATTAAGCAAAACCCAAGATGCACAAACAGCAGAAGATAAACTAGATAATTGGGACCATCTAAAAATTAAATTCCTATGTCCATCGAAAAACTCCTCCCAGAGAATGAAAAGAGAAACTATGAATGGGAAAAAAATATTTAGCAATGATATTTTGGACAAAGGACTTATCTCTAAAATTTATAGAAAACTCTAAGACATCAACATCAAAAAGATTAACAATCTAATTTTAAGATGGGCAGAAGACATGAACAGACACTCCCCCAAAAAAGATATTCAGGCAGCCAACAAACATAAGAAGAAATATTTGTGATCATTAGCCATTAGAGAGATGCAAATCAAAACAACCAGGAGATACTATATCACCCCAGAATTAATAATAAAGTTCAACAAGACAGAAAATAACAAATGCTGGCAAGAATGTGAAGAGATTGGGACTATCATACACTGCTGGTGGGACTGTAAAATGATACACTCATTGTGGAAATTGGTATGGCAATTCCTTAAAAAGTTGTAGATAGATATACCATCTGACCCAGCAATCCCATTACTAGATATATATCCTAAAGAAGTGAGAGGTAGGACACGAATTGACACACGCACACCCATGTTCAGTACAGCACTATTCACAATAGCAAAGAGATGGAAACAACCTAGTGGCCATCAGCAGAGGAATGCATAAACAAATTGTGGTACATACAGACAATGGCATACTATACAACCCTAAAGAATAATGTGGAATCTGTAAAACATTACATAATGTGGATGAACCTGGAGGATATTATGCTGAGTGAAAAAATTCAATCACAGAAGGATAAATATTGTATTAGTCCATTATTGTAAAAAGTCAAAGGTTTATATATGGAAGGAAATTTTCTTTGTTGGTTACCAGGGAAGGGAGGGGAGAAGAAGGGGGGGGACGTTAAATTCCTAGATAGATTGGGAGGCAGGGAAAAAAATATATACACACATACACACACACACATATATGTAAGTGTGTATGTATAGAAATCAGAGATTTAGTAGTTACCAGGGGTAGGAAGGAGGGGAAAGGGGGAAGCCTTTGTTTAGGGGACATTGAGTTTATGCTAATAGGTGGTAGAATATTTTGGAAAAGGATAGTAATAATGGTGGAACAACATGAAAATTGTAATCAATGTCTCTGAGCAGTAAATATGGAAGTTGTTATTTTGTCGAATATCTTGCGTATGTTTTCACCACAATAAAAGTAAAAAAAAAAAAAAACTCTATTGAACAGTTCTACTCGACACACATGGGGTTGCTATGAGTCAAAATCTACTCTACAGCAACCAATAACAACAACAGAGAGTGGAGGTGAGGATTTGCCACCCTGGGTAATGATAATTTTAGATAATAATCATTAATAAGCCTCTCTTTCAGGATTTAAAATAGCCCCATCCATGGAATCCTTGTCATCCCAAAATTACTTGATAAAATGGGGAAGGAATTGAAGATGTTTAGCTGGGAGAGAAATACACACAGAGACAGGCAGGCCCTCTGAAATGGGTTGAAAATATTTTCAAGTGATTGAAGAAATAGCCCTCTTCTGTGAAGGGTTCCAATGAGAGGCCAGGTATAAGCAGCATAAGGATGAAGGCTAGCATGGCTTTAGAGTCAGACAGGCATGTATTAAACCCAGGTCCCCAATGATAGAAGAACTTATTTAATCAGCCTTAACTCTAAAATTGGGGTGATAATATACCTCGCAGGAGCTCTGGTAACATAGTGTCTAAGGCATTTGACTGCTAACCAGAAGGCTGGCGGTCCAAATCCACCAGCCACTCCTCGGAAGGAAGATGGGGCAATCTACTTCCGTAGTGATATTGCCTCGGAAACCCAAGGAAGGGTCGCTATGAGTCGGGTCCAACTCGGCGGCAAATAACAACAACAACATAGGGAGCTCTGGTAGCATAGTGGCTAAGGCACTTGACTGCTAACCAGAAGGCTGGCT
>NW_006921747.1:955532-996778 GCF_000298275.1 Orycteropus afer afer | reverse complement strand
AGCAAACCAGAAGGCTGGCGGTTCAAACCCACGAGCCACTCCTCGGAAGGAAGGTTGGGCAATCCTACTTCCGTAGTGATAACTGCCTCGGAAACCAAGGAGGGGTCGCTATGAGTCGGGGCCGACTCGACGGCACATAACAACAACAACAACAATCCTAACAGAAGCAGACTGCCCGTCTTTCACATGTGGAGTGACTAGTGGGTTTGCACTGCCAAACTTTTGGTTAGCAGCCAAATGCCTTAACTACTACATCACCAGAACTCCTTTGCTATGTTGTAGAGACAATAAAAAGATTAGTGGTTGTCAGGGGTTCAGAGAGAGGTGGGAGAGACGAACAGGAGAAGGAAGTATAGAGCATTTTTAGAGCAGTGAAACCATTCTGTCTGATACTGTAATGGTGGGTACATTACATTAAGCATTTGTAAAAACTCATAGTACTATACAACACTGAGATGTAAATTGTAGACTTTGGTTAATAATAATGTATCAATATTGGTTCATCAAGTTTAACAAAATGTACCATACTAAAGCAAGATGTTAATAAGGGGAAACTCTAGGGGCCTAGGGGAAATATCTGCACTTTCTGCTTGATTTTTCTGTAAACCTCAATATGCTCTAAAAATAGTCTACTCTTATTTTAAAAAATGAAAGAGAATGAAGAGTGAATAAAAAGGACCTTTTATTTCAGAGTGGGAAATTAAAGAAACCTATTGCCCTCAAGTTGATTCTGACTCAAAGTGACCCTATACTGTAGGACAGAGGACTGTCCTATAGGGTTTCGTAAACTATAATCCTTAAGGGAGTAGATCCCCAGGTCTTTTGTCCCACATAGTGGCTGATGGATTTGAACCACCAACTTTTCAGTTAGCAACAGAGTGTTTAACCACTGAGTCACACATGCACACACACACACACAAATGAAAATCAAACCTGTTTCCATTGAATTGATTCTGACACATAGCAACCCTATACAGCAGAATAGAATTGCCTGATAGGTTTCCAAGGCTGAAATCTTTACAGAAGCAGAACAAACTGCCACATCTTTTTCCTGCAGATTGGCTGGTAACTTCAAACTCCCAACCTTTCAGTTAGGCTGTAAATAATTAACCGCTGTGCCACCAGGGCTCCTTCATTGTGCCAGCTGGGTTCCTTTTAAGATAACATCTAAGAGCAATGAAATTGTAACTAGAGTTCCTGGATCTGGTACCTGAGAGCTGTGGCAGTGGAAAAGTTATGTAAAAAGGAATATGAGCATCTACCAGACAGACTGAATGAAGTAGCCCATGAAAACAGCTTGGCATTGCCACAGTCCATAACATGTGCTCAATAAACTATGGTTTCTTCTGAAATGAGTAGATGTGACACAAAAGCTAGCTGGCCTCCATGTAATGAGCTCTTTTGCACAAGACAGCCTATGGATATTGCAGAAAATGTTCTCTCAAGATTTCATTAAAGATGAGTGAAATAAAAATTGTCAGGGACACCAAAGAAGAGGGTATTATGGATTGAATTGTGACTGCCCAAAAGAGATTGAAACCCTTGTACCTGTGACTATGACTCTGTGTGGAAATAGGGTGTTTGTTATGTTAATGAGGTCACTCCAGAGGAGGGCGGGTCCTAACCTAATCCTTCTGAGCAATTTCTTATAAAGAGGAGTGTAGACATCAAGAGATAGACACACAAAGGGAAGATGCCATGAAGGTAAATAAATCTCCAAGCCCAGGAACACCAAGGATTTCCAGTGGCCACTAGAAAATGAAAGAGATGAAAAAGAACTTTCCCCTAGAGTAGACACTCTGAATTCAGTATTCTAGGCAGGACTTCAAACCAGTTCAAGTTGCTTCAGTCATCATTGACAAAGTGAAATTGGAACAGACCCAAATTTTTCACATTTGGATGAAGCAGAATGATAACTGGAATGGAAAAAATGATGGGTCAATTCCCTAGAATGAGAAGCTTGGAAGAGGTACAGTGAGCCTTTTCAGCACTTTGATCTGGGAAATTGGATTATTGCCAGGACTGTGCAAAGCAACATGCATTCAAAGAAACATGGTTGACCATCATCTTTGAGTCAGACACCATTGTTTCTGACTGTCCATTAAGAGATTTGCAATACACAGGCAGCCCTTGCTATCTGAGAGAGAGATTACATTTCTAGCAGGCTGTCACACATAATTTTCCCACTTTGGTTAGGAGCTCTGGTGGCGCAGTGCCCAAGGCATTTGACTGCTCACCAGAAAGTTGGTGATTTAAACCCACCAGCTGCTCTGCAGAAGATTTACTGCCTTAGAAATGCACCATCAGTCAGATTTAACAGAATGGCAGTGGTTTGGTTTTAAGTTTGGTTATAGTTCCTGGTCACCCACATTTTACAAATTTCCCTTTGTTGGCCATGACTGAGCCAGGAAGAACTAGTTCAAAGCCTTGCTTCTAGACTCCAAAACTGTGAGATAATAAATTTTCATTCTTTAAAGCTACCTACTTGTATTTTTCTTATTATGACAGTGCTAGCAAATTAAGACAGAGCTCAAAACATCACATGACCTCTTCTTCTACAATTCAATAAAATATACTTTCAGATTTAAGTAGAATAAAAGATATTATTTTGAGAATTTACTCCCTACCTTCCATCACCTCTTTAGTTGTTGCCTTCTCTTCTGCCACTCTCACACCACCCCATTCATGGTAAAGAGGATTTGGATCTTTGGCACCTAGTTTCTCTTAAGTTACAACTCTTAGTTCATATTCTCCATTTTCCCACTGTGTATATAAATTAGTGCATTTCACAGCTTTTCATCATCAGATCATATTTGCATTTCATCTTGATTTATGGTGTTACTTCATAATCTCTACTCCTTCTACTGACTCTTGTCTGTTTCCTCCAATTCTCTCTTTTATTTCCTCCATCACAGAGTCTAAGAATGGCTGTTTTCTGGCTCTTAAAACATACAGAAAGATACTCACAATCTCTGTTAAAAAAGGACAAGATAATTTCTTCTCAAGAGATTGAAAAAATTAAACAAATGGTAATACCAAATGTAGGAGATCTGGTAGCATATTGCCTAAGGCACTTGACTGCTAACCAGAAGGCTGGCAGTTCAAACCCACCAGCCACTCCTCAGAAGGAAGACAGGGCAATCTACTTCCATAGTGATACTGCCTCGGAAACCCAAGGAGGGATCGCTACGAGTCGGGTCCAACTCGACGGCACATAACAACAACAACAACAACAATACCAAATGCAGGGAGGACGAAGATACTCTGTGGTTGGGAAAACTAATTGCCACTTTCTGGAGGCATATTTAAGCTCTGGTAGTGTAGTGCCTAAGGCACTTACTGCTAACCAGAAGGCTGGTGGTTCAAACCCACCAGCCACTACTTGGAAGACAGATGAGGCAAACTACTTCCATAGTGATACCACCCTGGAAACCCAAGGAGGGGTCATTATGAGTCGGGTCCGACTTGGCACATAGCAACAACAACAATTAAATTTGAAAGTGTGTATTTTTTTCAGCAATTCTACTTGTAGATCACTGCTCTAATTAGAGAAATACTTGGATAAACAATTAAAGAGGCAAACACATAAAAAGATGTTCACTGCAGCATGATTTATAATCATAAAATTTTAGAAAAACCTAAATGCCTCTCAGTGGGCAACAGATACCATGTATCCGTAGTATAGACTATTGTTGTTTGCTGCTGTTGACTCTTGGCAACCCCATGCACAGAAAATGAAATACTGCCCGGTCCTGTGCTAGTCTCATAGTCAGTTGTGGATCAGGTCATTGTGATCCATAGAGATTTCATTGACTGATTTTCAGAAGCAGATCATCAGACCTTTTTTCTTAGTCTGTCTGAGTCTGAAAATTCTGCTGAAATCTGTGCAGCATCAGGGCAGCATACAAGCCTCCACTGATGGAGGGGTGGTGGGTATGCATGAGGTGCATTGGCCAGGAATTGAACTTCAGTCTCCCACATGGAAAACAAGAATTCTGCCACTAAACTATGTTGTTGTTGTTGTTGTTTGCCGTCGAGTTGGCCCCGACTCATAGCGACCCCTCCTTGGGTTTCCGAGGCAATCTCACTACAGAAGTAGGATTGTCCAACCTTCCTTCTGAGGAGTGGCTGGTGGGCTTGAACCGCCAGCCTTCTGATGAGCAGTCAAGTGCCTTAGGCACTATGCTAACTATATTATACAGCAATTTAACATAATGCTGCAGATTTACATGGACCAAAAAAGAAAGCAGTCCAATATATAATGTTAAGTGAATAAAACAAAATGGATAAAGGTTTGTTGTTGTTGTTATGTGCCGTCAAATCGGACCCAACTCATAAAGACCCCCCCTTGGGTTTCCAAGGCAGAATCACTATGGAAGTAGATTGCCCACCTTCCTTCTGAGGAGTGGCTGGTGGGTTTGAACTGCTAGCCTTCTGGTTAGCAGTCAGGTACCTTAGGCACTATGCTACCACATACACTTTAATAGTATTTAAAAAATACACAAAGCCAAATGATATACTTCTACATGTATACAAACATAAGAGAATAGAAATAGATCTATAATGATGATCTTCAACTAATAACAATGATTATCTCAGGGGAGGGGACTGTGACTGAGGACAGGGATCAAGGTGAATTTTATTTTTACCTTTTTTCATGTATCCCTAATGAAAATACAAGGAGCCCTGGTGGTGCAGAGGTTAAGTGTTTGACTGCTAAACAAAAGGTGTGATATTAAAATCTACCAGCTGCTCTGTGAATGAAAATGTAGCAGTCTGCTTCTGCAAAGATTATATAGCCTTGGAAACCCTAGCAGCAGTTCCACTCTCTCCTGTATAAAGTCACTGTGAGTTGGAATAAACTCAACAGCAATGGATATTTTCCAAAAAAAACAGATCCACATTATGTTTGCATAATTTAAAATAAATCATATTTTTAAATGAATAATCATATTTTTAAATGAATATGGGATTTTCATATTATCATTCCAAGCTTCAACTCAGAAGTTGCTAAGGAAGAAAGAAGATGGTAGAAGAAGGGATTAGAAATGAGGCCAGGAGGGGCATAGCCAGCACTGATGCTTGTAGCATATTTCACTTTCAACCCAACTTGGAGGAACATATGGGATGTGGCCACAGTGGAACCAAATTAGCTGAATCCCAAGATAAGCAGACAAGTAACAAATTGTTCCCATGGCCAATAAGAAAACCACTCACAGGAACACAGCCCCCTTACCTCTTAGCTGGAAAAAAGTCACTGATCCACTCATTTTCCGCTTTGATGCCTGGGAAGTTGACTGGAGAAACCAAGTTTTGGATTCTTTGGAAAAGTGAAGGAAACAAAATAAATTCAGGTAAATGACTGTCTTTCCATTTGGGGGTGCTACTAGCCCCATGATGTCCTCTACCATAAAAAGAAGAGCTCATGTTTACTGAGCGTTTACTTTGTGCTGGTTATTCTTCTACATGATCTATGGACATTCTCCCATTTCATTCTCAGTGACAGCTTCTAGGGTAGGTATTATTGTTATTATCATCATCTGCATTTTACTAACAAGGAAACTGAAGACCAGAAGGATTAGGGAGCTTCCCTAAAGTCACACAGCAGATAAGACACAGGATTTGTACCCAGGCAGTGTGAAGCCAAAGTGCTCACATGAACCACTCCACCACACTGGTTTTTATATATTGTACTATCACACACATTGATTTTCTTATCCTGAGCATGTCTGTTTTCTTCTACTGGACCACAATTCTGTGTGGTTTGAGCTGTTGTGGTGTGGTTGTTCCCATGATGGGATCAGATGACTATGTTTTGAGCGGCCAATCTGTTGAAAGGAAGTTTCCCTAGGGGTGTGGGCTGCTTCCAGTATATCTGTGGACATCCTGGGAGAGGAGAGATTCTGTGGATCGGGATTCTGTTGTGCTGCCTACAACTGTCCATGAGTGAACAATCCACCATTTGGCCTGGAGATCTTGGATTCATCATTCATTGGAATCAACAGCCGGTATAGTGCCTGCCAGCTTCTATAGGTGTTAAAGAAAATAGCCAACCCCTTTATGGATGTTGAGTTCTTCAGGTTTGTTATTTTCAATTCTTCTAAGCATAACTTCCTCCCTTGACTGGTTTTGGCTGAGAAGCCCCAAGGTTGACAAGTAAAAAGGCACAGTCCCGATATTAACAATCCACATGGCAGGCCATTAACTTAAGTTCATTGTAAGTCTCAAGGTCAGCAGAGCACAGCAGGCTGCTGAGCAACGACACAGCTACGTGCAGGGTCCAAGCGCGCCATAGGCTAGAGACCATTCTCAAAGCTTCTCCTTATATACAGGAAGCAGACCATATACCCAAAGGCAGCTACTCAGCTGTTCCCAGTAGATTCCACCATGGAGTTGATTACCAGTCTCATCATGGGGAATACTACATCTGGCTGCCCAGCCACTCAACCAGACCCAGCCAAGTTGACACACAAACATAAACATCACAATTCCACCCCTTGTCAACTTGGCACCTGTACAGATTGTCAATGGGTGGTATCTGTAAAGGTCTCCTCCACTGGGTGGCTCCAGTCCCCTAGTTCCTGAATAGTAGCATCACCCCCTTAGAATAGAAATCGGCCCATTCCTTACCTTCTTGGACATGGCAGCCCCGCCCCCTCACTCTTGGGCAGAGGCTATGGCTCACATGAACGAGCAGCCCCCACTCCAGAACCATGCTGGTGAAGGTCTCGCTCTGAACCCTAGGGGACTGTGGTGGTTCCACTCCCAAAGGCCATGGTCCTACCCTTAAGGCTGAGGCAACTCTGCTTCCATTTCCTTGGTCTCTCCGCTTCTGCCAATTAACCCACGAGGACAACACACTCCGCCGGAAATCTTTCTGTTCAAAGGACATTTGGCTTTCTTGCTCCATAGGCCAGCCAACCTGCTACTCCATTTTATGCCAGTCTTCTCTACCAATTAACACCTGAAGGTAACCCACTTCAGCAGGATGCCATCTACCCAATGGCACCCGGCTTTCTCCTCTGTGGACTGGTAAGGCTGTCATTGTCTCATGCCGGTTTTCTTGGCTCTGCTCCTGCCATCTTTCATGCCAGTCTCTGGGCTCTACTCCTGCTGTCTCTCATGCCGGTCTCTTGCTGTCTGTCCTGCCATCTGTCATGCCATATGCCAGGGTCTCTCTGCCAGGGTCTCGGGTCAAGGACACACTCCACTCCTGTTTCTACATTTTAGGTATCTGTCAGAGCAGCACCCCACTCCCAGTACCAAATTCTGTTCTGGTTACCTAGTGCCTCAGCCTTAAGGGTAGGACCATGGCCTTTGGGGGTGGAACCACCACAGTCCCCTAGGTTTCAGAGCGAGGCCTTCACCAACTTGGTTCTGGAGTGTGAGGCTTCTCGTTCATATGAGCCATAGCCTCTGCCCAAGAGTGAGGGGGTGGGGCTGCCATGCCCAAGAGGGAGAGGAACAGGGCCTATTTCTAGGCCAAGGGGGTGAGGTCACTATTCAGGAACTGGGGGACTGGAGCCACCCAGTGGAGGAGACCTGTACAGATACCACCCATTGAAGATCTGTACAGGTGCCAAGTTGACAAGGGGTGGAATTGTGATGTTTATGTTTGTGTGTCAACTTGGCTGGGCCTGGTTGAGTGGCTGAGCAGCTGGATGTAGTATTCCCCATGATGAGACTGGTAATCAACTCCATGGTGGAATCTACTGGGAGTAGCTGAGTAGCTGTCTTTGGGTATGTGGTCTGCTTCCTGTATATAAGGAGAATCTTTAAGAATTGCCTCTAGCCTATGGCACGCTTGGACCCTGCATGTAGCCGTGTCATTGCCCAACAGCCTGCTATGCTCTGCTGACCTTGCGACTTACAATGAACTTAAATTAATGGCCTGATGTGTGGATTGTTAACATCGGGACTATGCCTTTTTACTTGTCAAACATGGGGCTTATTAGCCTCAGCAGCCAACGGCTGTCTGAATGAAGAAATGCCTCTAGCTCCAGTGGGCTGGGAGCAGGAGGCAGAGCTGGACCCCAAGATTGAGGGGCTTTCACCCAGCCCCTAGAGCCTGGTGCTTTGAACTTGGACTTAAAGCCTCCAAATTTTAAGAATAAACTCCTGTTTGTTAAGGCCATCCCATTTGTGGTATTTTCTTGTCAGAGTGGCACTAGGTAACCAGAACCTAGATTATAAGTCCTTTTAGGTAACAGCTACAATTTGAGTGGTTAGCAACATGCCAGGCATTCATCTAAGCCCTTTATGTGCTTTGATGTTCTATAACCCAACAACACAGCTGGGAAAAATCTGAGGCTAGAGACCTACAGTATAGAATGGTAGTACTGAAAGCCAAGCCCAGCAGCTCAATACAGAACCCCCAAGGATATGAATTGTGTCATATTTTTCAAGTGTTCTCTGCCCTTGGAGCTAGTAAATTCCTAAAGATAGGTTTGATGGATGGCTAAATAGACAAATAAATGAAAGAAATCTCTCTCCATGATAAAAAGCCAGCAAATCGAGTGAGTACATTCCTTGGGGGTTTCAACAAAGGAGATTGGCGTGTTTGGAACTAGCATGATACACTTATGTGTTACCTAGCATAGAGAACCTAAACTAAACCCACTGCCATTGAGTTGATTCTGATTCATAGTGAGTCTATAGAACAGAGTAGAACTGTCCAATAGGTTTTCCAAGGCTGTAAATCTTTACAGAAGCAGACTGCCTCATCTTTTTCCTGTGGAGCAGCTACTGGGTGAGTACAAACTGTCAAACTTTTGGTTAGTAGCTTAAAGATTTAACTGCAGTACTACTAGAGCTCCTTAGCTTAGAGTGTTAAGGCAAATATTCTAGAGATATGTTACCATGGAGAATTGCATGAATCAAGAAGGTCTGTTTCTCTCTCCCCCTCTGCCTGTCTGTCTGTCTCTCTTGCACATAGCACTAGGGCACCTGGTTCAAGCAGCTGACTGACTTAGAGCTGAGAGACCCACAAGGAATGAAAAGAACCACAAAGAATGCTCTCCTGATACCAGTTTTTCCCAGGTTGTCTTCATGGATGAATCAGTAGTCATCTGATTGAACAATACTTTTATTCAGTGTTTCCTTTTCCTCAAACCAAAGGTGAGGAAAGAAGAAGAGTGAGTGAGTGAGTGTTGACACACCTTTGGATGTGAGTGAGCCAGTGTTTCCAGAAGTTGTCTCACTGCTTCTCTGAGAATCACTGGAGAGAAAGGAAGTTTCTGTTTCTGGAAGAGGGAAAGAAAAAAAAAAAAAAATTGTTAAAAGCAGTTGGGGAAATAACAGTGTTTGTGTGAGGTGATGGGATTCTGAGCTGTTTATTTAGTCAACCTTGTGCTTTTCTCTGTATTTCAGGCTTTCTTCAAGGATTACAGGTGATATTTAGAATCAGGAAAACACTATGAATGTGTTTTAATATGATTCTTTGAATGGAAAAAAGAATAATAAATAGAAAAGTAAGTAGATTGGTTTAGGGTTCATGGATTTCAAGTGACTACTCAGAGTATAACAGAAATAGCAAATTCAATATTGTAAAGGCCTTTGAATAATGCTGGCCTTGCTGAGGCAGCTGAAACTACTAAAAAGGCTTTCAAGTTGTGCCATGATTTATTTTCAATATTCTTATCTCAGAATCAGAGTTTGAAACATGGTGGGAGACTTGACCAGACCCCTTAGCAAAGGACTAGTAACTGAGAAAATGGTATAACTTCAGGGTCAAAAAGCGTTCAGGGAAAAACAGGAAGAAGAAGAAGAAACAAATAAATAGAAGAAATAAGATTAAAATCAGTTCCCTATAAGAGGATAAGGAAGTCTGGTGGTATAGTGGATAAGGCATTTGGCTACTACTCAGAAGATCAGTGGTTCAAACCCACCACCTGGTCCATGAAAGGAAGATGGGGTGATCTACTTCTGTAAAGATTTACAGTCTTGGAAATCCAGTGCGATTGTTACAAGTAGGATTTTCAACTCAGTGGCAATGAGTTTGGTCTTTTTTTTTTTTTTTTTTTAAATAAAAGGGTGTCTTAAAGACCCTTGGGGGCCTTTCCTCAACTAATTGTTAGTCCAGGCAGACTTAATCCCTTGCAGGATGGATGTAGAGCCTGACCTGGAATGACCTCCCCTGTAAAACTCCTAGGAGGTCAGCTGTAGAACCAGAAATGCTGACTTTAAAAAGGATAAATAAAAACACTTAAAAAAAAAAAAAAAAAGGAAACTATAAAAGATAATGACAGAATTCTGGGAAGATGGCAGCATAAACAAACCATTGTTCTTAATCTCTCCTACAAATATAACAAGAAATACAACAAGGAAATGGTGTTTGGCTTTGAGGACTCTGAATCAGGGAGCAGAGGAAAGCATTGGGGAATTGCAGATAGGCAAAAATCAAGAAACCAACAAGTTGTGTATTGTAGGAAAATTGCTTTTCCCACCATCCTTGCCCTTTCTCAGCTACATGGGCTGCTAGCTGCTGTGAACTAGGGAAGTAGCCCCAGAAAAAATGTCTGCTTCCTTATCCACAACAGCCCTTGCCTATACATAGAGACAAGATCCCAAGCTTCAGTAAGATGAACAAGACAGACTTCCTGGGGGATCTATTTAGAGTGTGCCAGCACTTCCCCCACCTAGATATTGTCAGTTGCAAGTCTACTGAGAATTACTACAGAAGGTCTGTGCAGTGGAGCCTACTCTCAAAGTCAGTACTCTAGGCGCCTCCTTGCACATCCCATAGCTCAGGCCTCTAATACCAACAGGACCGAGCTCCTGGGAAATCAGTTCTAGTCGGTCTGCTCCTCCTTTCAGTTACTACTGAGGACTGCTGACTGAGGCTGCTGTGTGCTAATAAGTAGGTATTTTTAGTGAGGCTACACACACCCACAACATACTCCAGAAGGGTCTCTTATAGCAATTAGGCAGACCTTCCAAGGAGTCCATTTGGAGTGTGCCAATACCTCTCCCACCCAAATACTATTGGCTATAAGCCAACTGCAAATTGCTGGAGAAGGCCCATATGGTAGGGTCTATTCTCATAGTAAACACTCTATTGGTTTCCCTGCATACCCCATGGATGAGGCCTCTGAAACCAACAGGACAGACCTCCTGGGGAGTCAGTTCAGATCTGTCTGCTCCTCCTTTCGGATAGTGCTGCGAAATGCTGACTGAGGCTGCTGTGTGCTAAGAAGCAGGCATCTTTAGTAGAGGCTACACCCATAGGCATATTATGGGGCAGGCTCTGAGGGCTACAAGGCACTTCCCTGAGGATCTACAGAGTATGACTACTGCCCCCAACTGGTAACTGTTGGCTATGGGACTGAAATGAACTGCTACATAAGGTTTCCTACAGCTCTGGTAGCATAGTGGCTAAGACACTTGCCTGCTCACCAGAAGGTTGGCGGTTCAAACCCACCAGCCGCTCCTCAGAAGGAAGGTTGGGCAATCCTACTTCCGTAGTGATACTGCCTCGGAAACCCAAGGAGGGGTCGCTATGAGTCAGGGCTGACTCGACGGCACATAACAACAACAACAATAACAACAGTGGAGTCAGAAGGTGGGTCACCTAAGTGCAGACTGCTTCCCCAACCACCACAGGGCCATTGGGGCTCTGAAACCAAGAGAGATTGCTCAAAGATACTTCTGGGGAATGCCAGTCCCTCTTCCTCCTGAATTGGAGAAGAGTGTGCCTGTGCTTCACCTGAATACCAGCTCAGACATAAGTAGCCCATACAGAGCATGGAAAGAAACCTCAGGTAAAACTAGAGAGCAACCCTCAGCCCCAAAGGGGGTTCACTGGGTATTTTCTGACTAAAAATATGATTGCAGAAACAGAGAAGGGAAGGGAGTAATAACCAGAGAGAGGGGACTGCACCCCCTGGTGGACAGATTGATTAGTACACTATATCTCACTTCTGTGGTGACACCCACAGCAGGTTCTCTGCTGTGTTTGGGAAAGAATGAAAGTTGAAACATGAGATCTTAAACTTTTGAATCCTATTTAAACCAGAGAGGGAGAAGGAGCTATCGCAGAGAGGGAGAGAAAATGGTAAGAAGAGGCCAAAGTCTTTGTCCACCTAAGAGTTTCTTGCAGAAAGCAGTGCAGGTTTAAACACCAAATACTGGGAAAAACTGAGAAACTTAACACTTTTGAAAACTCCAATGACCATCAAATAATAACAACAAGTCACACAAAAAACAGAGAAACAATAGCCCATCAAAATGATCATGGAAAAAGGAGTGAAAGAGCATCTAGGAATGACCAAATAACAAAAAAAAAAAAAGGAAGAATATAATATAACAGCATTAAACATAATCAAATAATTAAGGTAAAACATAGACAAAGAGCTAAAAGAAATAAGGAAAATAATTCAAGAACAAAACAAGGATCTAAAAAAATACATTGCAATTGAAAGGAACAATAACTGAAATGAGAAATAGATGTCTAACAGATTTAATCAGTCAGAAGAAAGAATTAGTGGATAAGATAGTCAAAATACAACAACTAAAGAACAACAAAAATGAAGGCCCAAGAAGGCTGAGCAGAGTTTAATGGAATTACGGAACAATGAAAAGAGACTTAATATATGCATCACAGAAATTCCAGAAGGAAGTAAGAGAGAAAAATGGACAGAAAAATATCTGAAGAAATAATGACAGAAAAATTCCCCAATCTGACAAAGGATATGAAAGTACAAATCCAACAAGCTCAAGGAATCCCAACCAGGATAAACCCAAAAAGATAAACACAAAGACACATCACAGATAGGGTCTCAAAAATTAAAAATAAAGAGAGAATCCTGAAAGCAGTGAGAGAAAAGCAAACAGCCACATACAAAGGACCCCAAATAAGATTAAGTGCTGAATTTTCCTCAGCCAGAAGGCAATGGAATGATATATTTAAAGTGCTGAAAGAAAAACACTGCCAACCAAGAATAATATAACCAGCAAAACCATCCTTCAATAAAGAAAAAAAAACAAACACTCACTGTCTTCAAGTCAGTTCCAACTCATAGTGACCCCTCCTTAGGTTTCTGAGGCAGTATCTCTATGGAAGTAGATTGCTCAGTCTTCCTTCTGAGGAGTGGCTGGTGGGTTTGAACCACCAGCCTTCTGGTTAGCAGTCAAATGCCTTAGGCATTATGCCACTAGAGCTCCCATCTTTCAAGAATGAGGATGAAATTAAAACAATCTCAGACAAATAGAAGTTGAGAGAGTTCAAATCCACTAGACCAGCCCTACAAAAAATATTAATGGGAGTTCTGTAGACAGAAATGAAAAGACGTTGGAAAGTAGTTCAAAGCTATACATAAAAAGAAAGATCCCTAATAAACAGCAATGCAAGGACAGGTATAAGGGCTAGTAACAAGTTATTCATGCTTGATAATTATAAAGATTTTGCCCTTCGTTCATTTTTAATAGCAAATATATAAAAGGAAAGGATAAAATTATGTTACAGGGCACATGAAATATAAAGACATAATTAGTGATAACAATAACAAACAAGGGGAGAGAAATGGTATAAATATAGAATTACTTCTATGTTACTAAAATGTTGGGACCAATTTACCCTAAAATGCTATAAATACAAGCTGTTAAACCTAATATTCATGATAACCACTAAGAAAATATATAAAAAAACATGCACAGAAGGAAAGGAGAATGGAACCAAAAAGACTCACTACAATAAATGGGCAAAACACAAAAGAAAGCATTATTAAACAACAAAGACAAAGAAGGCTTAAGACACACACACAAAAAAAATGACAAATACTAAAGTAAGTCACTTCTTATCACTAATCACAGTCAATATAAAAGGACTAAATGCTCCAACAAAAAGCCAGAGAATGGCAGAATGGATTATACACACACACACACACACACATATGTTGTTTACAAGAGGCAAACCTTAAACCCAAAGCACAAATTATGTACAAAGTGAAAGGATGGAGAAAAGCATTCCATGCAAATAACCAAAAAGAACTGGGATGGTAATCTTAATATCAGACAAAGTAGACTTTAACACAAAATCTGTCGGAAGACATAAATATGGAAATTATATAGTGATAAAAGGGTCACATAATCAAGAGGATTTAACAATCACAAATATATGCATCCAACATTTGGATACCTAAACATATAAAACAAACAATGATAGGATGGAGGGAGAAAGAGATAGTACTAAAATAATGTTAGGAGCTCTGGTAGCATAGTGCTTAAGGCACTTCTGCTAACCAGAAGGCTGGCAGTTCAAACCCACCAACCACTCCTCGGAAGGAAGATGGGGCAATCTACTTCTGTAGTGAAACCCAAGGAGGGGTCGCTATGAGTCAGGTCTGACTCGATGGCACATAACAACAACAACAAAAAAATAATGTTGGAGACTTCGATCTACCACTTTCAATATTGAACAGAACATCTAGAAAGAAGACAACAAGGAAGCAGAGTACCTGAGTAAAACTATAAACCAAAAAGACTTGACAGATATATGTAGAACACTACTCTCAAATATGGCACAATATACTTTCTACTCCAATGCACATGGATCATTCTCCCAGATATACCACATTTTAGGTCACAAAGCAAGTCTGGATAAATTTATAAAGATTGAAATCATATATTTTCTCTGACCACAATGGAGTAAAGCTAGAAATCAATAGAGGAAAAAAAAAAAACCCCTCTGGAAAATACACAAATATATGAAAATGAAACAAACCTAGTACCATCAAGTCAATTTCAAATTACAGTAGCCCTATGTGGTTCAAACCCACCAGCCAATCCTCCAAAGGAAGATTGGGCAATATACTTCCACAGTGATACCACCTCGGAAACCCAAGGAGGGGCCACTATTGAGTTGGATCCTACTCGACTGCAGTGAGTTTGGTTTTATAGGATAGAATAGAACTGCTCCATAGGATTTCCAAGGCTGTAAATCTTTACAGAAGCAGACTGCCTCATCTTTCTCCCACAGAGCAGCTGCCAAGTTTGAACTGCTGACTTTTTGGTTAGCAGCTGAATATCCTAACAACTGCTTCCCCAGAGCTCCTATACAATGACCAAGTGGGTTTTATTTCAGGAATGGAGAGATGGTTCAACATTAGAAAATTAATCAACATAATACACTATAATAGAGCAAAGTAAAAGATTCACACAATCATCTCTATGGATGCAGAAAAGCCATTTGATAACATTCAACACCTTTTCTTGATGAAAACCCTAAAGACAGTTGGAATAGAAGGGAAATCCCTCAGTGGATTCAGGACATATATAAAAAGCCCACAGCCAACATTATACATTTTATAACAAAGAATAACTGAGAGCTTTCTCTTTGAAATCAGTGACAAGGGTGTCTGCTCTCACTACTTTTATTCAATATTTTACTAGAAGTCCCAGCCAGTGCAATAAGAAAAAGAAATAAAAAGTATCCAGATTTGGAAATAAATAAAATTATGTTTATTCACAGATGATATGATCCTATATATAGACATCCCTCAGAGATATTGCAGGTTCACTTGCAGACCACCACAATAAAGCAAATATCACAATAAAGCAATTCACATAATTTTCTTTTGGTTTCCCAGTGCATATAGTTTACTGTACTGTAAACTAGTAACTGTGCAATAGCATTATGAAAAAGTTTGAATTATTGTAAAAATTAACAAAATGTGACACACAGGAAGACAGGAAGAGAGCACATGCTGTTGGACAAATGGCTCTGGCAGACTTGCTTGACATGGGGCTGCCACAAAACTTCAATTTGTAAAAAACACACTGTCTACGAAGCACAAAAAAATTAAGTAGAATAAAAAGAGTATGCCTGTGTAGAAAATCCCAAAGAGTTCACAAGAAAACTTCTAGAGCTAATAGAGGAATTTTGCAAAGTTTCAGGGTACAGCGTCAACAAACAAGAATCAGTTGGGTTTCTGTACACCAGCAATGAGAAATCTGAAAAGGAATTTAGAGAAACAATTCCATTTACAATAGCATCCAAGAGAATAAAATATCTAGAAATAAATCTAACCAGGGACATGAAAGACTTATACAATGCATACTATTTAAAAAAAAAAAAAAAAAAAACTTCTGAAAGAGATTAAAGAAGACTAAATGGAAAGAGTTTCACGTCCATGGAATGGAAGACTCAATATCGTTAAAATAGCAATACTACCCAAAGTGATCTATAGATTCAATGCAATCCCACTCAAAATTCTAACACCCTTCTTTACAATTGAAAACAATCTTCAACTTTGCATGGAATGGCAAGAGACCGAATAACTAAAGCAATGTTGAAATAGAAGAACAAAGTAGGAGAACTCACACTTTCTGATTTTAAAACATATGATACAGCTACTGTAATCAAAACAGCCTTGTATTGGTATAACAATAGACACACAGAAGAATGGAATATAATTGAGAGTCCAGAAATAAACCCACACATCTATTGTCAACTTATTTTTGACAAGGGTGCTAAGTACATTCAATGGGGATTTCCACATGTACAAAAATGAAAGAGGATCCATGTCTCAGACAATAAAAAAAAAAAAAAAACAGATTAAAAATTGATTAAGGACTTAAATATGCAAACTAAAACCATAAAATTCTCAGAAGAGAATTGCTCCTGCTAATGCTGTCAGACCTAGCTTTCAACAACGAATTATCTAATATAATAACAAAAGCACAAACAGCATAAGACAAAATAAATAAATGGAACATCATAAAAATTAAACATTTTATTCATCAAAAGACTTCTCAGAAAAAGTGAAAAGACTAACAACTGACTGGGAGAAGATTTTCGACAAGAATCTAATAAGCAAAGTATATCTAAAGGTTTGTCAACTTGGCAACAAAAAATCAAATAGCCCAATATACTGTAAATTAGGAAATGAGCAAAGGATTCAATAGACAATCACTGAAGAGGGCATTGAAATGGCCACCAAACACATGAAAAGATACTCAGCCTCATTAGCCACCATAGAAATGCAAATCAAAACCACAATGAAATACCTTTCCACTCGCACTAGCATGGCTAAAGGAACTCTGGTGGCATAGTACATAGACATTGGGCAATCTACTTCTGTAGTGATACTGCCTTGGAAACCCAAGGAGAGGTCACTATGAGTCAGATCTAACTTTATGGCAGTGAATTTGGTTTGGTTTGGTTAGCATGGCTAAAAAGGAGCTCTGGTGGCACAGTGGCTTATGCATTTGCCCGCTAACCAGAGGGTTGGTGGTTCAAACTCACCAGCCACTCTGTGGAAGGAAGACAAGACAATCTACTTCTGTGAAGATTAACTGCCTTGGAAACCCAATGCAGGTTGCTATGAGTAGAAACTGACTCGGTGGTGGTGTTTTTTTGTTTTTTGAAGGGGTGGGTGTTTAGCATGTGTAAGGTTAAAGAAAAAAATAAACAGAAAATAACACATGATGGTGAGGATGTGGAGAAATTGGAACACTTATCCATTGCTGGCGGGAATGAAAAATGATACAGCTATTGTGAAAAACAGTGTAATAGTTCCCCAAAAAAACCTGAAAGTAGAGCTACCATATCACTCCTAGATATAAATCCAAAAGATTTGAAAGCAGAGACTCAAAAAGAGACTTGGACACCAATATTCATTGTAGCACTATTCACAATAGCCAAAAGGTGGAAACAACTTAAATGCCCATCAACAGATGAATGAATACACAACATGTGGTACATACACACAATGGAACACTGCTCAGCCAGTTGAAGAAATGAAGTCTTGATACATGCTGCTGTATGGATGGAACTTGAAGACATAATGCTGAGTGAAATAAGTCAATCACAATAGGACAAATATCGTATGACTTCACTCACATAAAAAGACAAGAAAAGGCAAATGCATACAGATCAAAATGTATAGGTGGTTACCAGGGGGGTGGGGCAGTTTAAGAGTGACGGAAAAATCTCATTGCTTAAGGGTAGGGTTGCACAGCTCATTATTGTAATTGCTACCAATAAGTTGTGCATCTTTAAAAATTGAATTGGCAAAAGTTGTGTGATAAATATATTTATAACATGACCGAAAAAACAAAAAGAGTACCTGCTGAGGCTGCTTATGCACAACCAAACACCTCATGGGATTTGGTTCCCTGGTTTGGAGGTGTAGAGTCATGGTTTCATGGGACATCCCACTTAATTGACCTAATAGCATGTTTAGTGCTCTGTTCCACTTCTTATTTCATTACATAATGTCTGGGGCCTTAAAAAGCTTGCAAGTGGCTATCTAATGCACCCCAGTTGCTCTCTATTCACTGGGAAAACAGAGGTAGAAGGAGAGTGCATGAATAACTGCCTCCTTTGCCACGACACCAGAAGAACCATATGTTGCCTAGCTATTATTAATGAACATTTTGATCAAAGATTCCATAGAAGATTTCTGATAAAAAGGGGGAAAATACATAATAAAATTCTGAAGTCTCATGGATTCTAGACTTTCTGAAACGATGCAGGGTGGATGAATCCCTGGAACTATTGCCCTGGGCTAATCTGTAAACCTTAAACCCAAAATATCACCTGAAGTCAACTTATAGCTGAAAAATAGTTTAGCTGAACTAATAAAAAAGATCTGCCCTGAGCATTATGCTCTTTTCAGAACTATCTATAAGGGATCAACTTGACAACGTGAACTCTAAAGACTAGATAGCAACCTCAGAGGACAGTGAGTTTATGTTAATGAGGGAGGAACAACTCAGAAAAGAGGATGTGAATGGTTATACAACTCAAAGAATGTAATCAGTGTCACTAAATTGGACATGTAGAAATTGTTGAATTGGTATATTTTTTGCTATGTATATTCTCAACAACAATATAAATAAAATTTGTTGTTGTTGTTGTTATGTGCCGTCAAGTTGGACCCGACTCATAGCAACCCCTTCTTGGGTTTCCGAGGCAGTATCACTACGGAAGTAGATTGCCCCATCTTCCTTCCAAATATAATAAAACTTAGGGGGAAAAAAAAAGGAAAGGAAAACTTTAGTGAAACTCTCTCTTCATTGACACACACACAAGGACCCAAGAGGAAGTTGCTGGGCTGCCCCATTCAGTGGGAGAACTGTGCTCTCAGGGACCCAGGGTAAATCTGAAAAGCAGAAGAGGCAAAAAGGCCATTGTACAGTGTACCTGCAGTGAGGATGGAAACTTCTGTGGCAGGCTTAGTGGTCAGGAGATCTGTGACTGCCTCTGGAAGGGAGCTTGGTGTTGTCTGAGAGCAGGTGGTTGTGGTTGTTGTGAGAATAGCAGTGATCCTTGTCTGAAGTGGAGTTCCGGTTGTGAGGTCAGCTGTAGTTACGACTGTTGGAAATGCAGCTGTAGTTGTTGTCATCTCAGTGGTGGTAGTTAGGTGAGGGATTGTTGTTGGGCGAAGACTTGTTGTACGTGTGGTGGTTGTTGTACGTGTGGTTGTTGTTGTACGTGTGGTTGGTGGGGCTGTCACAAATGGAATATAAGATTAGTACCAAGTGGAGATGGAGGAAAAGGGAAATAGACACAAATACATCTGGGATCCGTACATTTCTGATGCCCTCCTCTGGTTCATTGGCTTAGATGATATTCAGGTTACCTAGTCCCGCTCTGACAAGAATATACCACAAATGGGATGGCTTTAACACACTGGAGTTTATTCTCTTACAGTTGGAGGCTTTAAGTCTGAGTTCAAAGTGTCAGTCTCTAGAAGCTAGGTGAAAGCCCCTCAGCCTTGGGCTTCAGCTCTGCCTCCTGCTCCTGGCAGGAGGCCTTTCTTCACTCAGACAGCTGCAGGCTGCTGAGGTTGACAAACACAAGGTCAACAAATAAAAAGGCACAGTCTCAATATTACCAAACAAAAAGGCATGCCATTGATTCAAGTCCATTGAAAGTCCCAGGATCCACAGAGCATGGCAGGCTGCTGAACAACGACTTGGCTTCATGCAGGGTTCAAGTGTGCCATAAGCTAGAGACCATTCCCAAAGTTGCTTCTTATATTTGGAAAGAAGACCACATCCCTAAGACAGCTACTCAGCTGTTTGTAGTAGATCCCACCATGGAATTGTTTGCCAGTCTCTTCATGGGAAATAACTACCACCAGCTGCTTAGCCACTGAGCCAGGCAGGCCCAGCCAAGTTGACACACAACCTTAACTACCACAATTCAACGCCTTGTCAACTTGGCACCTGTCAGATATTCATTGGGTGGCATCTATACAGATCTCCTTCACTGGGTGGCTCCAGTACCCTAGCTCCACTGAGTGGCAACCTCACCCCCTTGGACTGCCAGGTCTCATTCCTCTACCTCTTGGGCAGTGGTTATAACTCTATCTCACTGGCCCACATGAACAAGCAGCGCCACACTCCAGAACCAAATTGGTAAAGGTCTGAATCTTTGAAACCTAGGAGGCTGTGCTGGTTCCACCCCCAAAGGCCATGGTTCTACCCTTGAGGCTGAGGCAGCTCTGCTTCCCACTTCTTTGGTCTCTCTGCTTCTGCCGATTAATGACAAAGGCAACTCACTCTGCCGGAAATCTCCCTGCCCAAAAAGCACTCAGCTTTCTTGCTCTGTGGACTAGCCAATCTGCTACTCCATTTCATTCCAGTCACTTCCACCAATTAACCCCTGAAGGCAACCCACTCTGTCAGGAAACAGCCTTGCCAATGGCATCCAGATTTCTCCTCCATGGGCTGGTAAGGCTGTCGCTTTCTCATGGTGGGTCTCTCAGCTCTGCTACTGACATTCTCATGCCAGTCTCTTGGTTCTCCTGCTGCTGCAGTCTCTGATGTAAGTCTCTTGGCTCTGTTCCTGCTGTGTCTCATGCCACATGCCAGGGTATCTCTGCCAGGGTCTTGGCTCAAGGACACACTCCACTCCTGTTTCCACAGTTTAGGTTTTTGTCAGAGCAGCACCCACTCCTGGTACCATATTCTGTTCCGGTTGGTGCTGCTCTGACAAGAACATACCATAAATGAGATGGCTTTAACATACTGGAGTTTATTCTCTTATAGTTGGAGGCTTTAAGTCCGAGTTCAAAGTGCCAGGATTTAGGGGCTGGGTAAAAGCCCCTCAACCTTGGGCTTCAGCTCTACCTCCTGCTCCTGGCCCACTGAAGCTGGAGGCTTTTCTTCACTCAGACAGCTTCTGGTTGCTGAAGCTGACAAACCAAAGGTCAACAAATAAAAAGGCACAGTCCCAATGTTACCAAACTACATCGCAGGCCACTAATTCAAGTCCAATGAAAGTCCCAAGATTGGCAGAGCATGGCAGGCTGCTGAACAACTACTCGGCTACAGGCAGGGTTCAAGCATGCCATAAGCTAGAGACCATTCCCAAAGCTGTTTCTTATATATGGGAAGCAGACCATATCCCTAAAGCAGCTACTCAGCTGCTTGTGGTAAATCCCACCATGAAGCTGATTGCCAGTCTCATCATGGGAAATAACTACCACCAGCTGCCCAGCCACTCAACCAGGCCCAACCAAGCTGACACACAACCTTAACTACCACAGATGACATATTACAACTGCCATCATTCTTTTCCCTTCCAATTTTGTCTTCACACATTTAGGTACTGTAATCTTATAAAATTACAAATCTAATTATGTCAATCCCCTGCTTAAAATGTTTTACCAGTTCTCCCTGCCTTTAAAATAAAGAACCCAATACTTGACATTGGCCATCAAGGTTCCACCAGATCTGGATCTGTCTTTCATTCCAATCTCATGTGTCCACCCTCTTCTTCCCACTCTTCCCTTCCCACTGGTGTTCAGTCCTTTGAACATATAAGTGAATTTCCAGCCAAAGGAAATTGATTCCTGCTGCTTCATATTCTTACTCTTCACTAGGCTGACTTGTACTTAAACTCCTCCTGTCTCAGATAAAGATCAATTATTCTGCAGAGAGGCTGTACAATTAGCCTTCCTGGTTATGCATGCTCATATTTTACCTTCACATCACTTACTACATTTTATTAACTATATATTTGTTTGCACTATTATTGTTAATATCTTATTTTCCCACTAGACTCTGAGTTCTAAGAGGGAAAATGTGGCATCTATTTCGTTCTCTAGCCCTGGTGACTCAGTGATTAAATGCTCAGCTTCTAACTGAAAAGTTGGCAGTCTGAACACAACAGCAACTGTGTGGGAGAAAAGATATAGTAGTCTACTTCCATAGAGATTTCAGCCTTCGAAACCATATGGAGCAGTTCTACTCTATCCTATAGGGTCAGTATGAATTGGAATCAACTCTATAGAAGTGGGTTTGATTTGGGGATTTATTTTGTTCTCTGCTACAACCCAGTACCTATCACAGCGACTGCCTATAGTTTTTGTTATTAGTTGCCATCAAGTCAGCTCTGACTCATGATAAAACTATGCACAGTGAAACCTGTGACAGCAGGAACTCAACTGGACTGCCTAATTTTTCTTGGTCTCACACTTTTTACCTTTGAAAAACTGAAATATTACCACTTTTCTATCACTCTTGTAGTGGAAAATATTTCTATTTTCCTTCTCTGACAGGTTTCTGCCTTACACAGTTTCCTGCTTTCTCAGGTTTTACCTCATGAAAGGATAAAATGTTGCCTGATCCTGCTCCATCTTCATGATCGTTGGTAATTGGACAATGTTCTGTTCTGATCCATAGAGTTTTCACTGGCTAATTTTTGGAAGTTTATTGCTAGTCTCTTCGTTCTAGTCCATTTTAGTCTGGAAGCTCCGCTGAAGCATGGCCATTGTGGGTGACCCTGCTCATATGTGAAACACTGGTGGCATCACTTCCAGAATCATAGCAACAGGTAAGCCATGACAGTACAACAAACTAACAGATGGTGGTAGCTGGAATGTAGTAGTGGCTCCAAAAATATTGCATGAGTGAGTAAATGAATGAATGCATGCATCAAACGTGAGCTCAAAATATGCACCATAGCATGAGAATGCAGTAGGATGAGTATATGATCTCTTTCAGATGCTAATGATGGGTTCATGCCAATACCCTTCACCCTTTAAACATTTGACTTTGGGTTCATTAGCCACAGTTTATTCCACAGATCTTATCTTCTCTTATTTATACCAAATTTCCACTAATTCTAATGGACCAGAAAAACACCATTTATTTCAAGTGAACTTAAAAATGACCCCATAGATATTAAGGTCAACAAGCATTTTATAAAATAACAGCTGATTCTACTAGACATGAAAAAGGAAGACCAGAATTAGAGTCATTTAACTTCAATAAATGTCATTTTCCTCTACTGCAAAATAGAAATAGTACCTCCTATCACACAAAGTTGCTTTGAGAGAAAAATATGTTAATGTATGTGAAAGCTCTTTAATTAGAAGCATTTACATCATTGGTTCTAAAATTTCAGGGCACATTAGAGTTTCCTGAGAACCTTGTCAGGTATACAGATACCCAACCTCCAGGGATTCATGTCCATTAGGAGAAGAGCCCGATGATCCTCCAGGTGATAATGATACAGGTGGTACAAAAATCTCACTTTGAGAAGCTCTGTTCCAAATAAGCATTAAAGGTGATTATTGTTGCTGTTACCACTGGTGGTTCAGTGATAGAATTCTTAACTTCCATGCAGGAAACTTGAATTCAGTGTCAAGCAAATGTACATTATATACAGTCACTTCCCATCTGTCAGTGGAGGCTTGCAGGTTGCTATGACACTGAATGGGTTTCAGCAGAGCTTCCAGACTAAGATAGACTAGGAAGAAAATCCTGGCTATCTACTTCCCTAAAAGAACCAATGAAAATCCTATGGATCACAATGGTCAGGTCTGCAACTGATCATGGGGATGGTGCAGAACTGGGCAGTATTTTATTCCATTGTGCATGGGATCACCATGAATTGGAGACCCACTCAATGGCAGCTAAGAACAACTGTTAGCATAATTCAACCATAGGTTGCGTTCCATGCAGTTTAAATAATTAGAAGTTCCAGCCATATTCCAGATATCAACAAAAGCAACTGATAATAACAGAAGGAAAGAACACCTAAAAATGGCTATGACTGTCTCCAGACCTCATACCCATGTCCCTCTTCCAGAGGCCACAAACTGTTCATTTGGTTATGGGCTGTAAGTGACCTATAGACACATATTATTTAGTTCACATGCTTCTTTTTATTTTGACATTTTTGCCAACATGCAAAAATCAGTGCAGTTCATACAAGAATTGGAAAATATGAAAACACTGGGGCCAAATTTGTGCTGTGCAATAATCTATAATAAGTAGTAGCTTCCTATTCAGATAAATGCTTCAATTGACTGGTCTGCTTCCCCACCCTCTCCCCCCAACTCTCTCATACCTGGGAACTTCTCAGCCCCCATGGGCATTTTAGTTTTCCCATCAGCTTCATGTCATGGCCACACATTTCAGATAGAAACTTCTTCCCTCTCATCGCATCGGCGACCACAGCCCTTTTACTGCTACAGGTTCCATGAAGTCCTGAATCTATCTGTCCACAGATATGTGTGCCTTCATGCACTTACCTCTACTCAGCTGCAGGTGAATGTTCTTCTTCACGTCATTGAACCAGCCAGGTACCTCTATGCGGCAGCAGTACACATTGCTATCACCTTCATTGGTGTTTAAGATGGTCAAAGAAACATCACCGCTCTGAATATTCCCTTGAAGTCCATACTTTGTTGACTTTCTTGAAAGTACTGTCATTCCATCAGTGTGCAGAAGCTCATCAGTGCACTTGGACTTGGGGCACCGGCCTTTGCCCCAGCACATGCTGTTCCGGCTTGTAGACCAGGATGAGTAGAAACAGGGCAATGTTACTGACTGACCCAAAAATGCTGTCACAACAATTTCTGATGTGGCTGCTGCTGTGAGAAAAGATGAGAAATCCAGGTTGAGCAGTACTAAAATCTTCTATATGCCATACAGTGAATGTGCAAATAGGTTCTTCCAGGAAGATGAACTGAGTCCTTAGTGTGTACGTTTCTTTAGCACAAATTCTGCTGTGCCCTTTAATGCTGCTGAGCTCTTAATCTCATTTACTTTCATCCCCTAATTTGAGTCAGTTGAACTGTCTCAGCCTCAGTCTCCACAGTAAGACCTTATTGCTGATTTTAACACGCTGATCTTGAGTATCATTCAATAAATTATTTTTAAAAGTCTCTCCAGTGAACAAACCTGACCCTGTAACTCAGTTCCACTAACTCGTATAAACATCAGGACCAAAAGCAGCATTCTACCCAGTGTATCTCAGTGAGCAGTGATCATGTACAACTGAATCAATTGTCTCAAATGTCTTCCAATGTCTCTCTCTCTCTCTTTCAATCCAGAAAGTGGTATCACAGGACAATAGATAAACTGTTAAACTTTATGTCATTGCCTTTCTCTCCTTTCAGAACTGGCAGTAAAAATTAATTGCTTTGGACCATAATACAAAGTTAGGCAATGTTTGTGGATTTTTTTTTTTTAAATGTTAGAGTAAGGAAGGACCAAATGAATTTTCCAAAATGGCAGCTGTGACATACCAAAAGGCTGGAGTCTTGGGCTTAACATATTTGCTATGTGGATGGAACATTTCATCATTCCCAAAATGGGAATGGCCAGGTTGTTAAAATTATGTATTCTACTGTCCAAGTCTGAGTCAGAATTTCTGAGGTTTAACCCCCTGGACCTGTAAATTAAGCAGGTTTTTCAGGTCATCCTGATGTAATTGACCACTCATTTAGTGTTTGAGAATCACTACATAAGTGTGTCTAACGTAAATTACATCTCTAACAATCTGTGAATATTTCCACTGCTGTGAATGTTAAGCCCACTGGTTTACCTGAGCATCAGAGTTTTTTCTAAAGCAAAACAAAATGCTACTGAAGTAAGAGGCAAACAGATCATCAGGATCACTTCCTGCTCCCCCTTGGATATCTGGGTCTCTGCCCATAAAATCCTCCAAAGTACCCTCCTGTGGGACTCTCCAGTTCCTAACTTCACTGAGTCAGTGGCTAAGTTGTATAAGACATGGGTAGCAATGTCCTATTCCTCCCTGACCCAGTTGTCAAGAACACCCAGATATCGTTCTCCAGAAGAAGGTAAGCATGGAAGCCTAAGACTCGCCCATAGAGCAGATGGGATGATGTGCTTTTCACTGTTGTCTCTTGTAATGAAAGAGCATTCCAAATTCAGAGCAGCCTGCAACCCTCCCTGAACCCAGCCTCTTCATAAATACTGTGGTACATCCATTTTGCCTGCCATAAAACCAGAAAGAGAAAGAAACAAATTCATTGGCATCAACCTCAGCTGGCTTAGCAATATAACACACACACACACACACACACACAAACACACATCCAAACTACTAACTTCTAAAATGTGATCTTATTCCTACTAATAATTAGTAGTAAATTCATTTAAAATGTGCTAGAATTATTTCCACTGGAAATTCAAAAATTTGAATTTCTCAATAATTTCTCCTGTATTTGTAGCACAAAGGGAAACATCCTACTATTCAGTAAGAAAAGACCCAATAGAAAAACTTGCCAAAGGCAATAGCAAGCAATTCCTCTATGGGGAAACGTGAGCAGCTGTTAAATTAGACTCATCACACTGGAAAAATTGAGAAGTCAGATAATATCAAGTGTTGGGTAGAATATGAGTAAACAAGGACTCTCAGGCACTGCTGAAAAGGATCTAGGAAATGGCTTAGACTATAAGGGTCAACAGGAGTAAAATAGGGTTGTGAATCTGAATAGCAATTGTGCAGTTTTCTATTATCAGCCAACATGTATGTCTCCTAGAAAAACACATGTGCATAAGGAGACATATTTGCCAATGTATATGGCAATCCTCATATATATGTGAATTATTTTCCCCAGTTGCCGTTGAGCCAATGTGGACTCATTGCAACCCCATGTATTTCAGAATAGAACTGCGTTCCATAGGGTTTTCAATGGCTGACTTTTTAGAATTAGATGACCAGGCCCTTCTTCCAAGGCACCTCTGGGTAAACTCAAACATCCAAACTTTTGTTTAGCAAAGAGCACATTCACAAAAAACTCACTGCCACAAGTCAGATCTGACTCATAGTGACCCTTCCTTGGGTTTCCAAAGTGGTATCACTATGGAAGTAGATTGCCCAATCTTCCTTCTGAGGAGTGGCTGGTGGGTTTGAACTGTTGGCCTTCTGGTTAGCTGTCAAATGCCTTAGGCACTACACTACCAGAGCTCCCAGAGAGCACATTAGCCATTTGTGTTATCCACGAACTCTGATATGTGAATGGAACAATGCATATGCATCCTTGGGTAGGCTAAACTTGGGTAGGCTAAACTATGCTATACTCATTCCTTGGAATTCTGTGAGGATAATGAATAAAATTAGACAGAGATTCGTGAATTCATATAAAAACCACCAAGTCGTTAATGTACAAAAAGGATAAGTTTCAAAACAACATATAAATATTAAACCATTTTTGTCAAATACAAAAATTAAATAGCATTTTGTGGTCACAGATGTATGAAAGTAGATGCATAGAGAAACCTCAAGTGGGATATATGCCCAACTCATATGTCAGTTACTTCTGTGATCACAGAAATGGGACTGGGAGTGGGGCAGTAGTCGAAAGGAATATTCACTTTATAGCATTTTTATTTCTTCACAAAGAGAGTATCTGTATTACTCATGTGATTAAAAAGTAATTTTACAAAAAAGGAAGCAGGCGGCTTGCTGTAGGATAAAAATTTCATTAAGCTAATATTGTAAACGTCATTCTACCATTTACTGCTTTTGTGTTCTTGACGAAAGCCATGAGAATCTTGACTTCTTTGTCATCGTAAGGCAAAGGGGATAACACTTGCTTCAGAAGTAGCTATAAGGTTTACATAAGATAACGTAGCAAATGCTGCATACAGTAAATCAAGTATTAGTATAAGAAACCAGGCACTTCAGAGTTTAGGAATAACACAAGAAACTTTTCCTTCCAGTTGCAAAAGTATCCTGGAATAAAGGAAGGGTGGTCACAAATTAGTTCCCCTTTTGGAGAATTCCCCTAGGTGATGGGTAAAACATAGGTTCTGCTTTCAGGGAGGTTCGTTCTCCAGCTAGTGACCTTAAAAAAGGCCCTTCCCAATCTGATCTCAGATTCACCATCTAAAACGGAAGAGTTTGATTAGGCATCTCAGAGGAACCTTTCCAGCTAAGATTCTCAATTATTCTGAGCAGTCACTAACTTCTAAATTGATGGTTTCAGGGAAAGCACACACACACACACACACACACAAATAATTAATTAATTAAAATAGTTGGCCAGATGTTGCTGCTTCCTTCAGGCAAGTAGGAAAAGCCCACTCATTTAGCTGACACTTCCTGGCAACTTTCAGCATAACAAAACTCTTCACATCATTTCCCTAGAACAAGATAAAGATGAGAAAGAAAAAAAAAAAAAAGAAAAACAGTGACAAAGAACCAAAACCAAACTGCAGTTTTCTTGCACACCCCCTCAAAAAAAAATGATGCCAAACCAAAATGAAAGAGACAGGGATGGCTTTCATTCAGTCAACAATGGCATACTGTGTGCTAAGCATGAAGTAGATGTTGGAATACAAACCACATCTGGCCTCCAGGAGCCTACAGATACTTGGCGAGATGGGCAGTTATGTAAGCAATGACCACAGGGTGACAAGTTGTCTGAAGGGGGAACTCCCGGTGATTCAGGAGCTCTGAGACCAGGCTGCCAGCTGTGGGGTGCTCAGGAAAAGCCTGACTTAAGAGGAGACCTGAGGATACCTAATGTTGGGAAAGAAAGCCACAAGAACATCATGACAGAGTTGGAAGGGAAAGAAGTATGTTACATTTTATTTTACTGGATCGTCAATGTTTTCCCTTATAGGACATTTGTACTTTTAAAAGTACAAGGGACATTAGATATTGTCTAGTCCTAGGTTGTAAAATGGATCACATCACAATTTCCAGCAGAACCAAACAAAAGACAATTTAAACACATTCCTAATGTCAATGGTTAGTGACCAAGATACAGCCGCAAATCAGTTTATAGCACTGTCCTCCTACTCAATGGTTGCCAAGGACCCTAAGTGGGCAAAACAAAGGTATACCTGTGAATCACCCAAAACCTGGGAACAAAGTACAGAAAAGAAATCTCACCTTGAAGCTATATCCCTGACAGAACAGAACAGAACAGCAAACAACAAAATCTCTTTAAAACAAGAACAGTAAAATTTTAATAGTGGCAACTTTTACAACAAATTCCCCTGACTCTAACTGAAGAGGAATTTTCTTTCCCTCATTTTATTTTACCCTTTATTTTTATATCTCTTCTTAAATTGCCACTTTTGATATGAGCACAAATTATCCTCATCCTAAAACCAGTCCCTTGATAAGCCTTGTGTAGGGCAGGGAAAACGGAGTGGCACACAAAATAAAGCCATTACCTATAAGATAGGTGCCTACAAAAAAAAAAAAAAAAAAATCTGTATGACACCAAAAGATCAGCAATTACTCAAATGCAAAGATGAGGCGATAAGGGGACAGGGAAAGTAGAGTACTGGAAAGGGAACAAACAGAACACAATTAAAAACAATGTTGACATATTGTGATAAGTGAAAGTAATGTCACTGAACAATTTGTTAGAAATTGTCAAATGCAAATCTAACTGCTGTGTAAACTTTCCGTAAAACTGAATAAAATATTACTTTAAAAAAAAAAAAAAGCCAGGGGAGAGATCCTTAAAAGAAGGAAACTAGAGAAGTATAATGATGGGAAATGAGAAAGAGCAAAGAAACAGAGATGTAGGCATGGAGTGGGCTTTTGCTTTACTGAACCCCAATCTCAATGCATGGAAATCTGTCATACAGGAGGACAAGATCTCTGAGACACCTACATGGAAAGCTCCAGGACACTTACTCAGATAAAGTCGCCCAAACTCAATCACCAGCCAGAGAATGAAAGGCCCTTTGGACATGATGACTGTTGACAGGCCCCAGGAGTCTATCTGTCTGTCCAAAATTCATTTCTTATACCCTGTTAATGCTGACAGGGCAGGACCTTTTAGTTTCATTTCTCTTTTGCCTCATAATCTTCCATTTCCTCCCTCCTGAATTGCCTCTCTCATTTTGGGATGTAAAATAAAATGTGCTGAGCACTTTTCTCTTGGCCAGTTGTGTGTGTGTATATGTGAGTGTGTGTGTGTGTGTGTGTGAATGTGTGGTGTGATAATGCGTGTAAACATATACATCTCTAGTTATGCACAGAGGGGGGTTGTCTATGTGTGCATGAGCATCCACGTGTGTATACATGTATATGTGCATGTGTAAGTTGCAGGCATCCAGACTGCTCTAAAGCTTGTGGTAAAATGCTACTAATTGTCCAACTGTCCACAATGCATTTATTTACACATGGAGTCTTCATGGGAACCAAAGGAAAGTTATACTGGAATTTGGCTTTACTTCCATTATAGGTTCTCCCTAGACCAGAAACTTGGCACCCTTGCTCTGATAATGGGGAAGGAAAAGCAGGGCTGCAATCAACAGTCACATAAGTAAAAAAAAAGAAAAACACCATTAGAGGTTATCATACAGGGAAAGAAGAATATTTTGTAGAGGAAACATATTGTGGCTTTCAGTACAAGTGCAAGGACAGGCTCAGGCATCATACAAGCCCAAGGTCTAGTTTCAAGTGCAAAATTTGTTAGTGAAGCCACTTGTTGGGAAAGAGCTAAAAATACAAAGTATGAGCTGTATTACAGGACTTGAACTAGATAATATGTACAGCCCTTCTGAACTCTATAGATCCAATGATATACTCAGCGTCACAGAACAAGTTATGGGAGGAATCAAACCAATGCTCACCAACCAGATTTGCTTCCTAAAACAGGTTCTTATCATCATCATTATTTAGGGAATCCCTAATCATATGCCAGGCACTGTGTTAAGTGATCTAAAAGTATTACTTAATCTCCATAAACCTAAAAAATGGGTACTCTTATTTTTCGTGGAGGAGTCAGCCACAGGGATCCAGGTGAGGAGAGGGAACCCAGGCCACGCCCCACAAGCGGCAAGGGGGGAAAGCGGTGAAAGGACAGAAAAGGCCGAAGGGACCAGGACAGAGCGACTTGAAGCACTTACTGATGCAGATTGAAGAATGCAGTCTGCAGTATGGATTACATCTCAATATAAAGAAAACAAAAATCCTCACAACTGGACCAATAAGCAGCATCACGATAAATGGAGAAAAGATTGAGGTTGTCAAAGAATTCACATTGCTTGTTTCTACAAAAGAAGCCAATGGAAACAGCAGTCAGGACATTAGACGATGTGTAGCGCTGGGTGGGTCAGCAGAGAAGGAATGCTTTCAAGTGCTGAGGAGCAAGGATGTCTCCTTGAGGACTAAGGTGCGCCTGACACAAGCCATGATATTTTCAATCGCCTCGTATGCATGTGAGAGCTGAACAACGAATAAGGAAGACCGAAGAAGAATTGATGCTTTTGAGTTGTGGTGCTAGCAAAGAATGCTGAAAGTACCATGGACTGCTAAAAAACTAACGGATCTGTCCTGGAGGAAGTGTAGCCAAAATGCTCCTTGGAAGCAAGAATGGCCAAACTTCGTCTCACCTACTTTGGTCATATTGTCAGAGTAGACCATTCCCTGGAGAAGGATGTCATGCTTGGTAAGGTGGAGGGTCGAGGAAAGAGGGGGAAGTCTTCAACGAGGTGGATTGACACTGCAGCTGTGGCAATGGGCTCAAGTATAGCAAGGATCGTAGAGCTGGCACGGGATCCCGGGATGTTTCGTTCTGCTGTGCGTGGGGTCACTGTGAGTCAGAAATTACTCCATGGCACCTAACAACAACAACAACAAATATTTTTCGCATTTAACAGATGAGGAAACAGAGGTATAAGGGGATTTAGTAAATTATTCAAGATGTACAGCTAAGGCATTATAGAAGCAGGACTGAAATCTAGGACTTCATGATTCCTAAGCCTTGCCCTCAATCATCATACTTTCCTTTGACCTGTGACACAAAGGGCAATTCCCCTATAAGACCAAGCCTATCTGTGGCTAGTTCTATCTAATGCCAGAAGAGGAAATTTAGGATATACAAATGTTACAGATTTTTTTAAAAATTTCATTTAATTATAATAAGTCTAATAAGCCTCAAACTTTCACCATTTCACAGTGAAGGTCTTTGTGAAATACAAATCTTGGGTGAGGCTGTGGACTTGGAGAAGTCAAGCAAAGCAGGGAATGGGAGTGAGACATAGAGATAACAGTAAAGAGATAACATAGAGATGGTCTTTCCACTGAACTGTGGGATCCTTCTCAGGGGATTGAGGAATCTAATCTCTGGACAAACTGAATGGCCCCAATAAAATACTTATAGATATATAGATATTGATATTTGGATGTCTCCCAGTAATACCACCATCAGCATTTAGTAAAGTCACCAGTGAAAGACCTCAACTACTCATACAGAACTTCTAATTAGTTTTTAGTGTGTCACTGTTAAGTATAAATATCCCACCAAGAATCACTAGATATCTGAGGAATGTCCTCAACATGAAAAAGAGACAAAATGAGGCAGAACAAAATGAGAAAGAAAACAAGGGGCACTCCCTTTCTTGAAGGGTATCAGTTTATTCTTCCCCTACCTCAAGGCTGTTGCAGTTGTGTTTCTGTAGAAACAGAGTGAGCAGAAAAAAACTTAAAATGCTAATATTATCCAAGAAAGGAAAGATTTTTACATCTATGAGAAAAAAAAAAAAAAGAAAAGTTATAAAAAGGAAAAATCACACAAGGAAGAGTAATCAGAAATTTTAAGAATATAATCCCCACTGTAAAATTTTAGGGAAGGTTTGAAAAATAAAGAAATTTCCTATAAAGTATAACATAAATTCAAAGAGATGGAAAACAGTGGAGAAAAGATAATACAAAATTCAATCTCTAAAGTCCAAATGACCATGTATTTCAGAATATTAAAATAGAAAATACAGGGGGAAAATTATTAAAGAAACAATAAAACAAATTCCCATAACTAAAAGACATGGATTGCTGATTGGAGCACCAATCAAGTCCTGACTCCAATGAATAAACAGACTCCTCAAGCTCTGGGTGGCATAGTGCCTAAGACATTTGACTGCTAACCAGAAGGCTGGTGCTTCAAATCCACCAGCCATTCCTTGGAAGGAAGATTAGGCAATCTATTTCCATAGAGATACCACCTCAGAAACCCAAAGAGGGGTCACTATGAATTGCAATTGACTCAACGGCACTAAGTCCCCCCCCACACACACACAGAAAGGTACATTATGGTGAAATATGAGAAGAATGGACAAAAGAGATAAAAATATTCTGAAGAAAAAGCAGAACAAAACAAAGCATTGAAAGGATTTGGAATCAGAATGACATTGATCTTCTAAACAGAAAAGCTGGAAAATAATGTAGGATACTTTCAAAATTCAGGAGGAAAACAGACTTAAAACCTGTAATCCTGTTCCCAAGCAATTTATTATTTAAATGTTTTTAAAGTACATTAAAGACCTTTTTGGCCATGGAAGGATTTGAAATTTCCTTCCCATGCATTCATTCTTAGAAAGCTATGGAAGGGGAATATGTAGCCAAAAAGAAGAATTGGCAAGGCAACAGAAAGGCATGTTGTTGTTGTTATTAGGTACCATCAAGTCTGTTCTGACTCAGTGACTCTATGAATGACAGAACAAAGTACTGCTGTCCTCACCATCCTTACAATCATTGCTCTGTTTGAGCCCATTGTTGCAGCCAAGGTGTCAATCCATCTCACTGAGAGGATTCTTCTTTTTCATTGATCCTCTACTTTACCAAGAATTACGTCCTTCTCCAGGAACTAGTCCCTCCTGATAATACATTCAAAGTACAGGAGACAAAAATCTCACTAACCTTCTTTCTAAGGAGGATTCTGGCTGTACATTTTTTACCAAGACAGATTTGTTCATTCTTCTAGCATTCCATGGTACACTTAATATTCTTCACCAGTGCCATAATTCAAGGTCATTAGTTCTTCTTTGCTTTTCTTTATTCATTGTCCAGCGGGAGCTCTGGTAGCATAGTGCCTAAAGCACTTGACTGCTAACCAGAAGGTTGGCAGTTCAAACCCACCAGCCACTCCTCGGAAGGAAGATGGGGCAATCTACTTCCGTAGTGATACTGCCTTGGAAACCCAAGGAGGGGTCGCTATGAGTCGGGTCCGACTCGACAGCACATAACAACAACAACAGCTTTCATATGCATATGAGGCAATTGAAAATGCTATGGCTTGAGTCAGGTGCATCTTAGTCTTCAAAGTGACATCTTTGTATTTTAATACCTGAAAGAGGTCTTTTGAACCAGATTTGCCAAGTGAAATATGACCTTCAAATTATTTACTGCTGTTTCCATGGGTGTTGATTGTGGATTGAAGCAAAATTAAATCCTTGACAATTTCAATCTTTTCTCCATTTATCATAATATTGCTTACTGGTGCAGTTGTGATGATTTTTGTTTTCTTTGTGTTGAAGTGTAATCCATACTAAAGGCTATGATCTTTGAATTTTATCAATGAGTGCTTCAAGTCTTCTTCACTTCCAGCAAGAAAGGTTTTGTCATCTGTATACCACAATTTGTTAATAAGCCTTCTTCCAATCCAGATGCCACGTTCTTCTTCATATAGCCAAGTTTCTCAGATTAGTTGCTCAGCATAAAGATTGAAAAAGTATGGTGAAATGATACAACCTGACACTCAACTATCCTGATTTTAAACCATGCGGTATTCCCTTGTTCTGCTAGAATGACAACCTCTTTGTTTATGTACATGTTCTGCATGAGCACAATTAAGTTCTGGAATTCCCAGTCTGTAAAATATTATTCGCAATTTGCTATGATTCACACAATTAAATACTTTGTACAGTCAATAAAACATGGATAAACATTTTTCTTGTATTCTCTGCTTTCAGCCAAGATCCATGTGGCATCAGCAATGATATCCCTTATTCCACATACTCTTCTGAATATGGCTTGAAATTCTGGCAGTTCACTGTCTATGTACTGCTACAAATGTCTTTTAATTTGCTTCAGCAACATTTTATTTGCATGTGGTATTAATGATATTGTTTGATAATTTCCACATTCTGTTGGATCACTTTTCTTTGGAATGGGCACAAATATGGACCTCTTCCAGTCAGATGGTCAGGTAGATATTTTCCAATTTTCTTGGTATATAAGAGTGAGTGCTTACAGCATTGCATCTCTTGAAACATCTTGATTGGTGTTCCATCAGTTTCTGGATCCTTGTTTGTCTCCAATGCCTTCAGTGCAGTTTGGTTTTCTTCTTAATACCATCAGTTCTTGATCATATGCTATCTGAAATGGTTGAATGTTACCCAATTCTTTTTGGTACAGTCACTGTATATTTCTTCCATATTCCCTTGATACTTCCTACATTGATCTATATTTGCCCTTTGAATCCTTCAATATTTCATCTAGAAGCCTGAATTTTTCTTCAGTTCTTTTACCTTGAGAAATGCCTAGTGTGTTCTTCAGTTCTTTCAGTTTTCTAATTCCAAGACTTTACATAATTCATTATAATATTTTATATTTATTTTTGAAATGTTCTATTCTGCTCATACTTCATCATTTCTTCCATTCGCTTTAGCTACTCTATATTCAAGAACAAGTTTCAGAGTCTCTTCTGACATCCATTTTGGTCTTTTCTTTCTTTGCTGTCTTTCTCATGATCATCTCACAACTCATGTGGTCTTTGGTCATTAGTGTTCAATGTGTAAAATTTATTCTTGAAATGGTTTTTAATTCATGTGAGATATACTCCAGGTTATACTTTGGCTCTCATGGACTTATTTTAATTATTGTCAGCTTCAACTTGAAGTTGTATACAAGCAATTGATGGTCTGTTTCCCAGTTGGCACCTAGACTTGGTCTGACTGATAATATTGAGTTTCTCCATCATCTTTCCACTGATGCACTCTATAAGATTATGATGTCTTCTATCCAGTGAGGTCCACATATATAGGTGCCCTTTATTTTATTGAAAAAAGATATTTGCAATGAACAAGTCATTAGTCTTAGAAATTCTATCATGTGATGTTTGGAGTTGTTTCTATTACCAAGGATATATTTTCCAACTATAGATTATTCTTCTTTGTTTCTAACTTTCACCTTCCTATCACCAGTAATTATCAATGCATGTTGATTGCATATTTGATCAAATTTAGATAGCAGAAGTTAGTAAAAAATGTTCATTTTCTTTATCTTTGGCATTAGTGGTTGGTGCATAAATTTGAATAAAAGTAATATTAACTAGTCTTCCTTGTACCAAAACCAAACCAAACTCACTGCCATCAAGTCATCTCTGACTCAAATCAACTCACATTGGGTTTCCAAGGCTGTAAATCTTTATGGAAGCAGACCACCTTATCTTTCTTTTATAAAGGAGCTGATGGATTTGAACCACCGATCTTTTGGTTAACAGCCAAGTACCTTAACCACTACACCATTAGACCTCCTTGGTCATCCTTGCAGGCATATGGATATTATCTGATCACTGCCAGTGTTGTACTTTAGGATAGACCTTGAAATGCTCTTTTTTTATTATCAAAAAGGAAGATTAACTAGGAAACAGAAAAGCATGAGATCCAGGAAATAGGGGATACAACTCAGAGGAAGGAAAATTCCAGGAAGACAACTGCACAGCAAACCTAAAGAGCAAATATTTGGTTATCTATAGCTACATCAAGAAGTTCCAGTGGCATAGTGGGTAAGGCTTTTGACTGCTAACCACAAGGTTGGTGGTTCAAACCCACCAGCTGCTCCATGGAAAGAAGATGAGGCAATCTACTTCTGTAAAGATTTACAGCCTTGAAAACCCAGTGGGGGTCACTATGAGTTGGAATCAACTTGATGGCAGTGGGTTTTGTTTTGTTTTGTCTTATAGCTGCATCAGAAAGCACCCAAAAATTAATGCCTTAATTCCTTATTATTTATCATGGCTCCCTGTGCTGTGTTCTACTGGGCAGTTCTCACTCAGTTGCAGTGGCTGGAGTTGGAATCATTTGAAGGTAAGACTGGGTTGATTTTCCAAGGTGACTTCTTCATTCATACGTGTGATGAATTGGGAAACTAGATAGCCAAGGGTAGCTTAAGGCATCATGGCAACTAAATATAATATGGTAGCCTGGATGGGATGATAGAAAAGAAAAAAAAAAAGAAGAAGAAGAAGAATATTAGAGAAAAACTTAGGAAATTTGAATTAAGTATGGATTTTGGTTAATAATAATGATTAATATTGGTTTTTTTTAGTTGTAACAAATGTACCATGCTAATATAAGACATTAATAGTAAGGGATACTGGTGTGGGGTATAGGGGAACTTTCTGCACTATCTTTGCATTTTTTTGATAAAGCTAAGCATTCTAAAATTATATATATATTTTCGTTTTCTTTTACACTTTAGAAAATTTATTTTATTTTTTATTTTTGCAATGTTTCCTCCCCTCCCCTTCCACCCTGGTAACCAACAAAGAAAGTTTCCTTCCATATATAAACCTTTCCTTGACATTTTACAATAATGAACTAATACTATATTTGCCCTTCTGTGATTCAGCATAATGTCCTCCAAGTTCATCCACATTATGCAGTGTTTTGCAGATTCTACATTATTCTTTAGTGTTGCATAGTATTCCATTGTGTGTATGTACTATAGTTAGGTTATCCATTCTTCTGTTGATGGGCACATAGGTTGTTTCCATCTTTTTGCTATTGTAAATAGTGCTGCAATGAACAAGGGTGTGCGTATATCTGTTCTTGTCCTGGCTCTCACTCTTTAGGATACACATACATAGTAATGGGATTGCTGGATCAAATGGTATTTCTAACTCCAACTTTTTAAAGAATTGCCATACTGCTTCCCACAGTGGTTGTATCATAAAATAAAAACATGTATTTTAAAAAATGCACATATTCCTTTATTTTAGAATTGCAAATGTTAATGGTAATATGGTACCTGGAAACAGTAACACACTGGATAAAGAGACTAACTTAAGTTCCTTTTTCTCCCTAAATTAGAGTCTGTGTGAATAGGCTTCAGAGAGTTAACAAACTTCCTAATATTGGACATCCAAATGGTGTTTTTGTGTGAAAGCCTATTATTCTTAAGAGAGGGTCCATAGCAGTACTAGATATTTCTAGTATATGCTATCTCAAGGAGGAGGTGATTAATGATAAGAACACACATGGTCTGGAATTGGTGCATTGGTGCATATTTCCAAGGCATTGCTTGTTCTTTCTCTCAGGCATCTCTTTTGCTTCTCTCTGCACCTCTGTTCCAACTAGCTTCCTCATGATTTCTGCTTGCTCACAGTACATATGTATTCTCCACAACCCTCAACTCAGCTCAACTAGCTCATTGACTCATTCCCTCAATTCTAAGTTCCAGATTCCTGAAAAAACACTTTAGTCCCTTCGGTTCACTTTTTCCTTGCTAGGCCTCAGGTTATAGTTCATTGATCCATCTGTGGTCGGCTACCTTGGGATCAGTACTGGCTGTAGGGAGAAAGATCCCACTGCACAGAATATAATCATTCCATTTGCTGTTTCAGCACTCGGGCCCATGATTGGGGTATAGAAGTGACTTGGGTGGGCAGGCAATAATTAACAACATTACTACAAATAGAAATTTTTTGAGTCCGTCACCAAAATAGTCCTTTGAATTACTAGGAATCCATTCAACTAAAAGTAAAATAAAAATCCAAATCAACGAAGGCTAACCAAATGAAGGATTTCTATTTCCTCTCAAAGCAAGTTGGGATATGGGCAGCCCATAGGGCTTCAATATTATCAAGGACCCAGGTTCACTATCTTTTGATCCTTCCATCCACAGAATGTTGGGCTGTCACAGCATGGTCAAGGAGCACTGGTATAGTTCTGGATATCAAGTCCATTCTTGGGAGAGGGAAGGAGAGGCAGAAGGGTATTACCTCATTAGTACCTGTCTTTTTTATGTGGTAAGGGAAGCCCTTCTCAATCAACTTTCTCTTATAATTTATTATCCAGAACTAGACTAAAAGTCCACCCTCAAATGTATGGGTGGCTTCGTCCAATCAGGCTCATCCCATGACCCTAAGGTAGGAGTCTAGAGTTCCTGAGATCAAGGGATGGCACATGTTGGTTACATGAAAAATCAGATTTCTACTAGGACATGGTAAGTCTGATGGCCAGCAAACAGAATCTTCTTCAACAAAGCATCTGTGGATGTAAAGGGTCTTCTGCAGCTGGGCCAATGCTAGGATTACAATAGATAATAAATTCTTGTTGAGTGAAGGAGTGGGTTAATGAATGAGGGAATGAATATATATTTTGCCTCCTTAAAGAGAGAAAATGGTACAAAGTAAAAAGAAAGAAGATGAGGGCTGTGGTCAGGAGACGTAAATACTTCAAAAATCACTGTCAGACTTTGTCTCATCTTTCTGAACCTCAATTTTCTCAACTACAAAATAGTTTAAATCATATCTTCACTGAAGAGTTGATTTATTGACTAAATGAGACAGTTCATGGGTAAGTTCTTTGAAATCATAACAAAGTAGATAAACACCCTGCCAATTTATAAGCAATGGCAACAAAGATGGGAAGAAGCTGGAGTGAATCAAGGGGCTTCCAAAAATAGAAAAGGAGAAATGGAATCTGGGTGGATAAATGTCCTAGTTGTCTCAGGAAGGCCGTGTTACACTGTGTTTACCATCAGAAAATGAAAGAGAGTTTCCATCTGAATAAATATGAGAAGTGCTGAAATCTTGGAAACCCGTTTCTTACCTTCGGTCAAGCCCAGAACATGGGTTGAGAAACCGAAAGTGAGAGAACTAAAAGCAGGAATTCAAAAGTAAAATATTCTGCTTCCCTGGTGAGACCCTCGTTGGCAGAAATATAATCAAACCACTACTTCCATGTCACATCATACTGTGGAAATTCAGTTGAATATAGCTGGTTGCCAGTTGAATTCAATTTTATTTCATATAGCTTAGTGACAGTTATTTTTTACAGTACTCCAATTATCTTCTAGGGACATAAGCTATTAGCTGTGGCCACAAACTTGGTCTGGCCAGTGCATATGAGCAGAAGTGTCATGTGTCATTTCCAAGTGGAAGTCTGTAAGAATTGGTGTACAATTTGCTACCTTCCCTTCCCCTGGCAGAACAACTGGCTCCAAATAGTGAAGGCTACACAAGTTTAGGTCATCAACAGAGGCCCGCAATAACCTTCAATGAAAGTGAGGGAGAAAAAAAAATCTTTGTCTATTTTAAGCCACCAAATTGTTCTTTCACTATTTAACAGCACATAAACCAATGCATCCTGACTGATGCCACCTCAAATATGTGCAAACAGTAATGAGGACTGGTTAAGGATCATTCTTTGGAGACAGTTCAGGATTGGAAGCTTTGTCATTTACTAGCAACATAGCCTGTAATCCCACCCTGTGCCTTTGCTCTTGTTCTTGCCTCAGTCTAGCTCTGTGGTTCTCAGACCTTCAATCATAAAAGGGACTTCCAAAAAAATGCACTTGGTGACCACTCCTTGAAATTATCATTTCTTTGGTCTGGGGTAAGGTCTAGGCATTGGAGATTTTAAATTTTTGTGTTGTGTATTTTTTTCTTTTAGCTCAAATGTATAGCTATGGCTGAAAATCCCTAGTCTATCTACCAAAAAAAAAAAAAAAATTGCTGTCTAGTTGACTCCAACTCATGATGACCCTATGTGTGTTAGAGTAGAACTGCTCTCCATAAGGTTAACAATGGCTGATTTGCCTGAAATAGATCACCAGACCTTTATTCCAAGATGCCTCTGAGTGGATATAAACTTTCAATCTTTCAGGTTTCAGCCAAGCACATTAGCCATTTGTACCACCCAGAGACCTCACTGGTCTATCTAGTTCCTTCAACACTTAGATTAAATCTCTTTCAAAAAAGCCTTCTTGAGGGCAATGTACCAAATGTGAGTGACCAATATGGCAGCATTGAGGATGAGAAAGACACAGAGAGGTGCATGGGAGCTACAGACAACAAATATGAACCCTTTTGCATATACAGTACTGCATTGCCAGTGAAGGCAAGCATGGGTATTATGGGTGGATAGACCGGTGGACAGGCTGAATGATTAGGTATGTCCATGAAATAAGGAGCATATCCAAGAACATATATAGGGTTGGCAGACAAGTGTCCTATAAGTTTATGTGAATGATCACAATTCCCAGGTGTATAGTAGAG
>NW_006921747.1:953703-954821 GCF_000298275.1 Orycteropus afer afer | reverse complement strand
CAATGTCATGAGACAAAGTATATGTAAACTGCTGTATGGAAAGTGAATTTGCTCTGTAAATCTTCACCCAAATCACAATAAAAAAAATAATAATAATAAAATAATTTTTTTTTTAAAAAAAAGCCTTCTTGAATCCAAAGTTCTCACTTCAGCTCCACAAGCAACCTTGGCACATATCTATCTTTCTCTGTACTAATAAAATCATATCAAGATTAGCCGTTCCCATATCTATTTCCCTAAAAAAGTGTAATGTCTTACAGGGTAGGGCCTGTACTGGGATCTTCTGTTGGCCACAACTTAGCACATATTCTGGCATCATCGTACAGATCAAAGTATATACCAGTAAATGCTTATTGAACTAAGGAGAGAAGAGATCATTAAATTAAAAATTAGGAAATCATTGATGGCCTTTGAGAAAACAACTTCAATGGAATGGTGAAAGAAATGACAATTTTTCTAGACTGAAAGGGAATGAGAGAGTACTTTTGGTTAACTATATGAAGACACAGTCTTGAGATGAAAAATAAGAAGGCAAATGATGATAGTCAAGAAAATTTTGGATTTATTTTTAGACTTGGAAAACAGCAGCTTTCATAGCTTTAGGGAAAGTATAATTAGGAGAGGAAATGTATTTTAACATGAAAGTATAATTTCTGTTTATCAAGGATTCAAATATGAGAGAAGGAGGTGGAAAAGAGTACAGGTGTTTGAAATGTTAACAGTAGTATTTCTATGTGGTGGGATTTTGGATGGTATTTTTTTTTTTTTTCTGCTTCTAGCAGGTGTGCAATCAATATTTGTTAAATGAATGAATTTTTGTATGTGTGAGTGAATGTGCTTGCATATTTTTCCACAAGTGCAGAGTTGAGTTCATCATACTGGTCAAGGCATGATATCATCATAAGTTGGTTGTTGTTATTGTTAGGTACTGTTGAGTTGTGTTGAAGCCATAGTGACCCTATGCACAGCAAAACGAAACACCACCCGGTCCTGCACTAGCTCCATGATCCTTGCTATACTTGAGCCCATCGTCGCAGCCACTGTGTCAATCTATCTCATTGAGGGCCTTCCCCTCTTACATTGACCCTCCACCTTACCAAGCATGACATCCTCCTCCA
>NW_006921747.1:949768-952927 GCF_000298275.1 Orycteropus afer afer | reverse complement strand
GAAAAGTTACAACCCTGATGCACTCCCTTCTTGATTTTAAACCAAGCAGTGCCCCATTGTTCTGTTAGAACAACAGCCTCCTAGTCTATGTACAGGTTCCTAATTAGCACAATCAAGTGTTCTGGAATTCCCATTCTTCTCAATGTTATCCATCTTTCTGATATTCTTTGCTTTGAACCAAGATCCATCTAACATCAGCAATGATATCCCTTGTTCAACATCCTTTTCTGAATCCTGCTTACATTTCTGGAAGTTCTTTGTCAATATATTGCTGCAACCATTTTTGAATTATCTTCAGTTAGATTTTACTTGCAAGTGATATTGATGATATTGTTCAATAATTTTCACATTCTGTGAGATCACCTTCCTTTGCAATAGGTACAAATATGGATCTCTTCCAGTCAGCTGGCCAGGTAGCTGTCTTCTAAATCTCTTGGCAGAGCTGATTGATTGCCTCCAGTGGGGCATCTGTTTGTTGAAACATTTCAATGGGTATTCCATCAATTCCTGGAGCCTTGTTATTTGACAATTTCTTCCATGCAGTTTCAACTTCTTCCTTCAATACCATTGGTTCTTGAACATATGCCACTTCCTGAAATGGATGAAGATCTTCCAGTTCTTTTTGGGAAAGTGACTGTGTATTCCTTCCATCTTCTTTTGATGCTTCCTGCATCATTCAATATTTTATCCATAGAATCTTTCAATATTGCAACTCGAGGCTTAATTTTTTTCTTCAATTCTTTCAGCTTGAGAAATGCCAAGCATGTTCTTCCCTTTTGGTTTTCTAACTCCAGATCTTTGTACATTTCATTATAGTAATTGGCTTTGTCTACTCGATCTGCTCTTTGAAATCTTCTGTTTAGCTCTTTTATCTTGTCATTTCTTCCATTTGCTTTAGCTACTCTTTGCTCAAGAGCAAAATTCAAAGTCTCTTCTGACATCCATTTTGGTCTTTTCTTTCTTTCCTGTCTTTTTAATGACCTTTTGCTTCCTTCATGGATGATGTTCTTGATGTCATCCGACAATTCCTCTGGTTTTCAGTCATGGGTGTTCAATGCATCAAATCTAATCTTTAGATGGTCTCTAAATTCAGGAGGAATGTATTCAATGTCTTATTTTGATTCTTGTGGACTTGTTTTAATTGTCTTCAACTTCAAGTTGAATTTGCATATGAGCAGTTGATGGTCTCTTCCACAATCAGGTCCTGGCCTTGTTTAGGCTGAAGATATTGAGCTTTTCCATCGCCTCTTGCCACAGATGTAGTCAATCTGATTCCTGTGTACTCCATCTGGCAAAGTCCATGTGTATAGCCATCATTTGTGTTGTTGAAAAAAGGTATTTGCAATGAATAAGTCATTGGTCTTGCAAAATTCTATCATGCAATTTCTAGCATTATTTCTGTCACCAAGGCCAAATTTTCCAACTACCAGTGATTCTTCTTTGATTCCATTTTTCCATTCCACTCAGCAAGGATAAGCAACACATCTTGATTGCATATTCAGTCGATTTCAGACTGCAGAAGTTGATAAAAATCTTCAATTCCTGGGGACTTCCAGTAAGATGGCAGAATAGGCAGACAAGCTCCACAGACCTTCTTCAACAAAGACAAGAGAAACCAATTGACAGGGATACAGAAGATAATCCTGGAGCCCTGGGCTTTGAAAGAAAGTGTACAGAAATGGATTAGGCACCAACTAGTGGAAAAATCTGAACAAAAACAATGAGTATGGAGACAGCCAGAGCAGTGGACTGTCAGCTACTCTGACAGCCCCAACAGCCTGAATATTTGCAAGTTGTATTGGGACCTGAGAATTGATCTAAAGAACAGCCCTGGTCACTGAGGGTGGCAGGGATGACTGTGCTGGTGGTCTATGAATAGGAAGGGACACATCAAGGAGAGAGACAACCTGAGCTGTGGACTTTCAGCTGTCCGGAGGGCACAGCCATTTTGATTGTTTACACATGGCAGCCATTTTGGATATTTAAAGTGATCGAGGGTGCAACCATTTCAAAGGTTTACAAGTGGCAGCCATTTTAGACATATAAAGTGACTGAAGGTACAGCCATTTTGATTGTTTACAAGTAGTGGCCATTTTGCGTGTTTGAAGTGACAGCATTCTCACTTGGATTCCAGGGACCTAAGAATAGGCACTGTTTGCCAAGGATGGTAGGGACATGTGGGAGGCAGATACCAGGAAAGGAGACAGTTGGTGAGTGTATAAGTGCTGCCAACTAGCGAATAGAAGAGCACAGCATAGTACCCTGCTTACATAGATAACATACAAAGAAAATGAAAATCATGGGAAATCACTCCAACATGCAATCGCTAATTAAATAAAACACAAAAATACCACAATGCCTCAGAGACAACAGAGCATCACAGTCCACACAAAGAAGCAAGATGAAGCAAGAGAAACAAGGGACGAGGATACACACCCAAAACACATCCCGGAGGAAGACACAGCATTGGAACTACCTGAAAAGGGATTCAAAAGAGTTATACTTAGGTACCTTCAACAAAATGAGAGATATATCAAGGAAAACACTGACAAAATTGAGAAAAACAGAGAGAAAACCCTGGAATAATTTCAAAAGACAATACAAGAACAAAATGACAAAATAAATGAAAAATTAGAAAAGATACAAAACCTACAGATAGAAATCCAGAAGATTAAGACAAAATTTTTGGAAATAGATAAGACATTGAACAGACAAAGGAGTAGAATTTAATCAATGGAAGACAGAATTAGGGAGATTGAAAGCAAATACCTCAATATTTCTTTGGAAAGGGATAAATTGGAAAAGAAGAGGAAAACAAAATGAAGAAAGCCCAAGATTCATGTGGGATACCATCAAAAGGAATAACCTATCTGTAATCGGAATTCCAGAACAAAGAGAGACATGCGATAAAAGCACAGAAAAAAATTGTCAAAAATTCATCAGAAGAGAATTTTCCTGTTATGATGAAAGATGAAAATATATCCATTCAAGAAGTCCAAAGAACCCCAAACAGGATAGACCCCAAAAGAACACCACCAAGACACGTTGTTGTTGTTGTTGTTAAGTGCCATCGAGTTGTTTCCGACTCATAGTGACCCCATGCACAGCAGAACGAAACACTGCCCAATCCCACGCCAGCCCCACAATCCCTGCTATACT
>NW_006921747.1:891882-943938 GCF_000298275.1 Orycteropus afer afer | reverse complement strand
TGCACCAGGTGCATCTCGCTGGGTTTTAAACACCAGAGGCTCAGCCAAGACATATCATCATCAAACTCACTAAAATCAAAGACAAGGAAAGAATCATGAGAGCAGCATGGGAAAAACGAAAAGTTACCTACAAGGGGCAAGCAATAAGACTAAGCTCAGATTTCTCAGCAGAAACTATGCAGGCAAGAAGACAATGGGATGGTTTATATAAATCTCTGAAGGAGAAAAATTTCCAACCAAGAATTATATACACAGCAAAGTTGTCCCTCAAATATGATGGTAAAATTACAACATATCTAGATAAGCAGAAATTAAGGGAATTTGTTAAAACCAGAACAATCTTACAAGAGATGTTAAAGGGAGTTGTTTGTACAGAGAACCAACAACTGCAAACAACACTGACCATTAACACACTTGATGACATAACCCAGAAACCAATCCAGTTATAGAAGTATCCCAAATAAACAAGCCTACAAGATTGTAAACAGGCAGTGGGAGACATCAATTGACAAATGAAGACAATTATAAACCAAAAAGAGGGGAAAAACTGTGGACTTACAGAACTTCTAAATGGTAAGGAAATCAAGATAACTACAAAATAGAATGGACTGTTCTAAACTTGGGAAGAAAACAACAAATCACAAGGTAACCTCAAAGAAAAATGATAAATCTTCACATCAAAATAAAAAGAGGACCAGCACAAATATTTAGCAAATACTAAAGCAATAGCAACAAAGGAAGTGATAACATGATTCATATGCAAAATGAGCTCAGCACAGAAAGTTATGTGGAATAAATAAATCAAACCACCAAAAAGCACATAACAAAATGACAGCAACAAATTCATACTTATTGATATTTACATATCTGACAAGGGACTTATCTCTAACATTTTTAGATAACTCCAACACCTCAACAGCAAAAGGATTAACAATCCAGTTTAAAAATGAGCAGAAGACATGAATGGACACTTCAACAAAGAGGATATTCAGGCAGCCAGCAAATACATGAAGAAATGCTCATGATCATTTGCCATCAGAGAGATGCAAATCAAAACAACGAGATACTATCTCACCTCAGCACTAATAGCAGAGTTCAACAAGAGAGAAAATGGTGGATGCCAGTGAGGATGTGGAGAGATTGGGACTCTCATACACTGCTGGTAAACTCAAACTCACTGCCATAGAGTTAGATCTGATTCATGGCTACCCCTCTTTGGGTTTCTGAGGCAGTGTCACTACAGAAATAGATTGTTCAATCTTCCTTCTGAGGAGTGGCTGGTGGGTTTGAACCACCAGCCTTCTGGTTAACAGTCAAATGCCTTAGAAACTATGCCACCAGAGCACCCCATACCGCTGGCGAGACTATCAAATGATACAACCACTGTAGAAAACAGTATGGCGATTCCTTAAAAAGTTGGAATTAGAAATACCATTTGACCCAGCAATGCCATTAATAGGTATATCCTAAAGAAGTGAGAGTGAGGACCTGAACAGATATATGCACACCCATGTTCATCACAGTATTATTTACAATAGCAAAATGATGGAAACAACCTATGTGCACATCAACATAAGAATGGATAACCAAACTGTGGTACATACACACACAATGGAATACTGTACAACCCTAAAGAATAATGTAGAATCTGCAAAACACCACATAATATGGATGAACTTGGAGGACATTATGCTGAGTGAAAGAAGTCAATCACAAGACAAATATAGTATTAGCTCATTATTGCAAAAAATCAAGTTAAAGTTTATATATGGAAAGGGAACACTGCTGGTTACCAGGGTGAGAGGAGAGGAGAGGAAACATTACAAAAAAAAAAAAAAAAACACTGACCCATGTTACTTGAGTTTTGTGTATTTCACTGTACATAAATTATATTTCAATAAAATGCATTTTTAAAAAATCTTGAATTTCCTCATCTTTGGCTTTGGTAGTTGGTGTGCAAATTTGAATAATAGTAGTATATTGACTGGTCTTCCTTGTAGGCATATGGATATTATCTTATCACTGACAGCATTGTACTTCAGAACATATCCTGAAACATCCTTTACGATGATGAATGCCACACCATTCCTCTTCAAATTGTCATTCCTGGCATAGTAGATCATATGGTTGTCTGATTCAAAATGTTCAAAACTGGTCCATTTCAGCTCACTTATGCCTAGGATATCAATCTTTATGCATTCCACTTCATTTTTGACAACTTCCAATTTTCCTAGATTCGTACTTTGTACATTGCATGTTCCAATTATTAATTGATATTTGCAGCTGTTTCTCCTCAATTTGAGTCAAGCCACGTCAGCAAATGTAGGTCCTGAAAGGTTTACTTTATCCATATCATTAAGGTTGGTTCTACTCTGATGAGGTAGCTCTTTCCCAGTCATACTTTGAGTGCATTTCAACCTAAGGTGCTTGTCTTCCTGCAGTGTATTAGACAATGTTTCTGGGCTATCCATAAGTTGCCCAGTAATAGATAAAGTTTCTCTGCTATTCATAAGGTTTTCCCTGGCCAATTCTTTAAGAAGTGGATGGCCTCTTCCTTCTTCCTAGTCTATCTCAGCCTGCAAGCTGCATTGAAACCTGTGCACCCTGTGCAACCCTGCTGGTATTTGAAACACCAGTGGCACAGCCTGAAGCCTCACAGCAATGTGCAAGCCACCACAGTATGACAAACTGACAGACAAGTTCATCTTCCTTAGCGGTTTAAAACCTCTCTGCTCTCCCCTTACCTGGATCCCACCTGGATCCTGCAGCTTTTTGTGGTTCCCAGCATTCCCTTTCATTTCCTGCCTCTGGAGTAGGGCCTGTCTCTGACCTTGATTATATTCCTCCTGAATTTAAAGACCATCTATATAATAGATTTGATGCATTGAACACCAATGACCAAAACTCAGAGAAATTGTGGGATGACATGAAGAACATCATCCACGAAGAAAACAAGAGGTCACTAAAAGAACAGGAAAGGAAGAAAGACCAAAATGGATGTCAGAAGAGACTCTGAAACTTGCCCTTAAACAGAGAGTAGCTAAAAAAAATGGAAGAAACAATAAGATAAAAGTGTGGAACAGAAGATTTCAAAGAGCAGCTCGAGAAGATGAAGTCAATTATTATAATGAAATGTGCAAAGAACAGGAGTTAGAAAACCAAAAGGGAAGGATATAGTCAGAATTTCTCAAGCTGAAAGAACTGCAGAAAAAATTTAAGCCTCGAGTTGCAATACTGAACGATTCTATGGGCAAAATAATGAATGATACAGGAAACATCAAAAGAAGATGGAAGAAATACACAGAATCACTGTACCAAAAATAATTGGTCAATCTTCATCCATTTCAGGAGGGGCATATAATCAAGAACCAATGGTATTGAAGGAAGAAGTCAAGCCTGCACTGACGGAATTGGTAAAAAAACAAGGCTCCAGGAATTGATGGAATACTCAGTCAGATGTTTCAACAAATGGATACCACACTGGAGGCACTCAATTGGCTGATCAACTGACTGGAAGAGATCCATATTTGTACCCATTCCAAATAAAGGTGATCCCACAGAATGTGGAAATTATCAAACAGTATCATTAATATCACATGCAAGTAAAATCTTACTGAAGATAAATAAAAAATGGTTGCAGCAGTATATTGACAGAGAACTTCCAGAAATGCAAGCTGGATTGATTCAGAAGAGGATGTGGAACAAGAGATATCATTGTTGATGTCAGATGGATGTTGGCTGAAAGCAAAGAATACCAGAAAGATATTTCCTTATGTTTTATTGACTATGCAACAGCGTTTGATTGTGTGGATAACAACAAATTATGGATAATATTGAGAAGAATGGGAATTCCCGAACACTTGATTGTGCTTATGAGGAACCCATACATAGACCAGGAGGCTGTCATTCGAAAAGAACAAGGGAATACTGCATGGTTTAAAACTAGGAAAGGAGTGCATCAAGGTTGTATCCTTTCACCATACTTATTCAGTCTGCATGCTGAACAAATAATCCAAAAAGCTGGACTATATGAAGATGAATATGGCCTCAGAATTGAAGAAAGACTCAATAACAACTTGGAATATGCAGATGACACAATTTTGCTTGCTGAAAGTGAGGATAATTTGAAGCACTTATTGATGAAGATTAAAAACTAGTCTGCAGTATGGATTACATCTCAATATAAGAAGATGAAAATCCTCACAACTGGACCATTAAGCAGCATCACAATAAATAGAGAAAAGATTGAATTTGTTAAAGATTTCATATTACTTGGTTCCACAATCAACACCAATGGAAGCAGCAGTCAAGACATCAGATGATGTATTGCACTGGGAAAATCTGCTGCAAAAGACTTCTTTAAAGTGCTGAAGAGCAAATATGTCTCCTTGAAGACTAAGGTGCACCTAACCCAACCCATGATATTTTCAACCACCTCATATGCATGTGAGAGCTGGACAATGAATAAGGAATACCGAAGAAGAGGTGTTGCTTTTGAGTCATAGTGTTTGTGAAGACTACTGAAAGTACCATGGACTACCAAAAGAACAAACAAATCTGTCCTGGAAGAAGTGCAGCCAGAATGCTCCTTGAAAGTGAGAATGGCCAGACTTTGTCTCCTCTACTTTGGTCACATGGTCAGAAGGGACCATTCCTTGGAGGAGGATATCATGCTTGGTAAAGTGGAGGGTCAACCAAAAAGGGGAAGACCCTCAATGAGATGAATTGACACAGTGACTGCAATGATGGGCTCAGGTTTAGCAAGGATTGTGGAGCTGGCATTGTTTCATTCTGTTGTACATAGAGTCACTATGAGTAAGAGCCAACTCAATGGCACCTAACAACAACTTCAACAACAGGCTAGTCATACACTTAATTTCACTAAATATAGCCAAATCTTTCTCCAGAATAACTGACCAGTTTTACGTCTACTTGCAGTGCAGGAGGATTCTGCTTCTCTGTGTTCTGGGTAAGAATATTATTCCACTTTAACTTTTTTTTTTTTTTGGCCAAGGTAATGGATGTAACTTCCGTAGTGATACTGCCTCAGAAACCCAAGGAGGGGTCGCTATGAGTTGTGTCTGACTCGACAGCACATAACAACAACCAACAACAATGGATGTAATGTTAAATCTCATTGCTGTTCTCTTTGGATATGTTTAATTACCAGTGAATTTAGTTATATCTTCCATACTTCTTAAGTGTGTGTGTGTAGTCATTTCTGAATATTAGAATTACTTTTCTTTAGCTGCATCATCCCTCTGTCAACTTTGTCCTATGTGAACCTCATTGAACTGAAATCCTTGATAATAAAATACTGAAATTCATCAAACTTTAACCTCATGTCTGTGCTTTAGGGATCTTGTTTAAGAAATCATTTTCCACTCCAAGATAACAACAATATTTGTATATATTTGTTCTATTAAGTTTCTAATTTTACTTTGAAAATTGGAGCTGTAGTACCATACTGCCTAAGGCACTTGACTGCTAACGAGAAGGCTGGTGGTTCAAACCCACCAGCCCCTCCTTGGAAGGAAGTTTTGGCAATCTACTTCTGTAGAGATACCACCTTGGAAACCCAAGGAGGGGTCTCTATGAGTCGGGTCTGACTCAACGGCACATAACAACAACAGCAACAACAATTGGTCTTTAGTCTCTTGGGAGTCAATCTTTGTATATAGTATGAGGTAGGGATCCAACTTTTTTTCCTATTTAAGGAGTCAGTTTTCCCACTACTTTATCACTGACTTGTGATACTATCTCTCTCGTATAATATGTAGAAAATTTAGATAAACATGTGTGCTCTATGTTATCTATTACATTGGTTTGCCATCATTTACTGTAGTTTTCTAACAAGCTTTAATGTTAAGACAGCTGGGACTAACACCTCCCAATGCCTTTGATTTTATTTTTTCAAACTTTGATAGCTATTTTATACTTTACTCTATATTTCTCTGAAATTCGGGAATGATTTGTTCATCCCCTAAGAAGATCTTGCTAAATTTTTATTGGAATTGCCATGAATGACCTGACTGATTTGAGAAGAATCTTTATCTTTACAAACATTAAGTTATTCTGTCCCTGAACTTTGTACATCAGGTCTTCTTTGTGATCATTAATACAGTTGAATTTCTTTTTTTCATAAAGGTTTTCTGCCTTCTCTGTTATGTTAATTATTACACTTTATTTTTTATTGTTAATTTATAGTTGCTGTTAGGTGCCGTCGAGTCGTTTCCAACTCATAGCGACCCCATGCGCAGCAGAACGAAACACTGCCCGATCCCGCGCCAGCTCCATGATCCCTGCTATACTTGAGCCCATCATCACAGCCACTGTGTCAATGCATCTCATTGAAGACCTCCCCCTCTTTCGTCGACCATCCACCCTACCAAGCATGACATCCTTCTCCAAGGAATGGTCCCTTCTGACAACATGACAAAAATAGGTGAGACCAAGTCTGGCCAATCTCGCTTCCAAGGAGGATTTTGGGTGCATTTCCTCCAGGACAGATCTGTTAGTTCTTTTAACAGTCCATGGTACTTTCAGCATTCTTCGCCAGCACCACAACTCAAAAGCATCAACTCTTTTTTGGTCTTCCTTATTCATTGTCCAGCTCTCACATGCATACGAGGCAATTGGAAATATCATGGCTTGTGTCAGGCGCACCTTAGTCCTCAAGGAGACATCCTTGCTCCTCAGCACTTGAAACAGTTCCTTCGCGGTTGACTTTCCCAATGCTACACGTCGTCTAATGTCCTGACTGCTGCTTCCATTGGCATCGATTGTAGAACCAAGCAACGTGAATTCTTTGACACCCTCAATCTTCTCTCCATTTATTGTGATGCTGCTCATTGGTCCAGTTGTGAGGATTTTTGTTTTCTTTATATTGAGATGTAATCCATATTTATATGGATTTATATGTGCTAGATACGACGGCACATAACAACAACAACAACAACAGACAATTATTGTTGCAATAGGATAATTTTTTTTGAAAAATACTATTGATGTCTTAGTTATTTTCTATTTTTATTCAATTAATACAGCTTACTATACAAAAACTTTTTGAGAAACAAAAGAAAAAACTAAAAGCGCACAGATGGAGAATTTATCCTTGCAAAGGGGCAAAGCTAGTTCTTCCTCTAAAACAGGAAGGAGTAAAGTAAGAATGGTTAAAGACACAGAAAAATGTAATAGGTTAAGTGGGGGGTATTTAGTAGTTAAATCCTCAAGTTAAAACAGTCTTGAAGGGTTTAAACCTCACCCCTTAAAGAGAGACAATATGTTTCTTTTAGAAAATCCAGTTTAGTCATTATGATTCAAGGAGTTACTAAGGAAACTACCACTTTCATAACAGTTACATATGCCAAGAATTGAAGAACTAAACCTTTATGGCAATGTGTGTGTGTGTGTGTGTGTGTGTGTTATGTTTGTGTGTCAATTTGGCTGGGCCTGGTTGAGTGGCTGGGAAGCTGGTGGTAGTTATTCCCCATGATGAGACTGACAATCAACTCCATGGTGTGATCTACCACAAGGAGCTGAGTAGCTGCCTTTGGGATGTGGTCTGCTTCATGTATATAAGGAAAAGCTTTGAGAATGGTCTCTAGCCTATGGCATGCCTGGACCCTGCATGCAGCCATGTCGTTGCTCAGCAGCCTGCTATGCTCTGCCAACCTTGGGACTTACAGTGGACTTAAGTTAACAGCCTGCTGTGTGGTTTGGTAACATCAGGACTGTGCCTTTTTACTTGTCAATCTTGGGGCTTCTTCTCCGCCTCAGCAGCCAGCAGCTGAGTGAAGAAACGCCTCTAGCTCCAGTGGGCCAGGAGCAGGAGGCAGAGCTGGACCCCGAAGTTGAGGGGCTTTCACCCAGCCCCTAGAGCCTGGCACTTTGAACTTGGACTTAAAGCCTCCAAATTGTAAGAATAAACTCCTGTTTGTTAAGACTATCCCATATGTGGTATATTCTTGTCAGAGCAGCACTGGGTAACCAGAACAGAATTTGGTACCAAGAGAGTGGGGTGCTGCTCTGACAGATTCCTAAAACGTAGAAACAGGAGTGGAGTGCATCCTTGACCCGAGACCCTGGCAGAGAGACCCTGGCATATGGCATGACAGACAGCAGGAGTAGAACCCAGAGGCCAGCATGAGAGATGGCAGGAGCAGAGCCAAGAGAACCAGCATGAGACCGCGACAGCCTTACCAGCCCATGGAGGAGAAAGCTTGATGCCTTTGGTTAGGTGGCTTCCTGGCAGAGTGGGTTGCCTTCAGGCATCAACTGGTAGAAAAGATCGCCATGAAATGGAGTAGTAGGTTGGCTGGCCCACGGAGCAAAAAAGCTGAGTGCTTTTTGGGCAGGGTTTTTTAGCGCAGTGGGTTGCTTTTGGCATTAATCAGCAGAAGCAGAGACCAAGGAAATGGAAGCAGAGCTGTCTCAGCCTGAAAGGGTAGGACCATGGCCTTTGGGGATGGAATAATCACAGCCCCCTAGGTTTCAAAGAGCCAGGCCTTTACCAACTTGGTTCTGGAGTGTGGGGTTGCTCGTTCATGTGGGCCAGTGGGATGGAGCTATAGCCGCTGCCCAAGAGTGAGGGGGCGGGGCTGCCATGCCCAAGAGGGAGAGGAACAGGGCCACCAGGCCAAGGGGGTAAGGTCACCACTTAGAGGAACTAGGGGACTGGAGCCACCCAGTGAAGGAGACCTGTACAGATACCACCCATTGAAGATCTGTACAGGTGCCAAGTTGACAAGGCATAGAATTGTGATGGTTATGTTTATATGTCAACTTAGCTAGGCCTGGTTGAGTGGCTGGGCAGCTGGTGGTAGTTATTCCCCATGATGAGACTGGCAATCAACTCCATGGTGGGATCTACCACAAGGAGCTGAGTAGCTGCCTTTGGGATGTGGTCTGCTTCCTGTATATAAGGAAAAGCTTTGAGAATGGTCCCTAGCCTATGGCATGCCTGGACTCTGCTTGTAGCCATGTTGTTGCTCAGCAGCCTGCTATGCTCTGCCAACCTTGGGACTTACGATGGACTTAATGGCCTGCCATGTGGTTTGGTAACATCGGGACTGTATCTTTTTACTTGTCAACCTTGGGGCTTCTTCTCCCCCTCAGCAGCCAGCAGCTGAGTGAAGAAACACCTCTAGCTCCAGTGGGCCAGGAGCAGGAGGCAGAGCTGGACCCCGAAGTTGAGGGCCTTTCATCCAGCCCCTAGAGCCTGGCACTTTGAACTTGGATTTAAAGCCTCCAAATTGTAAGAATAAACTCCTGTTTGTTAAGACCATCCCATTTGTGGTATATTCTTTTCAGAGTGGCACTAGGTAACCAGAACAATATATATCTCAGAATGAAAACTAAACAATACATACTCCACTTACTTCCTCATCTATAAAATGAGAAGGCTGGACAGAATGATATTTAATCTTCCTTCTGCCTCAAGTTTAAAAAAAATGAGGAAATTATGATGTGATAAAAATCATTTTGAATGTAAATGGATCCTCTCTATTGCCTATATGATTTTATCTTTTTCTCTGGTAAAGGGACTTTGAGAGAAGTTACTGTTTAAAGGAAATCAAGGGAAACAAGGGACAAATGGTGACACAGTTGTTAAGGCATTTGACTGCTAACCAAAAGGTCAATGGTTGGAGCCCACCACCTGCTCCATGGGATAAAGAGGAGGCAGTCTGCTTCTGTAAAGATTTACTGCCTGGTGTAAAGATTTACTACCTGGTTGTAGAACATGAAAAATGTCATCAATGTCCCTGAGCCGTAAATGTGGAAGTTATTACATTGGTGAGTGTCTTGTTGTATGTTTTCACTACAATAAAAGTGAGGAAAGAAAAACAAAACAAAACAAAAAGATTTACTCCCTTGGAAATCCTATGGGGCAATTCTACTCTGCCTTACTGTGAGTCAGAATCCACTTAATGGCAGTGGGTGGCAAAAAAAAAAAAAAAAAATCAATGCCGTTGACGTTGAGTCGGAGCCAACTCATAGCAACCCCTCCTTGGGTTTCTGAGGCGGTATCACTACGGAAGTAGATTGCCCAACTTTCCTTCTGAGGAGTGGCTGGTGGCTTTGAACCACCAGCCTTCTGGTTAATAGTCAAATGTCTTAGACACTATGCCACCAGAGCTCCTTGTGGGTGGCAAGGGGAATAAATTTAGTTCATGTGAATGATCAGAGACAATTTTGGAACGGGAGCTGCTAGAAAAAAATTGAATTATTTTTATCATTGTCATTTTGGCTGATTACTGTTGGTCAGAGGCTTTTTCTTTGTCATCAGCTCCAACCCTCACTCTAGGATTGAAGGGTTTTTTGTTGTTGTTGTTTTTGTTTTTTCATCTGGTTCCATGTATTTTAAGTTTTCTAGTTTGGGAAGAGAAGAGGGAAAGGGAGAACTGAAACTTCTGAGGTTGCATTGTTAAGGTAAGCTTGTTCCTTCAGACACTTTACTGTCAATTTTTTTACTCAGAGTTCCTCTTTTTAATGTAGGGGTTTTTTTTTGTTTTTTTTTTCACATCAAATCACAAAACATTTGAGACAAAGCACAAAACCCATTACCTGTGTGTCTTGTCTAATAGACATATTTCTTCACTCGGATGAGTTCCATTTCTCCATCTATACACCAAGTTCAGTCCCCACCCCAGCATCTCTAGGGTATCCAGGACAGAAGCCAAAGTTATGCTTCTGAAGAGACAGGCAAATCAAAACAAAATTTTTTTCAGAAATGGATGGAGGTATTAATAAATTCTTAGAAGTAAATACAAAATTATTGATAACAATAGCATAAAATTGAAAATAACCTAAATGCCTTACACCATCAATATGAAAATTCATATCTAATCATCAATATACATATTTAGCAAGCACACTAAAGAATGTTATAAATGTACATATTGATCTGAAAAGATCTCCAGTATGGAAATGAGAAAAAAAATCTTCGTGATTGATGTGATAATTAAAATACTAGTGATCATGCACTATATTAACAAGTTTTTATCAGAAGAAATATACATATGCAGAGACAGAAGTCTGAAATGACAAAGAATGTAAACAGTGTACTAGGCAAAAGAAACAGGTGATTTTTGTTTCCTTTTTCTTTTACATGTCTGTATTTTCTAATTGTGTGTAACAACTTATATTCTTATATTAAAGCAAAAGTTTTCAAAGGCAAGAAAACATAAAACAAACCAAAAATGGAAGTGAGCAACAGATACTCAGGAAGCCCAGAGTTAGTGTGTCTAAATCAATAGTAGAAAAGTCTGCAAATTGCAAAACATTCCTCATTCCTCTGTTTCCTCATTTGTAAAACAGGAATGGTTACCTTCCTCTGGCACATACACCTCCCACAAATAACTTAGTGTTAAGGTAAATATACGTTTGCCATGAGTCTCAGCAATTCCACTCACAGATATTTACCTGAGAGAAAGGAGAATATAGGCCTTCAAAGACTTGCACAAGAAAGATCATTGTTAGCATTATTCTATCCTGACTAAAATGGAAAACAATTCAAATATCTTCAGCAATAAAAAACAATAAACTACTGATACATGCAGGAGCTCTGCATAGTGGTAAGGCACTTGACTGCTAACCAGAAGGCTGGAGGTTCAAACCCACCAGCCACTCCTCAGAAGGAAGATGGGGCAATCTACTTCCGTAGTTATACTGCCTCAGAAACCCAAGGAGGGGTCGCTATGAGTCGGGTCCGACTTGACGGCACATAACAACAACAACACTGATACATGCAGCAGCATTGAAGAATCTCTAGACTACAATGCCAAATGAAAAATTCAGACTTGCAAGACTACATATGGTATCATTTCACTTATATCCATTCTAGAAAAGACAAAACTATGCCATTGTGTGATATCCAGTCAATCCCAACTCATGGCAACTCTATATGGCAGAATAGAACTGTCCCATAGGGGTTCCTAGATTGTAAAGATCAGCAAGTCTCTTCCCCTGTGGAGCTACTGGCATGTTTCAACTGTTGACCTTTCCATTAGCAGCTGGGCGCTTAAGCAATACAGACAATAAAAAGATTGGTGGTTGCCCAGTGTTCAAAGTAAAGAAGGAAGGATAAATAGGTGGGGCACAGGATATTTTAAGACAGTGAAACTATTCTGCATAATACTGTCATGGTGAACACATGACATTATGCATCTGTCAAAACACATCTGATTATACAACACAAACAGTGATCCCTAATGTAAAGTATGGACTTTAGTTAATAATAATGTATCTATATTGGTAAATAATGCAACACAGGAACGCAAGATGTGAATAATAGGAAAAACTATTGCATGGGGTGGGGGGTGGAAAGGAAGTATATGGGTACTCTCTGTACTTTCTTTGCAATTTTTCTATAAACCTAAAACTGCTTTAAAAAATGAATTGCATTTTTAAAAAATCCAAACACAAAAGATTAGATACTGCAGTACTTCATTTATATGAAATTCTAGAAAAGGCAAAAATTATAGTTATAGAAAGCACATCAGTAGTAGCCTGAGGTGGGGGCTGATGAGAGGGCATTGCCTGCAGTGAGGCACACAGGAACTTGTTGGAGTGATAGAAATGATCTCTATCTTGAGTATGGTGATGGTTACAGAATTATATGCATTTGACTAAACTCATCTAATGTGCAATTAAATGAGTGAATTGTATTGTGTGTAAATTATATCTCAATATAGCTATTTTAAAAATCATACAGCAGGATTTCAGAAAAAAAAAATACTATCCAAAAAGGATGTGAAAATATATTGTAAAATATGAAGTTCTGTAGATATGTAAGGAAATTTTCTTTAATGCATTTCTTCTAAAACAAAGCAAAGTACAAAGAAACAACCTTGTATTCATCTAATGGCAAATTTCTTTTGATAAAAGGGGGAGTAGGTGTAAGCAAAGAGAAAAAGGAATAATTCTTATCTGTTCCTTTGATTTCTCTTAGCTGTGTTAAGTTTTACATGACAGTTCAGGGGGAAACACACATCCTCTAAATTATCTTAATATTGTTCTTGGCTAGTGACTTAGTAGGAAAGTAGAGAGGTGGAAGTAGAAGAGAAAAAACTTCTTCAGCTTCAGCCCAAAATCCTGCCACTGGAAGTCAAGCAAAACCCCCATCTGATGTTTAAAATTTGGAAAACCTTCAAGTCCACGTTCTGTGTTTCCAGCTGCACTTTGGAGAAACTGAGTTTGTGAATTGTTAATTACTTGTCCGAGGACTCATGCTAGTAAGTGTTATAACCAGACCATGCAGAATGAGTAGAGCCTGGATGTCCAATCAGGTCCCCACCCTGCCTCAGAAAGGATTCCTGTGCAGAATACAGTAAGAATCAATGAGAGGAGGAATGTCCTTAACTTGAGGAGTTAGTGAGGACTCTGGGTAAGGAAGTCATTTGAAAATAAAGTTATAAACAAGGGGTGATCACATAGGAGAAGGGGCCTAAAGGGGAAATGCAAAGTGCCTGAAATCAGGTCTTCCTTTCACAGCTGCAGCCTGAGCTGGCCTCGGATACCCCTTACCATGGACATGGGGGAGGGTGACCACATGACACAGTTTGGACAGGGTCTGAGCTCACTGCTCAGTGCCTTAGTTGCTAGGGGTGGGGTGTCATTTTTGCACAGATGGCTTCCTCAGTATCTCAGCTGAGAAGGAGTAGCTACCAACCCTACTTGTTAAACCACATTTATAATTTGTTTCTAAATTTTCTTGTCTGCCCCCTCTCAGGTTTCTAGGCTAAGAATGGGTATAGGCTCTATGGTAACTAGCAATAGCTATGTAAGAGAAGGGTCGCTGGGGGATGCAAATGCACTTGCTATTAACCTAAAATGTGGGTGTTTCAGTCCACTCAGAAGCAATTGAGAAGAAAGGGCTGGCAATCTACTTCCAAAAGATCCCAGCCACTGGAAACGGTATGGAAGAGTATAGTTCTAATCTGACACATGGGAGCTCTCCTGAGCTGGGGTCATCATGAGTCCAGATCAACTGTTTCTGTTTTTTTAAATATAAGACAGTTCTGAGGCCAGTCATCTGTTGCTTTGCTTTACTATTTCCTTCTTAAAAAGGATGATCTGGAGGAGTCGAGAAACACAGAGGTTTATAAATTTTTACATCATTTCATTTCTAGGAGTTGCCTTGTAAAGAGAACAAACATGTTTTTCTACTAGTATTATTACAAAGCAGTGTATTCTCTTCGTTTATCTACCTTTCCTTTATTTCCTACAAAGGAAAAAAGATATATTTTTTATAATACCGCCACTAAGAGAGAACCATAGCATTGTGATGTAGATCGTACCAGTCATCAACACACATACTATGTCTAAGCTTTGGTAACCAGCCTTTTTCATTTATTACACCATGAACATTTTTTGTATTCTTAAATTTTAATTTAACCATTCTTCTATCACCTGTTTTTTAATGTCTCCATGATTGGTTGTACACTGGAGGGGAATGCAGTAATTTATTTAAATATCCTGAACTGGATAATTAGATCCCTTCCCTGTAATTTTTTACTATTAGAAGCAACACTTTATTTCTTTAATTATTTTTTAAAAATTGTGATTCGAGGGAAAGTCTACAGATCAAATTAGTTTTACATTCAACAATTCATACACATTTTGTTCTGTGACATTCATTGCAATCCCGACAATGCAACAGCATTCTTCCCACTTCCTCCCTGTGTTGCCCATTTTCCTTTGTCCTTTCCTATCCCATTCTGCCTTCTTAGCTTTATTCCTGGGCAATATCACCCTTTTGATCCCAGGTGGTTGATTGTTCTTGATTCTTCTAATCAGTGCATACCTCCCTGGTGTTATTGTTCACCTTATATGCCTGTCCATAAGGCCACAGGAGTGAGTTCAGTTCCAGGTTTGAAGGGGGTCTAAGGGCCATAGTCTTGGATGCTCTACCAAGTCTCTATCAGGCCAATAAGCCAGATTTTTTTTTTTTTTTTTTAATGATTTTGAGTTTGATGTTTGATTCCACATTTTTTTCCTGTCTCTATCTAGGACCTCCTATTGTGATCCCTTTCAAAACAGTAAGCAGTGGCAGCCAGGCACTATCTAGTTGGTCTGGTCTTGGGGTCATGGAGGCTGGGGTTCACATGGCCCATTAGTCCTGTGGACTAATTGTTTCCTTTCATCTTTGGTTTTCTTCACCCTTCTTTACTCTGGACATGGAGAAACCAATTGTTGCACCTTAGATGGCTGCTCACAGGCTTTTAAGACCCCAATCACTACTCACCAAAGTAGGACATAGAACATTGTCTTTGTTGGCTCTTATACCAATTGACCTTGACTGAGACTTTGGTCCTGAGCCTTCAGACCCAGCAACATATTCCCTCAAGGTGTTTCATTATTGCTAAAATGTTTTCATAACTTTGCCTCCTGTATGTTCTATTATATTCATGGATATATTTGCAGCACATATAAATACATATATGGAAATATCCACAGTCAAACCTATTTATATTTGTGGGTGCAGTCCCATTCACCTTCCCACTTCTGTTCAGCTTGAGTGTCTATGTATCCACTCACAGATTACTGTTATTCCTCTTATTTCCAGACTGTGTATGTGATAGTGTTTACCTTTGTTGCTTTTAACTCTTGTGCCTCTCCTAGTGAATTCCTTTTAAAAGTAGTACTTTAATAATACCACTTATGGAGTGTTTATTTTCCAAAAATATTAAAACTGAATCTAATCAAATATTAAGCTCTAACTTCCAATGTCTAGATAATGAAACAATCTGAAAAATCTAAATCTGATATCTGGAACAACTCATCTAATTTTTTCAACAAATCAAGGGCTTGAATAAAGGTGGAGGACCTCATTCTTTTATACGACAAGAGACTTAAAAGATATAATTAAATCCGACCTGTAGATCTTGTTTAGTACTGATTTGGATGAATCAAATTATAAAAAGACCCTAAATTAAACCAAATGAAATACTACCTGGTTCTGCATCATCCTCACAATCATTGCTATATTTGAGTCCATAATGCAGCCACTATGTCAATCCATCTCGAAAGTCTCCCTCTTTTTCATTTGCCATGTGTGTGTCCCTCCTGATAACATGTCAAAAGTACATAAGACAAAATTTCAGCAACCTCCTTCGTAAGGCGCATTCTGGATGTAATTCTTCCAAGACAATTGGTTCATTCTTCTGGAAGTCCATGGTATATTTAATATTCTTGGCCAATACCATAATTCAAATGCATCAATTCTTCTTCTGCCTTTCTTATTCATTGTCCAGCTTCCATGGTAACTGAAAACACCATGTCTTGGGTCAGGTGCACCTTAGTCCTCAAAATGACATCTTTGCTTTTTAACATTTTAAGGGATCTTTTGCAGCAGATTTGCCCAGTGCAATATGTTGTTTAATTTTTTGACTGCTCCTTCCATGGGTGTGGATTCAAGTAAAATTATATCCTTGAAAACTTCAATCTTTTCTTCATTTATCATGATGTTGCTTACTGGTCCAGTTGTGAAGATTTTTGTTTTGTATATGTTGAGATACAATCCATACATACAAAGCTGTAATAACTGATCTTCATCAATAAATGCTTGAAGTCATCTTTACTTTTAGCAAGCATGGTTGTGTCATCTGCAATTCACAAGTTGTTAATGAGATTTCCCCAATCCTTACGTTGAATTATTCTTCACATGTTCTAGTTTCTCAGATTATTTGCTGACCATATAGGTTGAATAAGATGGTGAAATGATACAACCCCTATGCACACCTTTCCTGATTTTAAACCATGCAATATCCCCTTATTCTGTTTGAATGACTGCCTCTTGGTCTATGTACAGATTCCTTATGAGCACAATTAAGTGTTCTGGAATTTCCATTTTTTGTAATGCTATCCATAATTGGTTATGATCTGCAAAATTGAATACCTTTGCACAGTCAATAAAGCAAAGGTAAACATCTTTCTGGTATTCTTTGCCTTCAGCCAAGATCCATCTGTCACCAGCAATGATAACCATAGTTCCACATCCTCTTCTGAATCCAGCTTGAATTTCAGACAGTTCTTGGTTGTTGTATCACTGCAACCATTTTTAATTATCTTCAGCAAAATTTTACCTGCATGTGATATTAATGATAGTTTTTTTTATAATTTCTGCATTCTGATTAATCATCTTGCTTTGGAATGGGCACAAGGATCTCTTCCATCAATTGAGTAGGTAGCTATCTTCCAAATTTCTTGGTAGGATGAGTGAGCATTTCTAGCATTTCATCTGTTTGTTGAAACATCTCAATTGCTAATTAGTCAATTCCTGGAGCCTTGTTTTTTGCCAATACATTCAGTGTAGCTTGGATTTTTTCCATCAATACCATGAGTTCTTGATCATGTGCTACCTGCTGAAATGGTTGAACATTGACCAATTGTTTTTGGTACAGTGATTCTGTGAGTTCTATCTTCTTTTGATCTTTCCTGAATGATCAATAATTTGATTGTACAATTCTTCAATATTGCAACTCAAGGCTTGAATATTTCTTCAATTCTTTCAGCTTGAGAAAGGTTAAATGAATTTTTCCCTTTTGGTTTTCTGACTCCAGGTGTTTTATCATAATACTTCATTTTGTTTTCTTGAGCCACCGTTGAAATCTTCTGTTCAGGTCTTTTAGTTCATCATTTCTTTCATCCACTTTAGCTATTCTTTATTCAAGAGCAAGTTTCAGAGTCTCTTCGGACATTCATTTTGGTCTCTCCTTCTTTCCTATCTTTTGCCCTACTCTTGTAAGATGTCCTCGATGTTATCACACAGTTTGCTTGCTGTTTGGTCATTAATGTTCAGTGCATCAAATGTATTCTTGAGATGGTCTCTAAACTCAGGTAGGATATATTCAAAGTTGTCCTTTGGTTCACATGGACTTGTTTCTCTCCTCCTTGAACTTGAAATTGCATATGAGCAATTAATAGTCTGTTCTGCAGTTGACCCTGGCCTTGTTCTGACCAATGACATTGAGCTTCTCATTGTCTCTATCCACAAATGTAGTTGGTTTGATTTCTGGTTTCTATGCAGTGAGGTCCACATGTATAACTACTCTTCATGTTGTTCAAAAAAGTGTTTGCAATAAAAAAGTCTTTTGTCTTGCAAAATTCTATCATGTGATCTTTGGGGTTATTTCCATCACCAAGGCCACATTTTCCAACTACCAATCTCTCTTTATTTCCAACTTTCTTAATTACAATCTCCAACAATTATCAATACATCTTCATTACATGGTTAATCAATTTCAGAGTGTAGAAGTTGATAAAAATATTCAATTTCTTCATATTTGACATTAATGGTTGGTAAGCACATTAGAATAATAGTTATATTAACAGGTTTGCCTTGTGAGTGTATGACTATTATCCTATAACTGACAGTGTCGTACTTCAGGATAAATCTTGAAATGTTCTTTTTGATGTTGAATGTGATATCATTCCTCTTCACTTTGTCATTCCCAGCAGCGTAGACCATATGAATGTTCAATTCAAAATGGCCAATATCAGCCTGTTTCAGCCTACCAATGCCTAGAATATTAATCTTTATTTATGTGTTCCATTTCATTTTTGAGAAATTCCAATTTTCCTGAATTCATACTTTGTACTTTGCAGGTTTTGGTTTTTAAGGGGTATCTACAGCTTTTTCTTCTCATTTGGAGTCATGCTGCATCAGCAAATCAAGGTCCTGAATGCTTTACGCCATCATCATTAAGTAGACTCTACTTTAAGAATGCAGCTCTTCTCCAGTAGTATTTTAAGTGCTTTCCAAGCTGAGATGCTCGTCTTCTGGCACTAAATCAGACAAAGTTCTATTGCTATTCATAAGGTCTTCATTGGCCAATATTTTTAGAAGTAGATTAACAGGTCCTTATTCCTGTTCTGTCTTAATCTGGAAGCTCCAGTGAAACCTGTTCACCATGGTAACCTTGCTGGGATTTGAAATACTGGTGGCACAGCTTCCAACATCACAGCAACATGCAAACCACCAAGTACAACAAACTGACAGATAAGATTTTGGAGATGTCTACTGATATACCTAAATATAAATAAGTAAATGGCCATCACTTTAAGAAGTATCATTGTCCCTGAAAATGGCTAGGATTTACTTTAAAACACTGCAGGAAAAAATAAATGAATCAAATATAGCAAAATTTTTATGGTTACTAAATCTAGATGATGGATAAATGCAGGCTTACATCAATGCTTGCATTATTTTATCTATGGTTGGAAGAGTTCATTTAGCTTTTCCTTACAGAAAATTCCAAGCACAAGCAAAAATAGAAAAAATATTAACTGAACACCCTTTCACCAATTACTCACACTCAACATTTATCAATTCATGGTCAATGTTGTTTCCTCTATAAAACCTCCCACTCCCAGACTGTTAAAAACAAATCTCAGACATTATGTTATTCCATCTATAAATATATTTTTTAAAAAATAAGAAGTATCTCTATTTTTCATATCTCTACAACACCGCAAACATACCTAAACTCATTTGATTAAAATTCTTTAATATCATCAAATAAGCAGGTGGTTTGTTGTTGTTAGGTGCCATTGAGTTGATTTTTTGAGTCATAGTGACCACATGTGACAGAGTAGAACTGTCCCATTGGGTTTCCTAGTCTGTTATAGTTAAAGGAAAAAATCAGCAGATCTTTTTCCCATGGAACCTCTGGGTGGGTTTGAACTGTCAATCTTTTAGTCAGTAACCAAGTTCTCAACAATTGCACTAATAGGTCTCCTTATTAGATATTGAAAGTTGCCTCAATGTCTAACAAATATTTTTGTTTTCATTTTTATAGTTTGTCTGAATCAGGATCAAAGTATGGTTAGCATATGATAATAAGCTTTTAAAGTCTCTTTTAGTCTATAGATTCCGCATCATCTCTCTTTCTTTTCATCTCAATTTTTGTTGAAAACCAGGTTGGCTGTCCTATATTGGTCCCTATAGTCTGAATTTTGCTGATTACATCCCCAGGGTATTGTTTAATATGCTTCTTTCTCTCCTATATTTCCTACAAGTTGGTAATTAGTCCATAGGCTTGATTGGATTCAAGCATAGATGGGGTTGTAAATTTCCATTAGGAGTTACATAACGTCTGCTTGAGGAGCTCTGGTAACATAGTGCCTAAGGCACTTGACTGCTAACCAGAGGGCTGGCAGTTCAAACCCACCAGCAACTCCTCGGAACGAAGATGGGGCAATCTACTTCTGTAGTGATACTGCCTCAGAAACCCAAGGAGGGGTCGCTATGAGTCGGTCCGACTCGACGTTGCATAACAACAACAACAATGTCTTCTTGCCTCTCTTTTGTGATGTTAAGAACCACCGGTGATCGTTGTTTAGATCTATTTATGTGCTTGAAAATTTTCATTACGTAAAGTCAAAAAATAAATAACAGAAAAAAATTAATAACAGAAAAATGCAAATAGGAAAGAAGTAGCCCTATATTTGTTGTTGTTGTTGTTATGTGCCAGTGGAGTTGCCGCCTCATAGCAACCCCTCCTTGGGTTGCCGAGGCAGTATCACTACGGAAGTAGATTGCCCCATCTTCCTTCCAAGGATTGACTGGTGGGTTTGAACCACCAGGCTTCTGGTTAGCAGTCAAGTGCCTTAGCCACTATGCTACCAGAGCTCCTGCCCTATATTTACTAATATAAAAATATCTGATATGGATATAATTACATGAAAAAAATAATTTAAGACATAATATGCATAGAATGATCTCATTTATGAATACAAATAAATATGTTCATGTGAATATGAAAGCACAGAGCAAAACCATTAGGTGGATGGATGTGTAAGTGTGTGGATAGAAAGAAGGTAGAAAGCATGGAGGGAGGAAGAAAAGGAAGAGAAAAGGAAGGAATGGCTAGAAATAAAACGTCAGAATACAACTGTTGGTAAGAATTCCATTCCTGTGAACATACCCAAGATAAATGAAAACATATGTACACATAAAAATTTGTGCATAAATGTCTATAGCGAAATTATTCCTAGTCTAACGTCCCAAACATCCATGAAGGGATGAAGGATAACAAATCTGGTATACTCATGCAACGGAAAATTATTCAGCCACATAAAGGAATGAAGTACTGACTCATGCTATAAACCTTGAAAATGTTATGCTAAATGATAGACTCCAACCACATGTCATATGATTCCATTCACACAAAAATTTGGAATAGGGAAATCTATAGAGACAGACGGAAGGAAGGTTGGACAATCTACTTCTGTAGTGATACCACCTTAGAAACCCAAGGAGGGGTCGCTATGAGTTGGGTCCAACTCGAAAGCACATTAACAACAACATAGAGACAGAAAATAGATTATTAGTTGCTTAGGCTGGGAGGATAGAAGGCAATAGTTAAAGGATGTGGGCTTTCTATTTGTGATGATGAAAATATTCTATAATTGACTGTAGTGATATTTGTACATGTTTGTCTTTGTAATAAAAATGATTGAATTGTACTTAAATGAGTGAATTTTGTGATATTTGAATTATGTCTGAATGAAGCCATTTTTTAAAAAAAAATCAATTCATGTAAGCTACCATATTAACAGGCTAATGAGGAAAAATTACAAGTATATCAACCAATGCAGGAAAATCATTTGATAGAATTTAACACCTAAATATGATTTTTTTAAAAAAAAAACTCTTAGAAATATACAACCAGAGGGAAACTTCCTTAATTTAATAAAGAGCATCTAAATAATAATAAAAATTTTAAAAATATGGCTAGCATCATTCTCAAGGTGAAAGAATACTTTTTCTTATAAGATTGGGAATAAGACAAAGATGTCTGCTCTCACTACCCTTACCAAAAAAAAAAAAAAAAAAAAAAACCTCACTGGCCTCGCATCAGATCTGATTCATAGCAACCCCTCTTTGGGTTTCCGAGGCATTATCACTACGGACGTAGATTGCCCAACCTGTCTTCTGAGGAGTGGTTGGTGGATTTGAACCGCCAGCCTTCTGGTTAGCAGTCAGATGCTTTAGGCACTATGCCACCAGAGCTCACCAAACTTATCCAGTGTCAAAAGGCATGAAAAGAAAATATAAGATATACAAGTCAGAAAGAAAGGAAGAAAACTGCCCTATGTGTGGATAACATGAATGTCCATGTAGAAAATTTAAAAGAATCTAAACAAAAGACCTCCTAGAACTAATAAGTGAATTCAGCAATAATCATTTTATAAACATACAAAAATCTATTCTATTTCTATATACTAGCATTGAACAATAGATTCTAAAATTAAAAATACCCTACTATTAAATTTGCTCACCCATAAAAGAACTACTTAGGTGTAAGTCTAATTCTCCCCCACCACTAAAAAAATGTACAGCAGCCATATGCAGAAAACTACAAAATGTGGAAAAAAGAACTTAAAACGATCTAAATAAATGGGAAGAGATACTGTGTTCATAGATTGGAAAACTCAACAGAGCAAAGATGTCACTTCTTTACCAATTGAAAATCCAGTCAAAATCCCAGCAAGAATTTATAAATGTAGAAAAGATTATTATAAAATTTATATGGAAAAACAAAGGAACTAAAATGGCTTTGGAAAATGTAGAATAAAGCCAGAGAAAGTGGTTTACCAATTTCCAAGGTTTATTTTATAGTTACAGTAATCAAGACCATGCGGCATTGGCAAAAGAATAGATATATGTATCAATGGAACCAAAGAACCCAGAAAGAGATCTATACAAATATGCCTAGCAGATATTTCTCAAAGTTTCAAAAGCAATTCAATGGAGGGAAGATACCTTTTTCAATAACTAATGCTGATATACATGGATATCCATAGAAAAAAGAACAGAAAAAAAAAAAAAAAGAACTTTAACCTAATCTCACAATTTAGAGAAAAATGAACTCAAATAGATCATGAACTTCAATGTAAAACCTAAGACCATAAAACTGTCTCGATCTAGGGCTCAAGAAAATGTTCTTGGACAAGACACCAAAAGCATGACTCACAAAGGGAAAAAACTACAAATTGAGCTACAAAAAAATTAAATACTTTTTTTTCTATGAAAGAACTTGTTAAAAAAAGATAAATTACAGAATGGGAAAATACATTTCCAAGCCATGTGTGCTGGTTACCTAGTGTTGCTCTGACAAGAATATACCACAAATGGGATGGCCTTAACAAACAGGCTCTTATAGTTTGGAGGCTTTAAGTCCAAGTTCAATGTGACAGGCTCTAGGGGCTGGGTGAAAGCCCCTCAACCTTGGGGTCCAGCTCTGCCTCCTGCTCCCAGCCCACTGGAGCTAGAGGCATTTCTTCACTCAGACAGCTGCTGGCTGCTGAGGCTGAGAAGCCCAAGGTTGACAAATAAAAAGGCACAGTCCCAATGTTACCAAACCACAAGGCAGACCATTAATTCAAGTTCATTTTAAGTCCCAAGTTCGGCAGATCATGGCAGGCAGCTGAACAATGACATGGCTACATGCAGGCTCCAAGCGTGCCATATGCTAGAGACCATTCCCCAAGACTTCTGCTTATATACAGGAAGCAGACCACATTCCCTAAGGCAGCTACTAAGCTGCTCCCAGTAGATTTCACCATGGGGTTGATTACCAATCTCATCATGGGGAATACAACACCCAGCGGTCCAGCCACTCAACCAGGCCCAGCCAAGTTGACACACAAACTGAGCTACCACACCATGTATTCGACAAAGTACTAATATCTAGAATATATGAAGAATTCTGAAAACTCAACAATAAAAAACAAGCAATCCAATTAGAAAATAGGCAAAGAACATGAAGAGAAATTTCACTGACAATGTGTTGTTATTGGGAGGTGTCAAGTTAGCTCCAACTCATAGAGACCCTATGTACAACAGAGCAAAACACTGCCTGCTCCTGCTCCAGCCTCACAATTCTTGCTATACCTGAGCACATCGTTGCAGCCACTGTATCACTCCATCTCACTGAGGGCCCTCCCATTTCTCGTTGTCCCTCCACTTTGCCAAGTATGACATCCTTCTCCAGGGAATGATCCCTTTTGATAACATGACCAAAGTAGGTGAGAAGTCTGGCCATTCTCACTTCCAAGAAGCATTCCAGCTGTACTTCATCCAGAAAAGATTTGTTAGTTCTTCTGGCAGTCCCTGGTACTTTCAGTATTCTTCACCACAACTCAAAAGTATCAACTCTTCTTTGGTCTTACTTACTCATTGTCCAGCTTTCAAATGCATATGAGGCAATTGAAAATATCATGGCTTGGGTTAGGTGCACCTTAGTCTTCAAAGAAATATTTTTGCTCTTCAGCACTTTACAGATGGCAAATAAGCACATGAAAGATGTTCAATCATCAACTATTAGAGAAATTAAAATTAAAACTACAATGAGATATCACTACACACATATCAGATTGGCTAAAATTTAAAAAATTGACACCACCAAAAGCTAACATGGATCCAGAGACTTAGATAACTCATACATTACTGATGAGAAAGACACTCTGGAAAAGAGTTCGGTAAGTCTTCAAAAAATTAAATATGCAAATACCATGTGGTTCAGTAATTGCATCACTGGGCATTTATCCCAAAGAAAGGAGCTTGTTCACACAAAAACCTGTACATGAAAGTTTATAGCATAAACATAAACGTTTATAGCTTTATTCATAATAACCACCAACTGGAAACAACCCATATGTGTTTCAACAGGTAAATGGCAAGCTGCTATATCCATACTATGGAATGTTACTCAACAATGAAAAAAAATCAACTCTTGATGAACAGAACTTGGATAATCTCCAGGGAGTTGTACGGAATGAGAAAAGCCAATTCCAAAAGGTCATATACTGTATGATCCCATTTATGTAACCTTTTTTGAAATGACAAAACATTAGATGTGACTAGATTAGTGGTTACTCGGTCAGAGACTGGGTTAGAGATAAGGGAGATGGGTGTTAGTTGATTTTATCAGTGTCAATGTCTTGGTTATAATAATATACTTCTCATTGGGAGAAGCTAGGTAAATGTCACACATGGTCTCTTCATATTATTTTTTACAAATACAATTGCATCTACTATTATCTCAAAATAAAAAGTTTTAATTAAAAAAAAAAGTGTCTTAGCCCCAACACCACTTTTCAAGATTAACTGGTATTGTCCCATCAAAGAATAAGTAAAATGAAAAGATATAAACTGAGAAATGCTCTAACAGTGGTTACTTTTGGAGGAGAGGCAGAGAAAGGTGGATATGTTACTTTTCATTTTCTATCTTTCTCTCTTCTGTGTTTTAACTTTTTTGTGTGCACATATAACTTTTAAGCTACTGAAATTATCTGAGAAGTGCATTATGAAATATTTTTTGGTTTCTTTGTATTTTGGTATACTACAAAACTAGTAAATATTATTTTTAAATTAACAATTAGCCAAACCTCATTACTTAAGAAGCTAAAATAAATTATCTTTGGCAATTCAGGAAGATCTATTTTACAAATTCAACTGCAATTGTGTAAAGAGAGTGATGTTTTGTTCAAATAAATGAATCATTCCTGGTTTCTATGGGGAACCCCAGCCTGGGAATAATTGAAGTGTGAACCACAATTTCCTGCTGGGAAGTTTCTCTGAAAACTTTTACCCTCTTACAGCCTCCCTACCCCCTACCTTAATAACAGCTTCCCCACAGCAGCCAGAAATGTGTCAGAGCACTGAACCTCAAATTGCGATGACTCCACCCATCAGTATTTTAAGTACAGAATCCTTTTGCCACAGCAATATCAACTTCTGGATTCTATACAACAACCAAAAACTTCTTACCCACCCCTAACTACTCAAAAATATGTATTCAAGGATAGAAAAAACTACAAACAAATCAAACATCCTGTTAATATGAAATAGGTTAACTACACTATGTGAGAACTATAAAATGGAATACGGGACAGCTGTAAAACAGAATGAAGCAAATCTGTGCAAACCTGAGAATATGCTTTGAGGTCAGCTGTTAAATAACAAAGTAAGTTGTAGAACAATATTTGTAATTTGATCTCATTTTGAAGAACACAATGGAAAACAAAATGTGTATGTGTGTGGGTATTTATATTTGCTTAGAAAAAGTTGTGGAAGGATACATAGACAATTTTGAATAGTAGTTACCTCTTGGTTATAGAAGAAGAAGGGTAATAAGATGAGTCCTTTATCCAGGTGGCTTAATGATTAGAAGTAGGCCAGGGCAACACCAGACAACAGAACCTTCTGTGACAATGGAAACATTCTATGCAGTCCAATAGGTGGCTGTTTTGGTTTTCTAGTGCCATGCTAACAGAACAGCACACGTGTATGGCTTTAACAAAGATTTACTCTCTTACAGTTTAGGAGGCTAGAAAACCAAGTTCAAAGTGCTGGCTCTAGGGGCTGGGTGAAGGCCCCTCAAACTTGGACTTCAGTTCTGCCTCTTGCTCCCGGCCCACTGGAGCTGAGGCATCTCTTAACTCAGGCAGCTTCTGCTGCTGGTGCTGATGAACCCAAGGTTGGCAAATAAAACGGCACACTCCCCAAATTAGCAGACAACTTGGAAGGCCACTGGTTCAAGTCCAGGAGCAATCCAAAGATTGGCAGACAACATGACAGGCTGTTGAATGAAGACTTAGCTACATGCAGGGTCCAAGCATGCCAAAAAGCTAGAGACCTTCCTCGAACCTTCTTCTTATATCCTGGAAGCAGACCACATCCATAAGGCAGCTAGTCAGCTGCTCCAGTCAGTAGATTCTACAATAGAGTTGATTACCAGTCTCATCATGGGGAATAACTACATCCAGCAGCCAACCCACTCAAAACCAGGCCCAGCTAAGCTGACACACAATCTTAAGTACTACTGTAGCCATTAGCCATACTGAGCACTTGAAATGTGGCTAGTATGACAAAGGAACTGAATTTTTTAATTTAATTTAATTTTAATTTTAATGGTCATGTGTGGTTAGTGTCTAACAGTTTTAGAATCAAAATTAATGGATTCACATTCTGATTCCACTGCTTCTAATTGTGCAAACATGTTTCTGAACTCCTGTAAGCTTCAATTTCCTCAACTGACCAGGAGTGATAGGAATTTTTACTCTTAAATTTATTGTATAATCTGTTAACGAGAAGCCTGGCAATTCAAACCAATCAGCCACTCCTCGGAAGGAAGATTGGGCAATCTACTTCTGTAGAGATACCACCTCCGAAACCCAAGGATGGGTTGCTATGAATTGAATTGACTTGATGGCAGTGAGTTTGTTCTTTTTTTTTTTTATTTTGATAATATAATTATTTTGCTTTTTATTATATTTTGTGCATTGTTTGAATTTTTCACAATAAACATGTATTTTGTGATTCTGTAAAATGTATATTTTAAATGCTGGAGTTTTTTTCCATTGATAGAAAAAAATTCCAAGTTGAGTCCCCCCTTGCCCTCTACCTCCTTACCAGTTAAGGCTGATGTTATTAAAAGGGAGGGGTATAAAGAAAGAAATGCCTGACGTGGTGGTCTCTACAGTCTGGGACAGCCTTGGTTACAGTCTACATTTTTGCAGTTCCCTTTATGGACTCCATGAGAAAGTTAGCCTGATGGTACCTCTGTACAATTTCTGGGCTTCCTAAGGTCACTTCTCAGTTCTTTGAGCTATTTACCTTCCCTCTTACGGGTCTCAGATGTTCAAACTTTTAGAACTAACACTACCCACCTGCCTTCACGGACCTTAGAATCCAGTAGGGGATGCAGAGAAAACAAAAAATAAAATAATTAAACTCAGTGAGAAATTCTATGAATAAAACAAAGGAGGAGATGAAAAGAAAAAAAAAAAAATTGTGAGGGAAACTGCTCAGAGAAGGCCTTTCTGAGAAACCAATGTTCAAGCTAAGCCCTGAAGAAGAAGGAACTAGCTGTACAATGAGCTGGAGGCATGGCTTCCTGGATGGAGAGGACAGCCTGTGCAAAGGCACTAAATTAAGAAAGAACCCAGGATGTTCTAGAAATAGAAAAAAGACCAGTGTCGATGGAGAACAATGAGTAAAGGGAAAATGATGTAGGTCAAAATGAAAGAGGTACCAGACAACAGTTAGATGACACATCCCTGAGGAAGGAGTGTGGGTTTATCCTAAGAACTTCCTCCAGATGAATTGTGTAATCAGATTTACATTTTACGGATGTTAATTTGTCTGCTAGGAATGGAAGAGGAGTAGGTCTGTAGTCCATCAAGTCCTCCTCTTGTTGGCTGCTACTAAAAACGGTACATGGGCTCTTTTCACTATTATCTATTTTTGTTGTCTATGCACAGCAAACATGCCAACACTTAATAGCTCAAAATCACCATTTAGTATTATCTCTCATGCTTCTGTGAGTTGACAAGTTCAGCTGGGCAGTTGTTACTTGGGATTACTCACGTGGTTGCAATCAGATGGTGGTGGGAGCTGCAGTAATTTGAGGCATAACTTGATTGTGTGCCCAAGATGGCTCCCTCACATGGCTGGCAATTGGTGATGGATTTGTCTGGAAACTCAGGTGAGCTGTCAACCAAGCACTTACCCAACCTCACCATATGACTTAGGTTGTTCTTATCATGGCAGCTAGTTTCTGAGTAGAAGCATCCCAAGAGATAGTATGCCAAAAACATGTGTTCCAAGAGGTTTGAGAAGAAACTGCAAGGTTTCTTATGATGTAACTTCAGAAGTCCCATAACATCATTTTCAATACTTTCTATTGATCAAGCGCTCTAAGTCTACCCCATGTTCAAGAAGAGTACTCCTCTCAGTGAGAAGAGTACTAAATTAATTATCTACTGTGTATAACAATTAACACAAACTTGTTGCTTCAAACAAACGTTTTTAAAAAGTGATTTATCTCACAGTTTTTGTGGACCAGGGATCCAGGCACCACTAAGCTAGGTCTTTAAGCACTGGTCTACCTACCAGCTACTCCTCAGAAGGAAGGTTGGGCAATCTACTTCCTTAGTGATACCTCCTCAGAAACCCAAGGAGAGGTTGGTATGAGTTGGGTCCAACTCAACGGCACCTAACAACAACAACTAACTAAAAACTTGATGGTTTGAACCCACCAAGAGGCACCTCAGTAGAAATGCCTGATGATCTACTTCTGAAAGTTCACAGCAATGAAAACCCTAAGGAGCACAGTTCTACTCTGACACATATGGGATCACGTTGAGTTGAAATTGGCTTGACAGCAAATGATAAAAAGAACAGATGAAAGCAAATAAGCAAAGAAAAACTCATTGTGTCAGCCAGAACTAGGGTCTTATCTGGAAGCTCAACTGGGAAAGGAACTACTTCCCCACTCAATTACACGCTTTTTGGCAGGATTCAGCTCCTTGTGAGTTCTCAGACTATAGGCCTCAGCTTCTTGCTGGCTGTCATAGGGAGGCTGCCGTCTGTTCCTTATCACACAGGCCTTTCCATATGGTGCTTTACTTCATCAAGGCCAGCAAGGGAGAAAGAGTCAATGTCGACAGTCAGCTGGCAAGACAGAAATTACAATCTTTTGTAACTTTGTTGTATTCTATTGGGTAATAGTAAGCCACTATACTGGCCCAAACTCAAGGGGAGGAGACTATACAAGGTGTAAATTCCAGCGGGTGGTAGTCATTAGGGACCATCTGCCTGCCACAAGTACAAAAGAATGTGGAACTTTCTTTAATGTGCCACATGGGTTTGCTGCTAATAACTACAACATAACTGACAAATATCCATATATTCAACAATATTTCATGAATGCCAGTTATCCAGGTATCAAGATTGGTCCAAGAAACATGGGAATGACTAAGACACATTCCTTAGCAGTGATGGTTCAGTGGTAAAATTCTTGTCTTCCACGCAGGAGGACCAAGTTCGATTCCTAGACAGTACACTTCATGTGCAGTCACTAACTCATCTGTCAGTGGAATATTGCTGAACAGGTTCCAGTGAAGCACCCAGATTAAGATAGAAGGAAGATCAGGAAGAAAGGCCTAATGATTGACTTCTGAAAATCATCTAATGAAAATTTTATGGATCAAAATGGTCCAACATGTAACCAATCACAAGGATGGTGCAGGACCAGGCAGTGTTTTGTTCCACTGTGCATGGTATCACCATGAGTTGGGAGTCAACTGGATGGAAGCAAACAACAAGAAGACACAGTGTCTGCCCCAAAGTAGGTCACAGGCCCATAGAAGCAAAAGACTCTTATAAAAATTACAATTTGATAAATACAAGAATAAAGTCATGTAGACCATATAGAATGACACAGAAGATAAAATAGAGAAGACTCCCAGGAAAAAGCAAAGTCTGAGCTGGGAGTTATGAGTCAAATGAGGTTACAAAGAGTGAGCTAAGAAGTGGAACCAGTATGTGCAAAGAAACAGAGGTGAGAAATAGCATCACATACTTAGAGGATAGTAAGCTATTTGGCTTGGCTGGAGGATAAGGGGGAAAATAACAGAGGGAGGAATGGGGGTGGGGCCCCATTAAGAAGCCTTGCTGACTTCCAGTAAGATAGAGGAATAGGCAGGCAAGTGACACAGACCCACTTCAACAAAGAAAAGAAACACCAATTGACAGAGATAAAGAAGATAATCCTGGAGCCCTGAGCTTTGAAAGGAACTATACAGAAATGGATTAGGCACCAACTAGTAGAAAAACCTGATTGAAGACAGCGAGTATAGAGATGGTCAGAGCTGCAGACTGTCAGCTACTCTGACAGGACCAACAGCCTGAATATTTCCAAGTGCTGTTGGGACCTGAGAATTGACCTTAAGATCAGCCCTGGTCACCAAGGGCTGTAGGGATGACTGCACTGGTGGCCTATGACTAGGAAGGGAAACAGTAAGGTGGGAGACAACCTGAGCTGTTGACTTTCTGCTGTCCGGAGGGCATAGCCATTTTGATTGTTTACACATAGCAGCCATTTTGGACATTTAAAGTGACCAAGGGTGCAGCCATTCTGAATCTTTACACATGGCAACCATTTTGAATTTTAAAGTAATAGCATTCTCATTCAGATTCCAGGGACCTAGGAATAGGTTCTGTTTGCCAAGGTTGGCAGGGATGTACAAGAGGCTGACAACAGAAAAGGAGACAGGCGGTGAGTGTATAAGTGCTGTCCGCTAGCAAATAGAAGAGCACAGCACAGTACCTTGCTTAGGTAGATAACATACAAAGAAAACAAAAATCGTAGGCAAGTCACCACAACATACAATCACCAATTAAATACAAACACAAAAAAGTCACAATGCCTCAGAGATAACAGAGCATCATAGTGCACACAAAGAAGCAAGATAAAGCAGGAGAAACAAGGGACCAGGATACTGACACAAAACACATCCCTGAGGAAGAGCAGCATTGGAACTCCCTGATAAGGAATTCAAAAGAATTATATTTAGGTATCTTCAATTAATTGAGGACAGATCAAGGAAAACACAGAGAAATCCCTAAAACAATTTCAAAAGACAATACAAGAACAAAATGACAAAATAAATGAAAAATTAGAAATGATACAAAATCTACACACAGAAATCCAGAAGATTAATACTAAATTTTCAGAAATAGATGAGGCACTGAATGGGCAAAGGAGCAGAATTGAATCAATGGAAGACAGAATTAGGGAGATAGAAGGCAAATGCTTGAACACTTCTTTGGAAAGGTATAAATAAGAAAAAAGATCAAAACAAAATGAAGAAAGTCTAAGGTTCATGTGGGATACCATCAAAAGGAATAACCTACATGTAATTGGAATTCCAGAACAGGAAAACACAAATAAAACCACAGAGAAAATTATCCAAGATTTGTTGGAAAAGAAATTTCCTGGTATGATGAAAGGTGAGAAGATACCCATTCAGGAAGTCCAATGAACCCCAAACAGGATAGACCCCAAAAGAAAATCACCAAGACATATCATCATCAAACTCACCAAAACCAAAGACAAAGAAAGAATTATGAGAGGAGCACAGGAAAAACAAAAAGTTACCTACAAGGGGCAGCCAATAAGACTAAGCTTTGATTTCTTTACAGAAACCATACAGGCAAGAAGACAGTGGGATGGTATATATAAAACACTGAAAGAGAAAAATTTTCAGCCAAGAATTAGGTACCCAGCAAAATTGTCCCTCATATATGATGGTGAAATTAGGACATTTCCAGATAAGCAGAAATTAAGGTAATTTGTTAAAACCAGACCAACCTTACAAGAGATGCTAAAGGGAGCCCTTTGGACAGAGAAGCAACAACAGCCAACAACAACTGACCATTAACACACATGATGATATACCCAGAAACCAACCCAGCTATGGAAGTATCCAAAGTAAATAAGCCTAGAAGATTGTAAACAGAGACATCAATTGACAAATGAGGACAACTATAAATGAAAAAGAGGGAAAAAACTATGTCATTACAGAACTTCTAGATGTTAGGGAAGTCAAGACAACTACAATATAGAACAGACTATTCTAAACTTGGGAAGAAAACTATAAATCACAGGGTAATCTCAAAGAAAAATGATAAACCTTCTCATCAAAAAAGAGGACTAGCCTAAATATTCAGCAAATACTAAAACAATAGCAATGAAGGATGTGATAACATGATTCATAAACAAAACAAGCTCAGCATAGAAAATTATATGGAACAAAGAAATCAACACCACAAAAAAGTACATAACAAAAGTGACAGCAACAAACTCATATTTGGCAATAATTACATTTCTGGCAAGGGACTTTTCTCTAAGATTTATAGCGGAAGAGAAGATGACCAAACTATGGTACATACACATAATGGAAAGCTAAGCAGCACTAAAGAATAATGTAGAGTCTGCAAAACATCGCATAATATGGATGAACTTGGAGGACATTATGATGAGTGAAATAAGTCAATCACAGAAGGACAAATTAGTATTAGTTCGTTGTTGTAGAGGATCAAGGAAAAGTTTATATATGGAGGGAAACTTTCTTTGTTGGTTTCCAAGGGTGGGAGGAGAGGGGAGGGAACACCGCAAAAAAAAAAAAAAAAATGCATTGACCCATGTCACTCTAGTTTTATGTATTTCACTGTACATAAATTATATTTCAATAAAATGCATTAAGAAAGAAAGAAAGAGAAAAAAGAAAGAAAGGCCTTCCCTGATTAAGCAATTAAAATCTTAGTCTGTAGGTAAGGAGGTAAAAGCAGAGTCTTAAGCAGGAGAGAAATATGACATGCCTACGTTGTAAGTACAGTTCTGCAGTAAACTAGAGGAGAACAAGGAGAGAGGGAGAGGGACCTGGGAGAAGCAGTAACCAAGCAGGAATTAATCAAGATCTACAGTAAAGGCACTGCTCGGGGAATGAAAGGGAGGTGATGGATTAGAGACACAGTCAGGGATATAATCAACAGGCTGTGCTACTTGCTTGTAGGAGATAGAGAAAGTACTTTGAGCAGGAATGAAGCAAGAGCATCTGGTTTCTGGACTAGAAGCTGTTTGAGGGAGTGGGATTAGAAGATGCTAGGTTCAGATCTGGACACCGAATGCTCCAGCTCCCTGTGACATTGTTGTTCTTGTTAGTTTCCCTAGAGTTGCCCAACTCATGGCAAGCCCATCCACAAGGGAACAAAACACATCGTAGTCCTGTATCATCTCAATGATGAGTTGATGATCAAACAATGCTCCATTGTAATCCATATGATTTTCACCTGCTGATATTCTGAATTACATCACCAGACCTTTCTTCCTAGTCTGTCTTAGTCTAGAAGTTCTGCTGAAACCAGTTCAGCATCATAGCAACATGCAAACGTCCACTGAAAGACTCGTGGTGGCTGTGCATGAAGTACATTAGCTGGCAAATGAACCTAGGTCTCTTGCATGGAAGGTGAGAATTCTCCCACAGAACCACCACTTCCCCCTACCTGTGAGATATCCAAGTGGAAATGTACAATAGGAAGTTCACAGCAGGGTCTGAAGCTCAGGAGAGATATCAGGCTGGAACAGAAATTTAAAAGTCTCCAATGAAAAGGGAAAAGATGTCAAGGAAGAAGCAGATTGTGGTTTAAGTCCTGTAAATTGCTGATACTTAAGGGAGAGGGAGAAAGGGAACCTAGCTACAAATACTGAAAAAAATAAATGCAGAGGAATAGGAAGAAAAGCAAGATAAATGGGACCACTTCCTGAGAACAAAATGGAATAGAGAGTTGAAATAAGGAGGGTTAGGTCAGTGGAGTCAAAGGCTACAAACAGGTCAAGTTGGATAAAGATTGAGAAATAGCTACTGCACTCACATTGACCTTTTGCCTGATGGCTTCATCGGAAGGATGGAGCCAGAAGCAGATTGGATTAGTTTAAAGAGTAAATGAGAGGAGAGGAAATGAATATTTGGAACAGAAAAATTTGGCTCAGAAGTGAAGGGAAGAGAAAGGGGAGTAGGTAGAGGTAATTAAAGGGAAGGTTGTTAGTGCCTTTTGTTTGCTATTTTATCTTGTTGGTTAAGTAAGGATGGAGGATTTGAGCATGCTCGCAGGCAGAAGATAAAGAGCTGACAGAAAGCAGAAAGTTGGAAATTCAAGTGAGGGTGTTGTTGTTGTTGTTATTTGCCCTCGAGTCGGACCCGACTCATAGCGACCCCTCCTTGGGTTTCCAAGACAGTATCACTACGGAAGTAGATTGACCCATCTTCCTTCTGAGGAGTGGCTGGTGGGTTTGAACCACCAGCCTTCTAGTTAACAGTCAAGTGCCTTAGGCACTATGCTACCAGAGATCCTAAAATCAAATTCGTTGCTCTCATGTAAGTTTCAACTCATAGTGAACATATAGGACAGAGGAGAACTGCCCCATAGGGTTTCCAAGGCTGTAATCTTTATGGGAGCAGATTACCAGATCTTTTCTTCCATGGAGTTGCTGGTGGGTTTGAACAGCCAACCTTTGATTTAGCACCCAAGTGCTTAACCATTGAGCCCAGGGCTCCTTCTGGGGAGTAAATCCCATAAAAATCCTTCCTCCCATAGCTCCCAAGTCTCTTATGCCCCTTTATCAATCAATGCAAGTGCATTTCCTATTCTTAATTTACTTTTTATTAAGGTATTTTTCACATATCACAAAATTCACCATTTTAAACTGTACAATCTAGTGGTATTTAGTGTATTCACAAGATTATGAAACCTCACCTCTATCTAATTTTAGAACATTTTCATCATTCCAAAAAGAAACCTTCTTTACCTGTACTTTTACAATAATAAGAAAATAATAAAATACAAAGTTCTGGAAGTTCTTCTGAAACCAGTTCAGCATCATAGCAACATGCAAACGTCCACTGAAAGACTCGTGGTAGCTGTGCATGAAGTACATTAGCTGGCATTTGAACCTAGGTCTCCTGCATGGAAGGTGAGATGCATGAAAACAATTAATTCAAGGGACCATGGGAGCCTCAGCCTACATGGCTCTGGGACTAGGAGAATTAGATGGTGCCCAGCTATCAATGCCAACAACTTGGAAAGGGATAAAAATTGGAAATCCTGGATAGAATGGGAGAAAAATATGGAACAAAATTTAAAAACATAGAAAAGACCAGGATACTGGTCATACGAAGCCTGGTGAGCCCTCCCCCTAGACTATAGCCCCGATCACCCTTTGGGTCTGAAATTGAACCATTTTAAAATTTAAAAAAAGAAACCCTGTACCTCTTAGCAGTTACTCTCCATTTCCCTTTCCCCTCTACCAACAATGGCAACCATTAATCTACTCTGTTTAAAGAATTTGTCTTTATATTTTATTCTAGATATTTCATAAACGTGAGATCATATTTGTCCTTTTATGTCTGATTTATTTCACTCAGCATGTTTTCAGCATTCATTCATGTCTTTTATTATTTGGGTGAAATTTTACAGAGATTTACTTTTCCATTCCATGGTTCATATACATTTTGTTTTGTGGCACTGATTACAATCCCCACAATGTAACAGCTCTCTTCCCACTTCCTCCTTGTGGTTATCCTTTCCCTATGTCCTTCTTACCTATGCAATCCTGCCTCCCTAGCTTTTTCCTTACTCAAGTGCTGCCCTTCTGATCTCCCATGGTTGTTCTACAGAGTGCACCTACCTGGTATAACTGTTCATCTCCTAGGACTGTCAATTGTTTAGCTGAACCATAGAATTGAGTTCAATTCCAGACCCGAAGGGTGAGTTGGGGCTATAGTCTAGGGGGAGGGTTCACCAGGCTTCAGATGACCAGTATCCTGGTCTTTTCTACTTTTTTAAAAAATTTTGTTCCATATTTTTCTCCCACTCTATCCAGGATTCCCAACTTTTATCCTTTTCCAAGTTGTTGGCATTGATAGCTGGGCACCATCTAATTTTCTAGTCCCTGAGCCATGTAGGCTGAGGTTCCCATGGTCCATTAGTCCCTTGAACCTATTGTTTCCATGGGTCTTTGATTTAGTTTTCCTCACTGATCTTGCCTATAAACTTATGCATCCATCTGTAGGCTTGGGTTTGTTATTACTGACAATGCAGTAATTTGTATGTAACATTATTTCCCCTTATTGTCTGTACTTCTTATGCACTTCTCCATGACTTCCTTTTCTTTAGTGATATTGTGCTGGTCATATGCTTTTGTTATATTGCCTTTGCTTTCACCCAAATCAACATCTGTCTCTTAACTAGCCAGCAATTTTCCTTCCCTTCCATTCCTGGTAACCAACAAAGAAAACTCCCTTCCCTGTGTAAAGCTTTCCTTGATTTTTATAGTAACAGAGACATACAATATTTGCCCATCTGTGATTTTCACTCAGCATAATGTCTTTCGAGTTCATCCATGTTATGAGGTGAAAAGCAGATTCTTCATTATTCTTTAATGATGCATAGTATTCCAATGTATGTATGCACTGTAGTTTGGTTATCCATTCATCTATTGAAGGGCAATTAGGCTATTTCCTTCTCTTGGCTATTGTGAATAGTGTTGTGATGAATATGGTGTGCCTTTATTTATTTGTGTCCAGGATCTCACCTCTTAAGGTTACATTCCTATTAGTGGGATCACTGGATCAAATGGCATTCTTATTTCCAGCAATTTAAGCAAGCACCGTATGGTTTTCCACAGTGATGGTACTTTTTACCATCCCACCACCAGTGTATGAGATTCCAGTCTCTCCCCACCCTCACCAGTAATTGTTTTTTTCTGTCTTGTTGAACCTTGTTATTATTGCTGAGGTGAGATGAATCTCATTGTTGTTTTCATTTGCATCTCTCTAATGGCTGATGATCATGAGAATTTCTTCATGTGTTTATTGGATACCTGAATATCTTTGAAGTGTCTGTCCATGTCCTCTGCCCATTTTTGAACTGGATTGTTTGTCTTTTTGAGGTTGATGTGTTCAAGTTTTCTATAAATTTTAGAGATAAGTCCCTTGTTGGATATTTCATTGCCAAATATTTTTTCCCAATCTGTACGTTCTCTTTTTACTCTTTTGGAAGTCTTCTGACACACATAAGAATTTAATTTACAGAAGGTTCCAGTAATCTAGTTTATTTTCTGCTCTTTGTGCATTTTGGGTGATGTTTGATAGACCATTTATGCCATAAATTAGGGTCTCTAAGTTTGCCCCAATTCTATTTTTTTTTAAATTTATAGCTTTGAGTTTTCCGTTTAGGTCTTTGATAGATCATGAGTTTGTTTTTTGTGTATGCTTTCATTTTTCTGCAATGGATATCCAGTTTTGCCAGTACCTCTTGTTAGAGAGATTATTTCCTCCCTGTTTAATGGGTTTCAGCCCTTTGTCAAAGATAAGCTATTCATACATGGATGGATCTATTTCTGGATTCTCAATTTTGTTTCATTTGTCTATGTGTCAGTTGTTATACCAATACCAGGCTGTTTTGACTATCATGGGTGTATAGCAGGTTTTGAGGTCAGGAAGTGTGAGACCCCCTACTTTGTTTTTCTTCCTCAGTAGTGCTTTGCTTAACCAAGCTCCCTTTCCTTTCCATGTAAAATTATCCTTGTTGTTGTTCTTAGGTGCCATCCAGTGAACTTTGACTCATAGTAACCTTGTGGACAAAAGAACAAAACATTGTCCGGTCCTGTGCCATACTCACAGTCCTTGTTATGCTTGAGGCCATCGTTTCAGCCACCATGTCAATCCATCTCACTGAGAGTCCTTCTCTTTATTACTGACCCTCCATTTTACCAAGCATGATTATCCTTTCCCAGGGACTGGTCCTTTCAGACAACATGACCTAAGTACATGAGATGAAGTATGATCATTCTCCCTTCTAAAGAGCACTTGGCGGTACTTCTTCAAAGACAGACCTGCTCATTCTTCTGACAGTCCAAGGTATTTTCTGTATTCTTTACCATTACCCCAATTCAAAGGCATCAACTCTTCTTCAGTCTTCCTTATTTACTGCCCACCTTTCGCAAACATATGAAGATACTGAAAATACCATGTCTTGGTTCAGGCACACCTTAATCTTCAAAGGTACATTTTTTATTTTTAACACTTCAAAGAGGTCTTTTACAACAGATTTGCCCAGTGCAATACATCATCTGATTTCTTGACTGCTGCTTCCATAGGTGTTGATTGTGGATCCAAGGAAAGTGAAATCCCTGACAGCTTCAATCTTTTCTCCATTTATTGTGTTGTTGCTTATTAGTCTTGTACTAAGGATTTTTGTTTAAAAAAAAAATTGAGATGTAATCCATACTGAAGGCTATAGTCTTAGATCTTCATAAGTAATGCTTCAAGTCCTCTTCACTTTCAGCAAGCAAGATTGTGTGTCATCTGCATATCACAGATTGTTAATGAGTCTTTCTCCAATCCTGATGCATAATTCTTCTTCATATAGTCCAGCTTCTTGGATTATTTGCTAAGCATACAGATTGAAAAAAATATGGTGAAATGATCTAAGCCTGATGCACATCTTTCCTGATTTTAAACCAATTGGTATTCCCTTGTGTTCAAACAACTGCCTTTTGGTGTATGCATGGGTTCTTCACAAGTACGATTAAGTATTCTGGCACTCGCATTCTTTACAATGTTATGCATAATTTGCTATGATCCACACAGTCAAATGCCTTTGCATAGTCAATAAAACACTGGTAAACATCTTTCAGTGTTCTTCCTTTCAGCAAAGATCTATCTGACATCAGCAATGATAACTCTCCTTCCACATCCTCTTCTGAATCTGGCTTGAATTTCTTGCAGCTTCCTCTCAATGTAATTCAGCAACCACTTTAAAATTATTTTCAGCAAAGTTTTACTTGGATGTGATATTAATGATTTTGTTTGATAATTTCCACAATCTGTTGGACCGTCCTTCTTAGAAAGGGCACAAATACGGATCTTTTCTAGTCAGTTAGCTAGTTATCTGAATAAATGAGTGAGCACATCCAGTGTTACATCTGTTTGTTAAGACATCTCTATGGGTATTTCTGTCAATTCCTGGAGCCTTGTTTTTGACGAATTCCTTCAGTCCACTTGTACTTCTTCCTTCAATACCATTGGTTCTTGATCATATACTACCTCCTGAAATGTTTGAATGTCGACCAATTCTTTTTGGTACAGTGACTCTGTATTCTTTCCATCTTCTTTTGATGCTTCCTGGGTCATTCACTATTTTGCCCATAGAATCCTTCAATATTGCAATTCGAGGCTTGAGTTTTTCTTCAGTTCTTTCAGCTTGAGAAATGCCATGTGTGTTCTGTTTTGGTTCTCTAAGCCAGATCTTTGCACATTTCACTATAACACTTTACTTTGTCTTCTTGAGCCATCCTTTGAAATCTTCTATTCAGCTCTTTTATTTCATCACTTCTTCCATTGGCTTTAGCTACCCTCCATTGAAGAGCAAGTTTCAGTCTCTTCTAACACCAATTTTTGTCTTTTCTTCCTTTCTTGTCTTTTTAATGACTGTTAGTTTTCTTCATGTATAACATCCTTGATGTCATCCCACAACTCATCTGGTCTTCAGTCATTGGTGTTCCATGTGTCAAATCTATTATTCTTCAGATGGTCTCTAAATCCAGGTAGGATATAGTCAAGGTTGTATGAACTTGTTTTAATTTTCTTCAGCACCAGATTGAACTTGCATATGAGCAATTGATGGTGTATTCCACAGTCAGCTCCTAGTCTTGTTTTGATTGATGATATTAAAACAAGTTCATACAACCTTGATACTGAGCTTTTCCATCAGTTCTTTCCACAGATGTTGTCAATTTGAGTCATGTATTTTATTTGGCAAGGTCCACATGTATAGTTGCTATTTATGTTGTTTTAAAAGGTATTTGCAATGTATAAGTTGTTGGTCTTACAAAATTCTATTAAGCAGTCTCTGGCATAATTTCTATCACCAAAACCATATTTTCCAACTACCAATGCTTCTTTGTTTTCAACTTTTGCATTCCAATCACTATTAATTTGAATATATCTTCATTGCATGTTTGATCGATTTCAGACTGTGGAAGTTGGTTAAAACCTTCAATTTCTTTATCTTTGCAGTTAGTGGTGGTTGGTGAGTAAATCTGAAGAACAGTAGTATTAACTCTTCTTCCTTGTAGGCATATGGATATTATTCTATCACTGACAGCACTGCACTTCAGGATAGATCTTGAAATGTTGTTTTTGACAGTGAGTGCAACACCATTCCTCTTCAATTTGTCATTCCCATCACAGAAGACCAGCATGATTCTCAAACTCAAAATGGTGACAACTGGTCTATTTCAGCTCACTAATGCCTAGTATACCAATCTTTCTGCATTTCATTTCATTTTTCGCCAGCCTCCATTTTTCCTAATTCATATTTTCTACATTCCACATTCCAATTATTAATGAATGTTTGCAGATGGTTTTTCTCAGTTTGAGTCATGCCACATCAGCAAATGAAGGTCAAGAAAGCTTTACTCCATCCACATCATTAAGGTTTAATCTATTTTGAGGAGGCAGCTGTTCCCCAATTGTATTTTGAGTGCCTTCCAACCTGAGAAGCTCATCTTCAGCAATATATCAGACAATATTTCACTGCTATTCATTTTCCAGAAGTGGGTGGACCCCATCCTTCTTCTCAATCTGTCTTAGTGTAGAAGCTCTGCTGAAACCTGTTTACTATGGGTGACCCTTCTGGCATTTGGAATACTGGGACCATAGCTTCCAGCCTCACAGCAACACATAAGCCACCTCTGTATGAAAAATTGCCAGATGCATGGTGGTTGTATAAAATTAGTGGTTGTTTCTCTACATCCTTAAAAAATGTTCATGGAATCTGGATTGGAATTGTATTGAATCTATAGATAGCTTTGGGTTGTATTGACATTTTCACACTATTCAGTCTTCCAATCCATGAGCATGGTATGTTCTTCCATTTATGTAGGTCTCTTATAGTTTTTTGTTGTAGTATTCTGTAGTTTTTATTTTTGTTTTGGTTTTTTTTTTGGGGGGGGGTATAGGTGTTTTGTGACCCTGCTAAAATTTATTCCTAAGTATTTTATCTTTTAAGGCACTGAGGTGGTGTGGTGGTTGAAGCATTTGGCTGCTAACCAAAAGGTCGGTGGTTCAAACCCACCAGGTGCTCCACAGAAAAAAGATGGGGCACTCTGCTTCCATAAAGATTTACAGCCTTGAAAACCCAAAGGGAGATGCTATGTGTCCAAATCAACTGGATGGCAGTGAGTCTGGCTTATTTTACCTTTTTAGTACACAGTATAAATGTATTGCTTTCCTTATCTCCTTTTCAGAGATGTCTTTATTGATATGGAATAACCCAACTGATTTTTGTATGTTGATCTTGTATCCTGCCACTTTGCTGAATCTGTCAATTACTTCCAGTAGTTTTCTTGCTGAGTCTCTTGGTTTTTCTATGGAAAGGATCATGCCATCTACAAATACAGATATTTTTACTTCTTCTCTGCTGATTTGGATGCCTTTTATTACTCTTTCTTGCCCTGGCTAGGACTTCCAATACAATGTTGAATAGAGTTGGCAATAGAGGGCATCCTTGTTGGGTTCTCATTCTCAAAGGGAATGCTATGAGTCTCTCTCCATTGGCAATAATGTTGACTGCTGGTTTTATGTATATGCTTTCTATTATGTTGAAAGATTTCCCTTCAATTCCTATTTTGCAGATAGTTGTTTTTGTTAAAATCAGGAATAGTATTGGATTTTATCAAATGCCTTTTCAGCATCAATTGATATGGTCATGTAATTTTTTCCTTGCTTTATTTATGTGATAGATTACATTGATTTTTTTCCTAACATTGAACCATCCTTGCATATCTGTAATGAATTCCATTTGGACACTGTGTATTATTTTTTGGACATAGTGTTACATTCTATTGGCTAGGTTCTTGTTGAATATTTTTGCAACTATATTAATGAGGGATATTGGTCTGTAATTTTACTTTCTAGTGGTGTCTTTACCTGGTTTTGGTTGCAGGGTCATGCGTGTTTCATGGAATGAATTTCAAAGTATTCCAAAATCTTTTTCTATGTTCTGTAGTAGTTTGAGTAGAATAGGCGTCAGCTCCTCTCTGAATGCCTAATTCTCCACTGAAGCCATTTGGGCCAGGACATTTTTTGTGGGGATTTATTTCATGACCTGCTCAATTTCTTCTTTTGTTAGAGCTCTGTTCAAATTTCTACCTTAGTCTGTGTTAGTTTATGTAGGTCATGTGTTTCTAGAAATTTGTCCATTTCTTCTTGGTTTTCAAATTTGTTGGAGTACAGTTCTTCATAGTATTTTTGTATTTTCAATTTTCTTTCCTGTTGGTTCTGCTGTGGCATTGCTAATTTCATGTATTATGTGTTTGCCTCTTTTCTTTCTTTTCCTTAGTTAAATTTACCAGTGATAAGTCAATTTTCCTAAACTTTTTGAAAAACTAGCTTGTAGTCTTGTTCATTTTTTTCTATTGTTTCTCTGTTTTCTGCTTCATTTATTTCTGCTCTGATCTTTATTACGCCATTTCTTCTGGAGAATGTAGGCTTCTTTTGATGCTTTTTTTAAAATTTTTGGAGTTGTTAGGTTAAGGTTTGATTTCAGTTCTTTTTTCTTTTTCATATGTGCATTTGTTGCTATTAATTGACCTTTGAGTACTGCTTTTGCTATGTCCCAAAGGTTTTGGTATGTAGTATATTCATTCTCATCCATTTCTAGGAGTTTTATTTTATTTTATTTTATTATTTCACACTGTCTTATGTTACCAAGTAGTTCCTGAGCAGTGAATTATTCAGTTTCCATGTTGTTTTGGTTCTTTTGCGCTGCTCTAACAGAAAATACCACAAGTGCATGGCATTAGCAAACAGGGATTGACTCTCTTACAGTTTAGGAGGCTAGAAGTCTGAGTTCAAAGTGTCTGCTCTAAGAGCTAAGTGAAAGCCCCTTGACCTTGGGCTTCAGCTCTGCCTCTTACTCTCTGCCCACTGAAGCTGGAGGCTTCTCTTAACTCAGGCAGCTGCTGGCTGCTGAGGCTGACAAATCCAAAGTTAAAAAGTAAAATGACATAGTCCTGAAATTATCAAGCAACACAACAGAGTACTAGTTCAAGTCCATAAACAGTCTCAGTATTGGCAGACAACACAGCAGGACACTGAGATGAAGACTCAGCCAGATGCAGGATCCAGATTTGCCAAAAAGCTCGAGACCTTTCTCAAAGCTGACTTCTTATATACTGGAAGCAGATCACATCCCAACAGCTACTCAGTGGCTCAAAGCAAATTCCACCATGGAGTTGATTATCCTTTGATGGTTCTTTAACAAACAGAGAATCACCACATCCAGCTACCTAGCCACTCAAAACCAAGCCCAGCCAAGTTGACACATAACTTTTACTACACATGTATTTGATTTTTTTTCCCCCTGATATTCTTATAATTAATTTCTACTTTCATAGCATTATGATCCAAGAGGATGATTTGTAAGATTTTGATATTTTTAATACTTGATGTTTATTACCTGGTCTATTCTGGAAAATGATTCATGTGCACTGAAAAAGAATATGTATTGTGTTTTTCTGGGGTGAGTGTTCTGTATATATCTATGAGATCAAGTTGGTTGATTGTGTTGTTGAGATCTTCTATATCTATGCTGAGATTTTTTCTAGTCCTGTCCTCCATAAAAAGTAGTGTGTTGAAGTCTCCCAGTAATGTTGTAGGAGCCCTGGTAGCGTAGTCCCTAAGGCACTTGACTGCTAACTAGAAGGCTAGTGGTTCAAACCTACCAGCCACTCCTCGCAAGGAAGGTTGGGCAATCTACTTCTGTAGTGATACCACCTTGGAAACCCAAGGAGGGGTCACTATGAGTTGGGTACAACTCAATGGCACATAACAACAACAACACTAATGCTGTGGTGGTATAACTGTAGAGTTATGTTTCTCCTTTCAATTTAGTTAGTGTTTGCTTTATGATTTTGAAGTTCTTTCATTGGGTGCATAGATATTCATTATGGTTATGTCTTCTTGGTTGCTTGACCATTTTATCATCATTTAATGCCCTTCCTTGTCTCTTATTCTGGTTTTTACCTTGAAATCTATTTTGTCAGAAATTAATGCTGCCATTCTTGTTCTTTTATGGTTGCCATTAGGTTAAGATAATTTTTTGCATCACTTGATTTTTAATATATTTTTATCTTTGAGTCTAAGATGATTCTTTTGTAGACAGCATATTGATGGGTCTTTTTTTTTTTTTCTCAAATCCATTCCACCACTCTTTTTTTTATTCTTAATTGCTGCATTTAATCTATTCACATTCAATGTAATTACTGATAGGTATGAATCTACTGTTGTCATTCTTTTGTGTTTTCTATTGTAGTGTTGATGGTTTGTTTATTCCGAATATTTTTCTGTGCTGAGTTCATTTTGTTATCAGGTTTGCATTTCCTTTTCTTCAGTTGTTGATTTTGTCCTTATGACTTTTTTCTTTCTTATTTTGGTTAGAAACTTATTAATTTTCTTTGGGGTTACTTGTAGTAAATTTTTATCCTCCTAAGTTTGAAACTATTCTAAGTTCCAAAGTTCTATAAGTCTATACTCTTTGGGAGTTCCGTAATTATAACATTTATTCCTTCTCTTTTGCTTTGTAGTTCTTGTCATTTACAAATTGACACCACTGTTCTCTATTTCCATTTCATAAGTTTATTTTAGTTTTGAGAATTCTTTTTCTGGGTTGGTTTCTGTGTAGTTTTGTCATGTATCCTGATCTTAGGTTGTTGTTTTCTGCTGTTGGTTTTCTGTCTGAAGGACTCCCTTAATATTCTCTTAATCACTGTTTATCTGGGCATGTCATAATTTCACCATTGCATTTGAGGGACAGTTTTGCTGGATATATAATTGGCTGGCAATTTTTTTCTTTTGAGGTTTTGCATATGTCATCCCATTGCCTTTTAGCTGCATGGCTTCTATAGAGAGAATCTTACTGATTCCCCTTTGTAGGTAATGGTTCATTTTTCCCAAGCTGCTCTCAAGATTTTTTTCTTCATCTTTGGTTTTGGAAAGTTTTTTTTTGGGGGGGGGGGCGGTCTCCTGTTATACTGGAATTCCAGTAATGCATAGGTTATTTCCCTTGGTATCATTCCACATAACACCTATGTTTTCTTCAATCTTTTTCTGATTTTTCCTCATACAAGCTGGTGTCAAGGGATTTGTCTTCAAGCTGGCTAATATGTTCTTCAGCCAGTTAGATCCTACTATTTTGTCCTTTCAATGTGTTATCTATCTCTGTAATTTTTCTGTTAATCTTCTGGATTTCTAATTGCTGTTTTTGTTTGATTTCTAATTGTCTATTTATTTTGTCATTTTGCTCTTATATATTTTTCCTGAATTTTCAAGTCCATGGTGTCTTTTCTGTGCTTTTGTTTATGGTTTCCTTGACCTCTTGGAATATTATATATATAGAAGGTTATAGAAGGTTGCAAAATCCTACTTCCATAGTGATACTGCCTCGGAAACCCAAGGAGGAGTCGCTATGAGTCGGGGCCGACTCAACTCGACAGCACATAACAACAACACATATATATATAGTTTTAGTTTTATTACCTGTTCTTCTTCAGAAATGTTTCCTAGTTCTTCATTTTGGTCACTTGCTTCCACTACCTTATCCTGTCTCTTTGTTTGTATTTAGGTTGTCTGTTTTCTCCAAGACCTATTGAAGTTGTTTCTGTTTATTGGTTATGCATTGGTTTGTTTCACCCTGGCTTTTTGTTTTGCTTTGATTCAGTATGTCTGTATGGGTGGAGCAGGTGAACTTTTTTGTTTGTTAGCTTTGAAGCACTGGGGCACTCCTACCTGTCTCTGTGTTGGTGGAATAACTGGTGGGAATGTGGGTGCAGATCTCTGTTGTGAAGAGGAGCTGAGGTTGGGACAAGTAGGTGTTGTCTACCATCTGTCATTGATCCAGTGTTCCAGGAGTTAGTGGTGGTTCTCATCTGTTGGGTGATGTGGTCAGTGCAGTAGATAGGGCTGACTAATTAATGTTCTCATCCTGTTGGATGGAACAGGATGGAAAAAGAAAACTTAAGAAGAAGAAGAGAAAACTATAAAAGATTTTAAAAAATAGAGAAAAGAAGAAAAAGGAAATGGGTGGGCTAGGAGAAAGATTGGTAAAAATGAAAGAAGAAGAAGAGAAAAAGGGAGAAATGAACAGATAAAAAGGAAGAACTATCAGGGGGAAAAAAGGGATAAAAAAAGAAAGCTGAGGAGGAGCCTTTTGTACTTATGTTCAGCTGGCAGCCCTGAGAACAGGCAATTGTGGTGCAAAACTGCTGACCCACCAAAGGGTGTGCCCACAAAAATGAAACGAGCCTGGAGCAAGTGGGCTGCAGGTGTGTGCCTCCCGTGCTCAGTGTGAGAAAGATCAGCTTGTGACACAAGTGCAGGAAGGGAGAACTGCAGCCTCTGGATCTCTGTGTTTGTAGTGGGTTAGGGTAACTAGGCTATAGAGGAGATGGTTGGGCATCCAGATGGGACTTCCCTAGCCACAGGCTTGGTGGTGTAGGGAGAGGTTTTGCCCTTATTCATAGGGAACCTGTATCTTTTGGAGCAGAGAGTGTAGCTCACTAATCATGAAGCACGGCATGGGTCTGGCACCCTTCTGGGTACACACAGTCATTTACACTTCCTGCCTAGACTTTAGAGAAAGGCCTCCCTAAGAGATTAGCTTCTCCAACTGCCCCAGCACACACCTTTCTGTTCACAGAGGTGGGAGGTGCCTGGCACAATTGGATGCCTCTGAAAAAGGAGACTGCAAAAATGTGCCTTTTGTGTTCAGTGTGGAAAAATGTCTGTCAGTGCCTCAGGCACCAGGTGGACAAGCTTTGGCCCGTCTCTCTCTGCTAGAGCCAAGTTGCTAGGGGTAGTCTGGGCTGTCATGAAGGTGGCCAAGGATTCAGGTGGATGAGGGTGGGGCTTCTCTAGCCACTGGGATTGTGAGGGTGGAAAGAGTATTGACCCCAAGGTACAAGGAAGGTATGTGTTTCCTAGAACAAAGAGTGTATTTCTCCAGTCCTGATTCACTGGTATAGGTCTGGAGCCCTTCCATGCAGGCAGCCTTTATCCAGCTCTTGACCAGATTCAATCAAGCCAGAGACCTTCGTGATCCTAGCTGCTCCAACGACCCCAACACAGGCTTTTCCCCTCACGTAGGCCCTCAGCCCAAACAACCAGGGCCTACTAGTAGTGAATTATTTCCTTTCCTTTCTCTGACTTCATCCTCATTCTGTGGTTGCCTGTTGCACTGTAACTCTGACCCATGCCCCTGTACATTCCTCTCCCAGCTCCTGCACACCTTCTGTTCACCTTGAATTCCTCCTGATCTGTCTATACTGTGTCTTTATTGCTGTGTGAGTTCATGAAGTTTTCTCCTTGTCTGCATCTGATGCCTCTTTGCTTAAAATGGCAGTGCTTCAAGTGGTGTTGGCTCCTTTTCTCACCCTAGTCACTCACTTCACTCCATCTCCCTTTCCAATCACCACTCAGTCTAATTCTTTATTCTCTCATTTGATGCTCAGAATTCCAGGATCATTATTTTTATCTGTTTTACTTGGTTTTTCTAGGTCTCTGTTGAAAAGGGATTGGGCAGAGTGTATTAACAGGGTGCCATCTTGTCTCCACCTCCAATAGTCAGGGTTCATTCATGTCTTAGCATGTTTGTCTTCATTGTTTTATGGTTGAATAATTTTCCATTGCATGAATATACCACACTTTTTAAATTCATTCTTCAATTGATGGATATTTGGATTTTTTCCACTTTCTGGCTATTGTGAATAACGTTACTGTGAAATTTTTGTACAAATTCTTGTATGCATATGTTTCATTTCTTGAGTAGATATCTGGAAGTGGAATTGCTAGATCATGTAGTAACTCTTTGTTTAGCTTTTTGAGAAAGTACCAAATGTTTTTCCAAGGTGGCTATACTATTTTACATTCCCACCAGAACCAGTATAAGGGTTCCAATTTCTCCACATCTTAAACAATACTTGTGATTTTCTGGTTATTATTATTACTGCGATCCAAGTGGGTGTGTAGCATTTTGTTGTAGTTTTAATTTGCATTTCTCTAATGCTTAATGTGGGAATATTGAGCTCTGGTAGCATAGTTCCTAAGGCACTTGACTGCTAACCAGAAGGTTGATGGTTCAAACCCACCAGCCACTCCTTGGAAGGAAGGTTGGGCAATCTACTTCTGTAGTGATATTGCCTCAGAAACCCAAAGAGGGGTCACTATGAGTTGGGTCCAACTTGATGGTATATAACAACAACAATGCTTAATGTGGCAATTGTGTATCTTCTTTGGAGAAATGCCCTTTCAAGTCCTTTGTCCAGTTTTTTATTTGGTTATTTGTCTTTTTATTATTGAGTTGTAAGAGTTTTTTTATCTTGTGGATACTAGAATCTTATCAGACATGATTTGCAAATATTTTCTCCTATTCTGTAACATATATATTTTTTAAATCTCTTAAGAGTATCCTTTGCTGCAAAAAAAGTTTTTAATTTTGATGCAGGTCCAATATATCTATGTTTTCTTTGGTTGTCCCTGTTTTTAGTATCATATTTAAGAAACTATTGCCTAATCCAAGGTCAGATTTACACTTATATTTTCTCTCATTCTCCATCTTTAAAGTGCCTGTAGGAGGCCAGTGCACAATAAAGATTTATTAAATGTTGAATGAAAGATCAACTAGGGGTAGAAAAACCAATGCCAACTTTCTTTCTTATGCCATCACAAAAAGACAAATATTGTATGATTTCACTTACATGAAATAACTACAACCGGCACATGTTCTAGACACCAAAGTTTATTAGTAGTTACTAGAAGTGGTAGGGAGGGGAAAAGAGGGAGTCATCATTTATGGAGCACTGACCTTCTTTCAAGGGTAACGGAAAAAGTTGGAAATGGATAGTGGTGATGGTAGCACAAGATGATGGATGCAATTCTCATCGAATTCTACATGTAAAAAAGATGAAATGGCAAATATTTTGTATGTATATATATGTATATATATATATATATATATATATATATATATACCACATATATGTATATATGTGGTATATATGTATGTATATATATATATATATATACACCACATATATGTATATATGTGGTATATATGTATGTGTATATATATATATATATATATACACCACATATATGTATATATGTGGTATATATGTATGTATATATATATATACCACAATTTTTGTATATATATATGTATATATATATATATATATATATACCACATATATGTATATATGTGGTATATATGTATGTATATATATATATACCACAATTTTTTAAAAAATGTGTTTCTTAAAAAGTGTGAGTCAGTCATTTTTCAAGTGTCTTCTAGGCTCGAGCAGGTGCAGGGCCTGCCAAACAGAGGAAGCTCATCTCAGTAGTACATAGTATAAAATAGCAAAGGTTACCTTAGAGCATTTCATTGTAAGCCTAAGGGGACTTTTTTCTTTGCTTATTTTTACAGTTTGTGGGGAAAACGTTTAGGTCTTCAGATACCCAGGAAGTAAGTCAACTTCACAGCTGTAGACCAGCTTCCTGGGGAGCTTTACAAAAGCATGGCAGCATTCAGACATTTTGTTCCCAGTGCTGTCACCAATATAGTTCTTTTGCCATGGAAGCTGTACATCACACAAAACTCCTGTCTCCCAGCTTCATGCTCTTTTCCTTACGTGAGTGTTCACCTGCCCTACACATTGTTGATATTTTCCTGTTTTTTGTATTTTATGTCTTTTGTGTTTTTCCAGATCATTTGTCCCACAGAACATGAAAACTTGTCATCCCCCCTCCCTGTCTCTCTAGAAGAGTGGTTCTCAACCTTGGCTTCATATTGGAATGACCTGGAGAAATTTTTTGAAAACTCTAATATCTGGGCCTCACCTCCAGAGAGTCTGATTTATTGGTCTGGGTGTGAGTAGTTTCCAGATTTCCCAGGTGATTTTAACATGCAGCCAAGATTGACAACTTTTGGGTTAGGAGAGACCTTGAGGCTCACACTCCAGCTAGCCATAGGCATAGTTATTTCAATCCCATGAAAGGGTCTTAAAGCAACTCTTCCCTCCTTCACATCATCCTAGCACACACAGGAAGGTTCTAGCATATATTCATTCAATCATTTATTCATTGACTTTAATGAATATGCCCTTGACACTACTTCAAGAGATCTACATAAATGGAAGAACATACTGTGCTTGTCGATAGGAAGATTGAACATTATGAAAATGTCAATACTACCCAAAGCCCTTGAACAGAGAGTAGCTAAAGCAAATGGAAGAAATGACAAAATACAAAAGCTGAACAGAAAATTTCAAAGAGAAGCTCAAGCAGACAAAGCCAATAACTATTATGAAATGTGCAAAGACCTGGAGTTGGAAAACCAAACAGGAAGAACACACTCAGCATTTCTCAAGCTGAAAGAACTGAAGAAAAAATTTAAGCCTCGAATTGCAATATTGAAAGTTTCTATGGGCAATATATTGAATGATACAGGAAACATCAAAAGAAGATGGAAAGAATACAAAGACTCACTGTACCAAAAATAATTGGTCAATGTTCATCCATTTCAGGAGGTGCCATATGATCAAGAACCAATGGTATTGAAGGAAGAAGTCAAAGCTGCACTGAAGGAATTGGCAAAAAACAAGGATACTGGAATTGATGGAATACCCATTGAGATGTATCAACAAACGGATGCTGTGCTAGATGCACTCATTCAGCTATGCCAAGAGATGTGAAAGTCAGCTACCTGGCCAAGTGACAGGAAGAAATCCATATTTGTACCCATTCCAAAGAAAGGCAATCCCACAGAATGTGGAAATTATCAAACAATAAATATCATTAATATCACATGCAAGTAAAATCTTGCTGAAGATAATTAAAAAATGGTTGCAGTAGTATATTGATAGAGAACTTCCAGAAATGCAAGCTGGATTCAGAAGAGGACATGAAACAAGGAGTATCATTGCTGATTATCAGATGGATGTTGGCTCAAAGCAAAGAATACCAGAAAGATGTTTACTTGTGTTTAATTGACTATGCAAAAGTATTAGATTGTGTGGATCATAAAAAATTATAGATAATATTGAGAAGAATGGGAATTCCAGAACATTTCATTGTATTCATGAGGAACTTGTTTATAGACCAGGAGGCCATCATTCAAACAGAACAAAGGGACACTGCATGGTTTAAAATAAAGAAGGGAGTGCACCAGGGTCGTATCCTTTCACCATACTTATTCAATCTGCATGGAGAAGCTGGACTATATGAAGAAGAATGTGGCATCAGGATTGGAGGAAGACTCATTAACAACTTGTGATATGCTGCTGACAACATAACTTTGCTTGCTGAAAGTGAGGATGAATTGAAGCACTTACTGATGAAGATCGAAGACTACATACAGTCTGCAGTATGGATTACACCTCAATATAAAGAAAACAAAAATCCTCACAACTGGACCAGTAAGTAGCATCACAGTAAATGGAGAAAATATAGAAGTTGTCAAAGACTTAATATTACTCAGTTTTACAATCAACATCAGTGGAAGCAGCAGTCAAGACATCAGAAGATGTATTGCACTGGGTAAATTGGCTGAAAAAGACCTGTTTCAAGTGCTGCTGG
>NW_006921747.1:888684-891242 GCF_000298275.1 Orycteropus afer afer | reverse complement strand
TTCCTTCCGAGGAGTGGCTGGTGGGTTTGAACCGCCAGCCTTCTGGTTAGCAGTCAAGTGCCTTAGGCACTATGCTACCAGAGCTCCTGGGATAAGACTAGACAGTGTTTTGTTCTGTTGTACATAGGGTCACTTTGAGTTGGAGACAACAACAAATCCAAAGCAAACTGTACATTCAATGTAATTCCAATCAACATTCTTTAAGTATATTGGAAAAATCTATCACTAATTTTATATGGAAAGGAAAGAGACCTTGGATAAGCAAAGCACTATTGAAGAAGAACAACAAAGCAGGAGTTAGCAGGAGGTCTCAAACTCCTGGATCTCAAAACCTACTATTTAGCTACAGTAGTCAATACAGCTTGGTATTGGTACAAGGACAGACACGTAGACCAGTGGAACAGAATTGAGAACCCATAAATGGATCAATCAACCTGTGGTCACCTGATCTTTGACAAAGGCTGAAGTCTGTTAAATGGGAAAGAAATTGTCTGTTTAGCAAATGTTGCTGGCAAAACTGGAAATCCATTTACAGAAAAATGAAACAAGATCTGTCCCTCACACCATACACAAAAACAAACTCCAGATGGATCAAAGACTTAAATGTCAAACCTAAAACTATAAAGTTCCTCAAGGAAAAACTAGGGGCAAGTTTAGGGGCCCTTATATATGACATAAATAGACTATCAAGTATAACCCAAAATGTACAAACAGCAGAAGAGAAACTAGATGAATGGGCCCTTCTAAAAATTAAATTTTTATGTGATTCCAAAGACTTCTCCAAAAGTCAAAAGAGAACCTACAGATTGGGACAAAATATTCGGCAATGACATATCTGACGAGGGACTATCTCTAGAATTTATAGAAAACTCCAATCCCTCAATAGCAAAAAGACAAACAATCCAATTGAAAAATGAGCAGAAGACATGAATAGACACTTCATCAAAGAGGATATTCAGGCGGCGAACAAACATATGAAGAAATGTTCACAATCATTAGGCATTTGTTGTTGTTATGTGCCGTCGAGTCAAACCCGACTCACAGTGACCCCTCCTTGGGTTTCCGAGGCAATATCACTACAGAAGTAGGATTGCCCAACCTTCCTTCCGAAGGAGTGGCTGGTGGGTTTGAACCGCCAGCTGTCTGGTTAACAGGCAAGTGTCTTAGCCACTACGTTACCAGAGCTCCCGCATTAGAGAGATGCAAATCAAAACAACAATGAGATACCATCTTGCACCAGCACTAGTAGCAAAGTTCAACAAGACAAAAAATAGCAAATGCTGGCAAGGATGAGGAGAGATTGAGAGTCTCATACACTGCTGGTGGAACTATAAAATGGTACAACAACTGTGGAAAGCAGTATGGAGATTCCTTAAAAAGTTGGAATTACAAATATCATTTAATCCAGCAATCCTATCACTAGGTATATATCCTAAAGAAGTGAGAGCCAGGACAAGAATAGATATATGCACACCTATGTTCATTGCAGCACTATTTACAATAGCAAAAACATGAAAACAACCTGGGTGCCCATCCAAAGAAGAATGAATGACCAAACTATGGTACATACACACAATGGAATACTGTGCAACACTAAAGAATAATGTAGAATCTATAAATCACTGCATAACCTGGATAAACTAGAAGGACATTATGCTGAGTGAAATAAGCCAATAACAGAAGGACAATTACTGTATTAGTTCACTATTGAAAAAAATCAAGGAAATATTTTTATATGGAAGGAAATTTCTTTGTTGGTTACTAAGGGTGGAGGGGAGGGGAGGGAACACTGCTAGATAGGTAGAGACAAGTATTGGTTTGGGTGAAAGGAAGGGCAATGTACCAAATATGAGTGATCAACACAGTGTCATTGAGGAAGAGGAAGACATAGAGAGGTAATGGGAGATACAGACAACCAAAACGAACCCTTTTTCATGTACAGTACTGCATTGTCAATGATGGCAAGCATTGATTTATAGGTGGATAGATTGGTGGACAGCTAGGCAGGGGGTAATGTGTACATGGCCATGTATACGGTTAGCAGACTATGTTTCTACAAGCATATCTGTATGTGCTGTAAGAATGTCCAGGTGTATAGTAGAGCTGACAAGGGGCAAGGTTGTGGTGGCTTCTTGGACACAGCCAGTTACCCAGAGGGAACTAGTGGTTGGACCTGTGGGCATGGTATCATGGTCTCAGGGGACATCAAGCTCAATTGGCATAAAATACTGCACAAAAACATAGTTCTACATCCTACTTTGGTAAGTAGTAACTGGGATCTTAAAAACCTGTTAAGTGGCCATCTAGATGCAACTATGGGTATCTCCTCATCTAGAGCAAAGAAGAATGGGGAAAACCAAAGAGGCATCGAAACAATTAGCCCAAGGCTCTAGCAGACCATGAGATCCTCAACCTATATGACCATGAGACCAGAAGAACTAGACGGTGCCTGGCCACCACTTTCAATCACTTGGAGGGAGATCAGTGCAGGAAGTCCTTGATAGAGTGGGAGAACAGTGTGGAACAAAACTCAAAATCATAAAAAAAAAAAAAAAAAA
>NW_006921747.1:882026-888584 GCF_000298275.1 Orycteropus afer afer | reverse complement strand
AAAAAAAAAAAAAACAGGTTTACTGGCTTGATAGAACATGGTGAAACCCCTAAGGCTATGACCCCTAGTTACCCTTCAGGTCTGGAAATAAACTCACTCCTGTGGCTTCCAGCCAAACAATAGACAGGCATATGGGGTGAAGATTTACATCAGGTAGATACACTCCTTGGAACAATCAATCATGGGAGAAGAGAAGGGCAGTGTTTGCACAGGGAGACAGCTCAGGGGACAGGAGTGTGTGGGAGGGAAGGACATAGGGAAGAGGTAACTATGGGGAGGAAGTGGGAAGAGAGCTGTTACATTGTGGGGAACTGCAGTCTGTGTCATGAGACAAAATGTCTATGAACAGCTGTATGGAAATGAATTTGCTCTGTAAAATTTCACCTAAATCACAATACAAAATTAAAAAATAAATAAATATGCCCTTGAGCACCTACTAAGTACCAACTAGGTGTTGAGAAATACAGACACTTCCCTTCAGGAGCTCAGTATAAAAAGTATCATCAACCTAAACATCTTCAATACCAAGAATTAAGTTATGAGGTCCTCATTTACAGGTGTAGTTTATACAGTGCAAAGATCTAGGTTCAGACTCCATCTGACAAGTCTTTGCCCTACTCAGGACTGGTGTTAACCAGGAGAAGAAGGGAGACTTTTTGTTGTTATTGTTGTTAACACAAAGGTACCATACATGCTACGGCCTGGGACATCAACCTGGCTACCTGAAATATGATCTGAGCATGACACTAGCACCAAACCTGGTATATGGGGGCACAATGTAATATTTGTTGCATGAATAAAAAGGGATGCACAGGAGTGTTCAGCAGAGGGTTTAAGTCTGTCTAGGAAGACGGGGTTCAGAAGGACTGAAAAGGTGACATTTGATCTGAACTTTGAGGAATGACCTGCTCAATAAAGACATGGGGGGACAAGCATTTCTAGCAAGTGAAATGGCCCATGGAGCTGTGGATGGATATCTGAGATATGTTTATTCACTGGAACACATCAGGAGTGGCTCCATGAGGCAGGTAAAGAAAACTGGGGACAAGCTGTGTGGGGCTCACTATGGATTTGGATTGTTCCCCAAGGAGAATATTTAGAAGACATTAAGCTAAAATATAACACAACCAGATGTTGGATTTTTTTAGATTACACTGGTGACCGTGTGGAGGAAGGGTTCTGTAGAAACTGGAGAAAGGCACTAGTGGCTACCAAAGTGTCCAGATCAGAGCTAAAAAGACCCCAAGGGACCCTGAAAATTCCTGAGAGAACTTGAAAATTAGATTCCAGGTACTTCTAAATAATAGTATGTTCTTGATCAGCCCCCTACACACCATGCTCACAATCTATGCCAAGGATACCAAGGATACCACCTCATTTCTTGTCTGTCATTACTTCTGCAGTGAGTGGAGTAGTTTTTCTGTGCATTTCCTTAGATAATCTGATGTCATAATGAATGAAAGGAGAAAAAAAAAAAAAAAAAGCCTTCAGAGAGTGTGCATCCCAAAGACCCTCCAAAGCTTTTCACAATGAACCAACAAAGGAAGTCCATAAAAAGATGAGAGAGACCAGCATGGAGACCAAATGACAAGTGTCACTCGGTCCTTTCCTCCCAAAGAGCACAAGGAATGTGGGCAAAATATTTATGCACAAACTAGATGATGAAAACTAGGTTATAAACACTTTTTACAGTTTTCCTCTATTTTAGGGACTGTGGTTGAGGAATTTTATTTCACTTCCAAAATGTCATAGTAATACCCACAAAGCCCAAAAATAAACCTTTTGTGTACAATTTCTGAGACTTACATCTGAATAAGCAGAAAGGAATGGCAATGGCATGCTTTTATTTCTACTTATTTTTAATGAAATCTGAATGGTTTTGTTTAAATGTAAATTAACTTATAGTCACTTACCTTTTGCAATTGAAACAAACAAACACATAAAATTGTCAGTTCCTACCCATCTCACTGAATCAGAAACCTTAGAAGTAAGCTCAAGAATTTGTATCTTAATAAGCTCTTAGCAGACTCCACCTAATGCCTCCCTCATTTCAGACCTCTTCATACTTGTGCCATGTTCACATTGTTCTTTTGCTATTATTTACCCAAATTGCTTGGATTATTTAACTTTACATTTTTAAGTCATAATATCCATTCAATCATGGGTTTGATACATTGTTTTTGAAGTTAAAACTCACAATTATTTAAAAACCCACTTGGGGACCACCTAAATTCAGCTTCTGCCCCACCCCACCACAGCCTCTTAAAGGTGCCAGTGTGAGGAGAGTGAGTTCAGCTGTTGCTGGGCTTAACGCAATCAGAGACAAACTTTGGTGCCTTATCCATCTTCTTCTAGGACCCCTCGTATTAGCTCTTAGGGCCCTCACCAGCCCTGTGGAAAGCCCTTCATTGCTAGGATGTACCCCTGTAGACCTCCCCTTCCCCTACATACTGCTCCAACCAAGCTGCTCTCCTCTCCTCACTTAGGGTACCAAAGTGAGCTCTTATTAAAGTAAATGGGCTCTTATTTCCTTGGGCCCAGCAGCAGCTGAGCTCACTCTCCTCGCATTAGCAATTTTGAGAGGTTGCAGTGAGGTGAGATAGGTGCAAGGTGGGTCTAGTTGGTCTACAAGTGGGTTTTTAAATACTTCTGAGTTTTAATTTGAAAAACAATAATATATCAAATTCAGGATTGAATGGATATTATCTGTTGTTGTTAGGTGCCGCTGAGTCAATTCTAACTCATAGTGAGCCCATGTGACAGAGTGGAACTGCCCCATAGGGTTTTCTAGGTTCTAATTTTCACAGGAGAAGATCACCAGATCCCAGATCCGTGGATTTGAACCACTAACATTTTGGCTAGCAGCTAAGTGCTTCACCCTTGCACCACCAGGGCTCCTTAGATATTATCTAGGATGACTAATATTTTAAAGTTAATTAATCTAAAGAAATTTAACTACCAAAATGGCAATGTAAGCATGAAAAAGATTACGAAGATGTGTGAAGTAACAAAGGCAAAAGATTAGGTTGCTGCAGCCACACTGACTTCTTCTGGTCCTTAGACCACAACAAACTCCCTCCCTCTTAGTACAAAAGCTTTTTCTTGCCACAGAACTTTTGCTTTTGAAGGATTCCTGCTTCTAGACCTTCACGTGGCTGCTACCCACTCATCCTTCCAGTTTCAATTTAAATGTCACCTCTTTCCCAGAGGTGGCCCTGACCAACCTAGTCAAAGCTCCATCATTCCCCAGTCAACCTCCCCCTAGGTATGCCCTATTGCAGTGGTAATTTTGCCCCTCAGGGACATTTGGCAATGTCTCGAGACATTTTGCACAGCAGAAATATGAGGCAGTATGCTGCCACAAAGATCACAGTCTTGGGAACCCTATAGGGCAGTTCTACCCTGTCCTATAGGGCCATCCATGAGTCAGAATTGACTTGAAGGCAGTAGGCTTGGTTTTGGTTTGGAGACATTTTGGACTGTTACAATTAGGGGTATAGGGTGCTACTGGCACCTACTGGGTAGAGAGCAAGGATGTTGCTCAACAACCTACAACACACAGCCCCCACAACAAAAAATTACCCAGCCCCAGATGTCAGGGCCACAGGAGAGTAGCCCTGCTATACAACATTCTCCTTTATAGTATTTTAGTATTAATCAGGACTTACAGTGATGGTTTTTGTGTATTTTTTCCTACTAAATTGGAGGTCCTTGGGAACTGAAGTTCAGGATCCTTCTCTGCTATATCCCAGCACTTAGAAAAGTTCCTGGCACACCTAAACTCACAACAAATTTTGACCTTATCCTGTGAGCCTAGAGTATGTTGAAACTTGGCCCAGACTAACTGATAAACCTGGGAAAATAGCAAGTCAGTTTTCAAAATGAAAAATCTTTTATTGATGAGTGTTCATACAAATGAAACAAGGCAGTCACTAAGAGTTCCTCACACTCTCATGTACTCACAAATTATACCAACCATCTTGACAGTCATCAGTGAAAGGTTGGTTCTGCTGTTTCTCAAAGCCATGCAAAATTACATACGCTTAAATATTCAATCTTAATTACACCAGTGTCCTAATGGCCTGAGACCTGTTGTAGATTATGGAATATTAATTGTGCTTCAAAGAATCAAAAAAAAAAAAAACAATACATTTTACAAGATTGATATATTTACAGAAAATAATTTTGCTTCACTAAAAAATGCCTCCCCCTTTCCCTCTTACCCATTCTTCTTCCTCAGCTATTGATAAATTTTTATTTCTTGGTCCAGCAACAGTATGAAAGCCAAATAATCAAACACCAACTTTCTCACAAAAAGAAATGTTATTAAAAGAATTAGAGGTGCAATATAGTGAGACTTATGAGTGCAACATCACTGAAATTATTTACTGAGCATGAATTAATGCTAGGTCTGCTATTATTATAAGCTCCACTGGAAAAATGAACAAAACAAACTTTCCTTTCCGTAGTGTTTACTTTTCAAACATCTTTTAACAAGTACCATCTCATTAGGATTTACCACTATCCTTCAAGGTATGTGTGAAAATGATCATCTCTAGCAGATGAAAAAACCTGGGCATAACGAATGGTTTGCCCTAATGCCATCTGGTGAGTGTTACTGTTAAATGAGTTAGTATTAGAACCCAGGCCTTCTTATTCCTAAACCTGTTTGTCTCCCATATCCTGTCACATTCCTGTATATTTAGTCACAGAATGCTAATGGATATGCTATGAATAAGAGTCATGTGCTCAAACAATTTTGGACATGCTGAATTAAACAAAATTAATTAGATTCCCAGAGCCTTTAACATGCATCATAAATCACCAAGAAGAGGATGGAGAATAGAGCAGGCATCACAAACACCAGGCATGTAACAAAAGTGAGTGTGGCATGTCTTGGTGTAAGGAGGTAGTAGTCTGGTAGATTACTGAAAGGGGCCCCAATCTCTTAGGAATGCAGCCCCATATGCTATGCAGAGGGTTTATTCAGAGAGGCTACATATGTGGATTTAAATTTCAAATCTCCATGTTCATGCATATTATATAAAAAAAGAAAACATAGCAGACTCAACAAAATATGTGTAGAAAGATCAAGTCAGCACTGTTGGGAAATCCAATATATAATGTTTCCCAATATTATTTTCACATAAGACCTTTATTCATTGAGGACCTATTCATTTCCCAGGACTCTGCATAACAAAAATGTTGCCTTAGAAAGCAAGCATCTTGCCCTCCTAGACCACCATGGTGTGGGTAGCTCTGAAGCCCAAATATGAACTGTTACAGGGTTTATTCCAATTGAAATTGAAATTAGCCCCAGCCCTGTTAACTGTTCAATAGGAATGTTTCTTTTTTGATAGCTCCTACCGTTGGAGACTAATGTGAAAAAAGTTGACCACAAATCTAACAATCAAAGCGGTGACTTAGATGTAGTTATGATAAGCCTTTGTTTGACTCTTTTGGCAAAAACAAATTTAATTGACTCTTGGGAAAATACAGCATTGGAATTGATCAGATCAAAGATACTTCATCCTTCTGTAACAGTTTTAAGTACCAAAGTGGCTTGGAAGAATTTTAGAAATGTAGGGTTTTGGTTGGAACAACTGACACTCTGAAACCATACTATTATATATTCGTAAATTTGTTTTTTTCTAGAAAGTCTTTAATAAGGCAGAAAGCCATTTTGCCTACTTTCAACTTTTCTTACTTTATTTTTTCTGGCTTTCATTTCTTCCCTGCCTCATTCTAAAAATTATTTCAGAGAGTCATATGGTTGTTCATATAGAACAGAACCTAGCACTTTGGCCCAAGCAGAGCAGACATGCCTACCATACATGTGTTAAATGGAATGGCAATTGATTTTCCTGCCCTGCTGTCTACTTGGTCCATACTCACTACCCAACAAGCTGGTGACAGTACCAGAAATTACACATGGTAATTGTGATTTTCTACCTTCTTCTAACTTCTAAAATATCCATCTTGGTCCCAGGGCAAGCCCTTAATACCTCATACTTAAAGAATCAAGATGAAGAGCCAGATTGACCTACAGTGGTGAGATTAGACTTACATCTACCTCCCCATGGGGGAAATAAAAACCTGTGTACCCCTATGATTTCATTCTCCCATGCTTTCCCTTGGGAGAATCTAAGAAAAGCAACTTTGGAGTCAAAATAATAATAATAATAAATGATTAAAGACATCATTCATGAACTGCTTCCCAGTGAAGCTCTTTTAAGTCACCAATAGGATCTGCTAATTTTAAATCCTGTTCCTCTCTCCTGGACACCTTTGGTGACCCAGAAAGAAGTTCATTTCCTGTTTCCGCAGTGAGTCTTCTCTTTGATGGATACAGAATTCATGGAGTCTAAAAAGAATATGGAGGAGCCCTGGTGGATCAGTGCTTAACTGCTCAGCTGTGAACGGTGGTCAGCAGTTCAAACCCACCAGCCACTCCATGGGAGAAAGGTATGGCAGTCTGCTTCTGTAAAGATTACAACGTTGGAAACTCTATATGGCAGAGCTCTGGTAGCATAGTGGCTAAAGCACTTGACTGCTAAC
>NW_006921747.1:838288-881926 GCF_000298275.1 Orycteropus afer afer | reverse complement strand
CCTACTTCCGTAGTGATACTGCCTCGGAAACCCAAGGAGGGGTCGCTATGAGTCGGGGCCGACTCGACGGCACATAACAACAACAACAACATAGAGCACTATGAGTGGAAATCAACTCCACAGCAATGGGCTTTTTAAAGGGAACAATATATGATTCTAAAACTTTTGTGTTTTAGAAAGAGCTGTGCCATGACCAGAATATTTGAGCTAGTTTTAAGGTAAAAAAAAAAAAAGTAGGACTACATCACCAATGAGGTTGACCATACACAGATTTGAGCTAGAGAATCACGCTACCCAGTGTCACTGACATGCTGATGCCAGGTGAAACTGACACAGAAAAATGGCCCTGGAGTTAGAAGTCTGACACAGGGATAGCTGGCCAGTGTCTTCTGCAGTCCTGAGAAAGCCCTGGAGGTCCAGTGGGTCTTAATCCACGACATAAAGATTCTCTTCAATAATATAGACATTGTCTTCTGCTCGGACATGCTCTTCAGCTGCACTTCGTAAAGCTCTGATTTTAGGGACATTAAATGAAATGACTCTGTAGAAAGAGTTGTTGAAGAATAAAATGAGTAAGAGAAAGAACAGGCCAAAGTTAAAGTATGAGCTTTTGTTTATGAGCACTCAAGGCTAGCTATTTGTGACTCCAGAGCTCCATACACATAGACCATGAAAGAATAGCCTCCTATGGGAAAATAGTTGCCTTAATCTTTTTTTTTTTTTGGAAAGTATATTTTTATTTACTCAAAGAATGTGGGTTAAGCGGGAGTGTACATGAAGGTAGGGACGGGGTGGGGGAGCTCTGCAGGCACAAGGAAATATTCAAGATAAAAATCATGGAAAAAAATGATAATTTCTAAGATGTAAGACAGAAAACTCTGATTGAGGAAAGTTATTTATGTTGGTGATAGGTTCCTAGACAATTGGGCCACACAAGTTTTCCTTTTGTTTATTGATTGGGCTGTTTAAAAATGTTACAAAGGCTGTCAAATCTGCAAACAGTTCCCTTTACTTCTTCCTCTAAGGTCTTAAGATGACAGCCAGATCTTTCTGGCATGTACAGTAAAAGGCAACTTTGGTGATGTTGCATTAAAACATGACTATGAAAGTTTTTATGCATAAGAGGTAGGAAGGAAGTTTTTAAGAGTTTTCTTCTGACTCATGGCTTTTTTTTTTTTTAATTGTTTGGCTGAGTTGCCTTAATCTTAAGCTGAGGAGTCTTGGTGATGCAGTGGATAAGCACTTGGCTGCTAACTGAAAAGTCAGCAGTTCAAACCCACCAACTCCTCTGTGGAAAAAAGATGTGGCAATCTGCTTCCATAAAGAATATACCCTTGGAAGCCCTATGAGGCATTTCTACTCTGCCCTATAGTGTTGCCATGAATTGAAACCAACTGATGGCAACGGGGTTTGGTTTGGTTGGAAGCATTAAATTGTAGAAAAGTTTAATAATCAGGTAGACAGCCTAATCAGTGTTTAAAATCTCAGACTGGTCTTCAGGAGCCTCATACAACAGAGCACCAAAGGAGAAAATCTAAACACATAGTTATCAGAAGTCAAACTGAAGTACTAAATTTCAAAGGTAACTAAGAACTAGTTTGACAGACTTTTCCAACTGTGGATTTTGACACTTTAGAGGTTATTAAATCTATTTAGTGGGCCACATCTACATTTAAGAAAAACAGAGAAAAGTAGCAGAGCATATTGGATGTACTTAAAATAGCATTGTTTTACATAACTGTATACTGGTTCAGGTGTCAGAATCTTTGTTAATGTGTCTCATGGTCAGATACACACACACACTGAGGGGACAAAAGTCTCAGGCACTAGAGATTACAAGATTAATATTTTGGAAAGAGCTACTTGTGGGACTGCTTGCATAGCTTATCCTGTCTCTCCTACAGTTTGTAGGGTCAGATTGGACTGATGTCTGGATTTCACAGAAATCAGAATAAAGAGCAAAAGCACAAGTCAGGATCAAGTGTGGAGTTTTGATTCAGCTGGTCTTTTGTGATTTGAATATAGTGACTTGCTATCACCTATGACTGCCCAGAAAAGCTAAGGAAACCACTGAGTCTTCATTCAGCCACAGAGGAAGAACAAGCCCCCACAAAGTACATTTAAAGGGACAGAAGAGACAAAAATAAAGTTTCTCTATGACTTGTAGATGGATCAGTCATGCATGTGTGAAAAACACTCAGTAAAATGAGTCAGTGTAATGTAACTGCTAAACTAGTTAATGGCATGAGGAAATGATCATAAGTGTTATAGTCTGTGTCTCTTTTAGTATTTTCCATAATAAATATGTTTTCTTTCCTTTATAATTAACCTTTGAAAAAGATATGTTAACAGTATAAGGACAGAAATTAAGTAACTAAAAGGATACTATGTGCCATGCTTTTCTGCCTACAGATTGTTGCTTTTTTATTTGTGTCGTGAATTAAATTGTGTCCCCCCCAAAATATGTGCCACCTTGGCTGGGCTATGATTCTTAGTGATTTGGCAGTTATGCAATGATTTAATTTGGCAGTTTTGTGGTGATGTAGTCATCTCCCATAATGTGATCTGATGTGATCTGCCAAAATGTAAGGGGATTAGGGTGGGATGCAGCACCCTTACTCAGGTCACAGCTCTGATTCAATGTAAGAGGAGTTTCCATGGGGTGTAACCTGCATCACCTTTTATCTTATAAGAGATAAAATGAGAGAAAAACAGCAGAGAAGAAGGGATCTCAGTACCAACAAAGAAGAAGAGCTGGGAGCAGAACGTGTCCTTTGGCCCCAGAGTCCCAGTGCTAAGAACCTCCTAGACTCACAGTAAGATGGACGCTAAGACACATGGAGATCTCCAAGGAACACCAGGCTCATAGATATCGAAAGGACATAAAGATTTTTCCCCAGCGCTGACAGAGACAGAAAGCAGAAAGCTTCCCCCTAGAGTCAGTGCCCTGAATTCATACTTCTAGCCTCCTAAACTGTGAGAAAATAAATTTATTTGTTAAAGCCACCCATTTATAGCATGCTATTATAGCAATGCTAGATAACTAAGATTGTTTGTTTTATTTCCCATTCTCAAAAAAAATTAGCCAAATGTTAGTATGGTATTAGAATTCAAAAGACCTGAGACTGAGTCTTCTTCCAGCTTTCTGATGTGATCTTAAATGTGAATGTGTTTTCTAGTCTATAAAATGGGAATAATAATATTACCTATCTCATAGGCTTAACACTGTGAAGTATATCATTGCATTAATAAAAGTCAATATTTATGGAGCACTTGAAGTGTACTAGGGACTCTTCAAAGCACATTCTATGTATCAGCTCATCAATTAACTTGGGTATTTGAAGGTCTGTATGCATATATCCAAAGAAGGAAAACTAATAAAATGAATGGCAACCAAAAAGGGATGGATTTTGAGTCAATGTAAGAAAGTCAAAGCTGGATCAAATGAAGCAGGCTAATTGGCTTTGGAAGTAGTAATCTCCCACCATTATAAGTATTCAGCCATATGAATGCAAATGTAAAGGCATGGAAGAAGTAAAGGGGATTTAAGTTTTAATTAGGCAGCAGGGTGGACTTAAAGATCTAAACAAAGATTGTAAATCCAAATGTGTACAGGCCTGACAACTAATGTAAATGAGAGGAGCAGTCTGGGTATATAGCAGAGGGGAATGTTGGGTCCTATGAAGAACTGAGGCCCCACCTCAGGGCCTCTGCACTTCCTGTACCTCCAGCCTGGAATAATCTTCTAGGATTTCTGCAGAGCTGCTGTCTTCTCCTTAAGGGATTACTCAAACAGCCCATTACCCTTTTCTATATTCCTTGTGGTGTTTATCTGGAAGCACCTAAAAGTGCCTTGCTTATTTGCTTATATATTTTCTATCTGTTTTGTTTATCTCTCTAGTATATAGTAGTCATTCAATAAACACAGCACTAAGTGAAATGAAAGAATTAACCAAACAACTCATTCAAATATTCAGGTCCACTAAGCAAAATGTGCAATTAATTCTCTTGCTCTAAGAGGCCAGGAAAAAACAAACAAGATTCTCTTTCAGTAGCAGGAAATACAGAATACTGGTAATATAATAGGTGGGTGTGGACAATAATAGATGTTCTTATTAAACTACATTTTCAGGATCCAAAGTATAAACTAGAAAGTATAGAAGAAAAAGAGAGGGGAAAGAATAAGTTATCTTTATTTTCATTAGAATAGAAACATCAAAAGATGTTGGCAGAACAGAAGGGCAGTGTTTGCACAGGTAGACAGCTTGGAGGGGGGTGGAGTGCATGGGAGGGAAGGATACAGAGAAGAGGTAACTACAGGGAGGAAGTGGGAAGAGAGCTGTTACACTGTGGGGAATTGCAGTTAATGTCATGAAACAAAATGTGTATGAACTGTTGTATGGAAAATTAATTTGCTCTGTAAACTTTGATCCAAATCACAATAAAAATTAAAAGAAAAAAATGTTGGCATAACCCTTTCAAGCTTACCTTTGTTGCTGCAGCTTGTTTCTCATGTATAAATACCCTATATTGGGAAGGAATCAAAAACAAAACTAAATATGGCAGGAAAGGGTGCATAATATCTTCATCCAAATAAGAATATTATTTCTGTTATTACTTTAACATGAACACATACATTTGTACAGATTCCAGAGCTTGAAAGAATTAAATGTACAACTAAGGAAAAATATTTTTAAAAAGAAAAGAAACAATGAGAGATGTTTCTCTAAAAACTTTGGGAGTACCTGCAATTCCCTTTTGAATCTGTAGGACCCTGAGATGCTGACTGTAAGTATTTCTTTTTCATTTCATTTATTTTTCATTACACATCCATACATTCAGACTTACTTTTATCTGATTATGTTTCATATTTAGAAATGAAAAACCCAGGATTTTCTTTAGATGGCTGCCAGAGAACTGGCATAAACCAGTATTGCCCCAAGAAAATCGACACACAAAATCATACAAAAGTCACCTTTGTTATAACATATCGTTGACAAACTTTGTACTCCTAGTCACCCCATCCCCCTTAGAGAGAAGTAAAAAAGTTGTTTTTGTTCAGAAAGAATGTAGATTTATATTTTACACAATTTCTAAATAATAACTTTGACTAATAACCAAGTTCTAAATAATTATGTGGGAACTATTTCTCAGATTACACAAAAATATAGTCATCCCTCAATATCCACAGGGGATTGGTTCCAGGATCCATGCAGATACCAAAGTTTGAGGATGCTCCAGGCCCTTATATAAAATGGTGTAGTATTTGTATATATCCTCCTGAATACTTTAAATCACCTCTAGGTTACTTATAATACATAATACAATATAAATGCTATGCAAAAAACACTTAAGGCTCCCTTTTAGACTTGAAGCATTGCTTTGACCACTTAGCTGCTTTTTAAGAGCCTTTTTCTTTTTTAATCTCATGAATATTTTCAATCCCCATTTGGTTAAATGTGTGCATGCTGAACCCACACGTATGGAAGGCCTAGTATATTCTTGGGAGATCTGGGGGCGTAGTGCCTAAGTCACTTGACTGCTAACCAGAAGGTTGGTGGGGCAAACCCACCAGCCACTTCTCGGAAGGAAGGTTGGGCAATCTACTTCCATAGAGATAGTGCCTCAGAAACCCAAAGAGGGGTTGCTGTAAGTCGGATCTGACTCGACAGCACATAACAACAACAACAACAACACTGTATTCTTATTTCCTAACTTTTCTTTGCCCAGACAGATGAAAGAAATGAATCACTCATGGGAACATATATGTGGTTGTGGTAATTATGTTTGTGTGTCAACTTGGCTGGGCCTGGATGAGTGGCTGGGCAGCTGGTAATAGTTATTCCCCATGATGAGACAGGCAATCAACTCCATGGTGGGATTTACCACAAGCAGCTGAGTAGCTGCCTTTGGAATGTGGTCTGCTTCCTGTATATAAGGAGAAGCATTGGGAATGGTCTCTAGCCTATAGCATGCTTGGACCCTGCATGTAGCATGTCTGCCGACCCTGGGACTTACAATGGACTCAAGTTAATGGCCTGCCATGTGGTTTGGTAATATCGGACTGTGCCTTTTTACTTGTCAACCTTGGGGCTTCTCAGTCTCAGCAGCCAATAGCTGTCTGAGTGAAGAAACGCCTCTAGCTCCAGTGGGCTAGGAGCAGGAGGCAGAGCTGGATCCCAAGGTTGAGGGGCTTTCACCCAGCCCCTAAAGCCTGGCACTTTGAACTTGGACTTAAAGCCTCCAAATTGTAAGAATAAACTCCTGTTTGTTAAGGCCATCCCATTTGTGGTATTTTTCTTGTCAGAACAGTTGTCTTGCAAAAATGTTTCCTTCATAGGGAAGGGACATTAAAGTAGAGAGAAACACACACAACTGGGGGTGGAGAAGGAAGAGAAAATGTAGAACCCTGAATGGCTGCCTTTTGAAATCCTTTTTTCTAATCTTGGAGTCATGGGTATTGCAAATGGTTAATGCACTTGACTGCTAACCAAAAGATTGGTGGTTTGAGTCAATCCATAGTTACTTTGGAAAACATATCTGTTAATCTACTTAAAAAAAATCAGCCATTGAAAGCCCTGTGATATAAAGTTCTACTCTGACACACTTGGTATCACCATGAGTCAGAATTGACTTGATGGCCACTGGTTTTCAGATTTTTTAAAAATTTTATTTACTCTAGTCCTAGCTCTGCAATTGATATCTTCAGTCAGAGTCTTACCTGCCTCCCAGTTAAATGGGTGAGTGTAGAACATAGAATCTACATTATATCACCCGTGATGAAATTTGAGGTTTGAGGGCAGAGAGGGAAGCAAAAATATCTTATATATTCCAGTGGTTTGCAAGCCTCTAAAGTTCAACTCTACCTGACAAACTCTTATGTATTTAATTTCTTTCCTTTAAGAAAAATTGAGATTTATTTTTTTCTCCTTATTGTTGTTGTTAGCTATTGTTGAGTAGATTTTGACCATAGTGGCCTCACGTGACAGAGTAGAAATGTCCCATAGGATTTTCTTTATAGAAGCTATCAGTAGGTCTTCTTGTTGTTGTTGTTGTTATTTGCCATCGAGTCGGCCCTGACTCAGGTCTTAGGGGGCATTAATGGAGGAAAAAAAGGGGTGGGGGGAGTAGTTGAGAAACACTGGTGTCAATATGAACTCCACTAGAGTGTAAGCCTACCACTCCTCTGTCAGTTTGTTTTACTGTGGTGGCTTGTATGTTGTGGTGATATTGAAAGCTATGCCACTAGTATTTTAAATACCAGCAGGTGTCACCAATGGTGGACAGGTTTCAGCAGAGCTTCCAGACTAAGACAGACTAGGAAGAAGGTTGTGGCACTTTACTTCTTAAAAAAAAAAAAAAGGCGTGGCTACTGACAACCATATGAATAGCAGTGGAACATTATCTGATATTGTGCCAGAAGATAAGCCCCTCAGGTTTGAAGGCACTCAAAATACTACTGGAGGAAAGTTTCCTCCTCAAAGTAGAATCCACCTTCATGACGTGGAGGGAGGAAAGTTTTCAGGGCCTTCATTTGCTGATGTGACACAACTCAAAATCAGAAGAAACAACTCCAAATACCCATTAATAATCAGAACATAGATGTATAAAATAGGAATCTAGGAAAATTGGAAATTTTGAAAAATGAAACAGAAAGCATAATGATTGACATTCTAAGCATTAGTGAACTGAAATAGACATATATTGGTCTTTTCTATTTGGGATAATCATATAATCTAATCTACTATGATGAAAATGACAAATTGAAGAGGAATAGTATTACAATCATCATCAAAAAGGATATTTCAAGATCTATCCTAAAGTACAATGCTGCCAATGATAAGTTAATATCTATATGCTTACAAGGAAGACTGGTGAATATAACTATCATTCAAGTTTAGAAACCAACCACTAAAGTCAAAGATGAAGAAACTGAAGACTTTTACAAACTTCTGCACTCTGAAACTGATCAAATATGCAATCAAGATGTACTGATAATTACTGGCAATTGGGATGTGAAAGGTGGAAACAAAGAAGAAGAATTGGTGGTTGGAAAATATGGTATTGGTATAGAAATGACCCCAGAGATTGCACGATACTATTTTGCAAGATCGATAATTTATTCATTGCAAACATGTATTTTTTCAACAATGTAAATGGTGCCTATACACATGGACCCCACCACATGGAATACACAGGAATCAAATTGACTAAACCTGTGGAAAGAGAAGATGGAGAAGCTCCACACCATCAGTCAGAACAAGGCCAGAGGCTGACTGTGGAACAGACCATTATTTGTTTATATGCAAGTTCAATCTGAGACTGAAGAAAATTAAAACAAGTCCATGAAAGCCAAAATATAAACTTGAGTATATCCCACCAGAATTTAGAGACCATCTCAAGAATAGATTTGATGTATTGAACACTTAGGATGGAAAATCAGATGAGTTGTGGGACATCCTAAACAAAGGACATCATACATGAAGAAAGTAAAAGCTCATTCAAAAGACAGGAAAGAAAAGACCAAAATGGATGTAAGAAAAGACTCTGACTCTTGATAGTAAACATAGAGTAGCTATAGCAAATGAAAGAAACGATGAAGTATAAGAGCTGAATAGACAATTTTAAAGGGCAGATTGAGAAGACAAAGTATTATAATGAAATGTGCAAAGATCTGGAATTAGAAAATCAACAGGGAAGAATATGCTTGGCATTTCTCAAGCTGAAAGAATGGAAGAAAAAATTCAAGCCTTGAGTTACAATACTGAAAGATTCTATGGTTAAAATACTAAACAACACAGGAAGCATCAAAAGAATATAGAAGGAATACACAGAATCACTCCACCAAAAAGAACTGGTCGATGTTCAACCATTTCAGGTGATAGCATATGATGGAGAACCAATGGTGCTGAAGGAAGAAGTCCAAGGTGCACTGAAGGAACTGATGAAAAACAAGGCCCCAGGAACTGATGAACATTGAGATATTCCAGTAAACAGATGTAATACTGGAAGGGGTCACTCATCTATGCCAAGAAATTTGGAACACAGGTACTTGGCCTACCAACGGGAAGAGATTCATATTTGTGTCCATTCTAAAGAAAGGTGATAGAACATAACATGAAAATTATTGTATCATATTATTAATATCACACGCAAGTAAAATTTTACTGAAAATAATTCAAAAAGAGTTGCAGTAGTATATAGGGAACTGCCAGAAATTCAAGCCACATTCAGAAGAGGACGTGGAATGAGGGGTATTATTGCTGGTATCACATGGCTCTCAGCAAAAAGCAGAGACTAGCAGAAAGATGTTCTACCTGTGCTTTATTGACTATGCAAATGAATTTGACTGTGTGGATCATAACAGATTATGGATAACATTTCAAGGAATGAGAATTCCAGGATACTTAATTGTGTTCGTGAAGACCCTGTACATAGACGAAGAGGCAGTCATTCAAACAGTACAAAAGAACACTGCATTGTTTTAAATTGGGAAAGCTGTGTGTCAGGGTTGTATCCTTTCACCATATTTATTCAATTTGTATGATAAGCAAATAATCTGAAAGTCTGGCCTATATGAAGAAAAGTATGCCATCAGTACTGACGGAAGACTCATTAACAACTTGCAATATATGGATGGCACAATCTTGATTGCTGAACGTGAAGAGGACTTGAAGCACTTATTGACGATTATCAAATACTATAGCCTTCAGTATGTATTTAACCTCAACATAATAACAATCCAAAAACCCTCACAACTGAACTAAAAAGCAATATCATGACATCAGAGAAATATCAGAGAAAAGATTGAAGTTTTAAGGATTTCATTTTACTTGGATCCACGATCAATATCCATGGAAGCAGCAGTCAATAAATCAAATGACATATTGCTCTGGACAAATGTGCTGCAAAGGATCTCTTTAAAGTGTTCAAAAACAAAGATGTCACTTTGAAGACTAAGGTGTGCCTGACCCAAGTCATGGTATTTTCAATAGCCTTATATGACTGTGAAAGCCAGACAATGTATAAGGAAGATTGAAGAATAATTGGTACTTTTGAATTATTGTGTCAGTGAAAAATATTGAATATACCTTGGACTACAACAAGAACAAACGAATCTATCTTGGATAAATACAGTGAAACTGTTTCTTAGAAGTGAGGATGGTGAGACTTCACCTCTCACACTTTGGTCATATTGTCAGAAGACCAGTCCCTGAAGAAGAATATCATGCTTGGTAAAGTTTATGATGAGCAAAAAGAGGAAGACCCTCGATGAGATAAAATCATACAGTGGCTGCGATGATGGGCTCAAGCATGGCAACAATTGTGAGGATGGCATGGGACCAGGAAGTGTTTTGTTCAGTTGTACATAGGGTTGCTATGAGTCAGAACAAAATCAATGGCACCTAACAACAAAAACAACAGAATGTAAGCTTCATGAGACACCCAGTGCGCTGAAGAGTGCCTGGCATATAGTTGAATAAATGATTCCCAACTCCAACTAACACAATCATCAGAATCACCTGGGGCTTAAACCAAAAACACAAACCCATTGCTGTCAAGTCAATTCTGACTCACAGTGACCCTATAGCACATAGTAGAACTACTCCTTAGGGTTTTCAAGGTATAATCTTTACAGAAGCAGATTGCCACCTCTTTTACCTGTGGAACAGCTGGCAGTTTTGAACTGTCGACCTATTGATTATAAGCTGAGCACTTAACAACTGTGCTTCCCTCCTGGGGATTGTTGTTGTTGTTGTTATGTGCCGTCGAGTCAGCCCTGACTCATAGCGACCCCTCCTTGGGTTTCCGAGGCAGTATCACTACGGAAGTAGGATTGCCCAACCTTCCTTCCGAGGAGTGGCTGGTGGGTTTGAACCGCCAGCCTTCTGGTTAGCAGTCAAGTGCCTTAGCCACTATGCTACCAGAGCTCCCATTAGTGATCTTTAAAATGTAGATCTCCAGGCTATCCTTGAGTATATTCCCCTTACTTTAGAGACCATCTCAAGAATATATTTGACAAATTGAACACCAATGACAGAAGACCAGACAAATTGTGGGATGACATCATGAACATCATACTTGAAAAAAGCAAAAAGTCATTAGAAAGATAGAAAAGACCAAAACTGATATCAGAAGAGACTCTGACACTTGCTTTTGGATGGAGAGTTGCTAAAGTGAATGGAAGAAATGATGAAGTAAAAGAACTGAATGGAAAATGTCAAAGGGCAGCTCAAGAGGACAAAGTATTAAAATGAAATGTACAAAAACCTGGAATTATAAAACCAAAAGGGAAGAACACACTCAGCATTTCTCAAGCTGAAAGAATTGAAGAAAAAAATGAAGCCTTGAGTTGCAATACTGAAAGTCTTTATGGGCAAAATATTGAATGATGCAGGAAGCATCAAAAGAAGATGGAAGAAATACACAAAGTCACTGTAACAGAAAGAATTGGCTGACATTCAGTCATTTCAGGAGGTAGCATATGATGAAAAACAAATCGTATTGAAGGAAGAAGTCCAAGCTGCATTGAAGAACCAGAAAAAAAAAAAGCTGCCATTGAGTCGATTCTGATACATAGAGACCCTCCATTGGAATTTTGGGGTTTTAAATCTTTACCAAAGTATATTTCTCCATCTTCCTTCCATGGAGCTGGTGGTAGATTTGAACTGCTGACCTCTGGTTAGCACCCAAATGCCTGGTGAAAAACAAGACTCCAGGAATTGACAGAACATCAATTGAGATCTTTCAACAAATAAATGTCATGCTGTAGGCACTCACTCATTTATGCCAAGAAATTTGGAAGACAGACACCTGGCCAATTGACTGGAAGAGATCCATATTTGTGCCCTTTCAAAGAAAGGTGATCCCACAGCATGCTAAAATTATCAAACAATATCATTAATATAACATGCAAGTAAAATTCTGCTGAAAATAATTCAAAAACAGTAGCAGCAGTGTATTGTCAGGGAACTGCCAGAATTTCAGAATAGATTCAGAAGAGGATGTGGAATGAGGGGTATCATTGCTGATGTCATATGGATCTTGACTGAAAGCAAAGAGTACCAGAAAGATGTTTACTGTGGATTTTCTTTCTTTCTTTCTTTTCTTTTTTTTTTTTTTTTTGACTATGCAAAGGCATTTGACTTGTGGATTATAATAGATTATGGATAACACTGTGAAGAATGGGAATTGCAGACTTACCTGTGCTCATGAGGAACCTATACATACACCAAGAGGCAGTCATTTGAACAGAAAAAGGAGTTACTGCATGGTTTAAAATCAGGAAAGATATGTGTCAGGGTTGTATCCTTTAACCATATTTATTCAATCTGTATGCTGAGAAAATAATGTGAGAAGCCAGACTATATGAAGAAGAATGTGGCATCAGGATTGGAGGAAGACTCATTAACAACTGGTGATATGCAGATGGCACAACCTTGCTTGCTGAAAGTGAAGATGAAGCACTTGCTGATGAAGATCAAAGACTACAGCTTTCAGTATGGATTATAACTCAACATAAAGAAAATAAAAATCCTCACAATTGGAACAATAAGAAACATCACAATAAATGGAGAAAAGATTGAAGTTGTCAAGGATTTCATTTAACTTGGATCCACAATCAACACACATGGAAGCAGCAGTCAAGAAATTAAATGATATATCACATTGGGAAAATCTGCTCTAAAAGACCTCTTTAAGGAAAGGGAACACTACAAAAAAAAGAAAAGAAAATGTTTGTGTATTTTACTGTGCATAAACTATATTTCAATAAAATGTATTTTAAAAAGAGGCCTCTCTGAAGTGTCAAAAAGCAAAGATATTATTTTAAAGATGTTCCTGATCTAAGCCTTGTTATTTTCAATAGCTTCACATGTGTGTGAGACTGAGGCAATGAATAGGGAAGACCACAGAAAAATTGATACATTTGAACTGTGGCGTTTGCTAAAATATTGAAGGTACCATAGACTTCTAGAAGAATGAACAAATCTGTCTTGGAGGCAGTACAGCTGGAATGCTCCTTAGAAGCAAGAATGACAAGACTTCATCTCACCTACTTTGGTCATGTTGTCAGAAGGGACCAGTCCTCAGAGAAGGATAACATGCTTCATAAAATAGAGAGTCAGAGAAAAACAGAAGACCCTCAACAAGATGAATTGACATAGTGGCTGTCATGATGGGCTCACGCATGGCAACGATTGTGAGGATGGCCCAGGACCGAGCAGTATTTCATTCTGATATAGATAGGGTCTCTTTGAATGGAACCAAATCGATGGTACCTAACAACAACAACAACAACCCCTCCAAATTTTAATTCCAGCCTGGATCGGGACAAAAGTTTCCTTTAAGCCTTCGACCGAATGTCAGTTGATTCTCATGTGTTGCCATTGGGTTATTTGATCAAGATCCTTTCCAGTTCTAAAAGAGTTACCTATATATCGATAGCTCTTCCTTGTCTTCAACTATGTTTACTGAGATTCATGGCAGTCTACTTCCATAGAGATACTGCCTTGGAAATCCAAGGAGGGGTTGCTATGAGTCAGAACTCGGTGCCAAGGAGCTCTGGTAGTGCAGTGGTTAAGATATTTGGCTGCTAACCAGAAGGTCAGCAATTCAAACCCACCAACTGCTCCATGGAAGAAATATGAGTCAGTATGCTTGCTAAAGATTTCCAGCCTTGGAAATACAATAATAATAATTAAGGAAAAAAAAAAAAACTCATTGCTGTCAAGTTGATTTCTACTCATAGCGACCCCCTCCTTGGGTTTCTGAAGTGGTATCTCTACGGAAGTAGATTGCCCAGTCTTCCTTCTGAGGAGTGTCTGGTAGGTTTGAACTGCCAGCCTTCTGGTTAGCAGTGAAATGCCTTAGGCACTATGCATCCAGAGCTATGTGTCAGAATAAACTCAATGGCAGTGAGTTTGGTTTGATTTACTCTTATATCAGGTACCATTCTCAAAATTTTGCAGGTACTAAGTCATTTAAACCTCACCCCACCTTGAGGTCAGTGGTATTATGATGTGCATGTTACAGATGAGGACATTGGGTTACAGGGAAGTTCTGTGAAATAAAAATCACATGGCTCAAAAGAGGTGGAGCTACTTGAGCCTTAACAGTGTGGCTGTAGAGTCCTTGCTCTATTCCATTAGGCACAATCCTGAAATGACTTACTTTTGACAATCATGACAATCAAAATACTGAGTAGCACTGCAGCAAATATACCAACTCCAATGTAGATCTCCTTAGCAGTTCTCATCTGTGTCTCTTGTGCCAGGGACACTTCCTAAGGAAACATTGGTAATTACAAAAGCATCTTGTTAAGAGTCATGGATAGAAAACATTTCCTAGACTAACTTAGCCACATACATTTATCTTTCTTACCCTTGGAACAGCAAGGGTAAGACCAAACTGTTTAAAGTTGTAACCATGTGGTGAAATTCTAAAACAATTTGAAATTCAAAACATTTTTTTTTAGCATAATGGAAATATCTTGCTTGGGGTGGTTTTTCCAAAAATGTATACATTTGTCCAAACTCAAACTGTACACTCAAAATGGATGCCATTTATTTTATGCAATTAAACTTTTTGTTGTTGTTGTTGTGTGTCATCAAGTTGGCCCCAACTCATAGCGACCCCTCCTTGGGTTGCCGAGGCAGTATCACTACGGAAGTAGATTGCCCCATCTTTAATGAAGTGAAAAAAGTTTTAAAGAGAAAAAAAAAAGAAAAACCTCAATAAGCTAGTTACATAAATACATGCTCTTATGATTCTGAAAAAAGTCCCTATATAGCACAAATGGTTAGTTGCTGGGCTTCTAACTAAATCTTAGTGGTTCAAACACACCCAAAGGCATCTTAGAAGACAGACTTCTGTTTCTGAAAGGTTACAGCCTTGAAAATCTCATGGAGCTGTTATACTCTGAAATACACAGGGTCTCCATGAGTTGCAATTGACTCAATAGCAACTGGTTTTGGTTATGATATTGAGAAGGAAAAAAAAAAAAAGTTACTTTTAGTTCCTATATAAATTGACTATGGTGTTAACTGATGTCATCTGAACGTGCTCACTTATTGAATTTTGTTCTGGGTTACACTACATATTAGTTTTTTAACTATAATTCAGTATTTTGGTCCAAGACTATAGGACTTCCTTCCTGATTTTAAACCATGATTCCAAAGAGCATTCCAGCTGCACTTATTCCAAGAGAGATCTGTTAGTTCTTCTGGCAGTACTTTCAGTATTCTTCGCCAACACCACCGCTCAAAAGCATCAACTCTTCTTCAGTCTTCCTTATTAATTGCCCAGCTTTTACATGCATATGAGGAGACTGAAAATAACCATGGCTTGGGTTAGGCGCACCTTAGTCTTCAAAGATACATCTTTGCTCTTCAGCACTTTAAAGAGGTCTTCTGCAGCAGATTTGCCCAGTGTAATACCTTGTCTGATTTCTTGACAGTTGCTTCCATTGGTAGGTGGTTTAAACCCACTAGCTACTCCATAGGTGAAAAGACCTAGCTATCTGCTCCTAAAGATTACAGCCTAGGAAATCTTATGGGACAGTTCTATTCTATCATACAGTGTCACTATGAGTCAGAATTGACTAAATGGTACACATCAACAACAATAAATATGACATCTGAGTGAGCCTTCTTTTAAGGGGGCATGACCAGTGTCTTGGAGGGAAAAGTCATGTTCTTACTACCTTAGAGATGGAGGGTAAAGTGATTGGTTAGATAGAGCATGGTGTTCCAGGAGTCAGACTTTGTTTTAATTCTGTTTTTAAATATATTACTCAAAAACTGTATGCTCATTTTAGAAAATGCAGCTGAACATAAAGGAAAATAAAAATCAACCATAATCCTAACATCCAGAAACAGCTACTTTTATTATATTGCCTTATAAACCATTGTAGAATTTTATCCTTCTAAGGAGCTTTGGTGGCATAGTACCTAAGGCATTTGACTGCTAACCAGAAGGCTGGCATTTCAAAACCACCAGCCACTCCTTAGAAGAAGACTGGGCAATCTACTTCCATAGAGATACTGCCTTGGATACCCAAGGAGGGGTCGCCATGAGTCAGAACTGACTCAATGGCAGTGAGTTTTTGTTTGGCATACATTTCTTAACAAAAACTACTGCCATATATCATATGTATATCATATGTATACATATATAGGAGCATGGGTGGCATAAGTTGTTTGTGATTGGCTGATAACCTAAAGGATGCCAGTTGGGACCCATGCAGTGGCTCCATGAGAGAAAGTTCTAGTGAACTGTTTTTGTAAAGATTACAGGCAAGAAAATTGTATGGAGCATACATCTTCTTGCATTTCTGCCCTGTAACACATGGATTGCCATGAGTAAAAACTGACTCCACAGCAAAAGATTTGGGCTTGTTGGTTTTTTTTTTTTTTAAAGTACTATATAAGGTGCTGTAAGGCACTTGACTACTAACCAGAAGGCTGGCGGTTCAAACCCACCAGCCACTACTCGGAAGGAAGGTTGGGCAATCTACTTCCGTAGTGGTACTGCCTTGGAAACCCAAGCGGGGGTTGCTATGAGTCAGGTCTGACTCGACAGCACATAACAAGAACCACAGGGGTATAGTGGTTAAGACATTTGGCTGCTAACCAAAAGATCAGTGGTTCAAATACACAAGCCACTCTGTGGAGGAAAGATGAGGTGGTCTGCTTCTGTAAAGATTTAAAGCCTTGGAAACCCAATAGGGGCCACTACGAGTCAGAATCGACTTGATGGCAGTGGTTTTGGATTTAAGTACTATATGCTATTGCAAAACTTGTTTTCACTTAATAGCCTATTGTAACCATCTTTCTGTGTTAGTAAATGCATACAGTAACTGCATTCTTAATGCAACAAGTAGACATATTTAATTGATTAAATAATTAATCCCTTAGGTCATTATAACATTTAGGTTGTTTATAACATTTCTTGATTAACAATCACAGCAATGAACATTTTTCTCATACATTTTCATATATTTATTCAGTTATTGTCTTAAGGTAGAGTACAGAAGTTGACCTACTCAATCACAATGTAAGCTGCATGTTTTCAAGTTCCTAGGACACGTCTTGGCCTCTTTAGGGTCAGAACACAAAAGCGCATGTCTTCTCTACTTCCTACTTGAATGTGCTTCTCTAATTGCTTCTACTTGCTGCTAAACTTGCTGCTGCTTTGCAGGTAACCAAAGTGAACAATAATCTCACCACTCAGAGTGGTTTTGTTTCCCAGCATAAGTCTTATCATATTATGATTTACACAGATACAGTTCTGATATTTAGCCAGTAGGTAAAATTTCAGCACACATTCATACTATCAATCAGTGCCCATGTCACACTGGTCAGGAGCCATGCTATACAGGTTGTTAAAATTTATTATAACTTCTGAGTAGTAGTAGTTTTTGGTGTCTAATATGGCCTATGGCATTAAGGCCATCTAGTATGAAACGAAATAGCCCCACCTTGTCTGACCTTTTTTTTTTTTTTTTTCTGTTACAATAATCGTGCTGTCATTTCTCACCACTTGCTATCAAAAGATTGTTCTTATATACTTGGTTACATTTTTGTTGCTTCTAAGAGTTACTTGCCCATAATAATAGCAAAGTTGTTTCTTCCAGGGAAGCCAAAGGAGGAGCTATTGACAAATTTGTTCCCCTTATTTGAAAGATGACAGAAAACTTCAAAAACTAGAGCTGCTTAGATGTTTCTCAGGCTCATTGTGAGAAAGTACAAGAAGTGACAGAATCACAAAATTGTTTAGGACCTCAGTAAGTCATCATATGGGAAGATACATGATAGACAAAAGCAACAGTAACCTCAACATTTCTACATAGGATGGCAGTTGCGTTGGAAAGAATAGTAGGGAGCACATCTTTAAGCTGTAGTAGCAAACACACTTCCACTTGCATTATATATGTAATTGGGGTAGCTTCCCCTTCACCACCATTGATTTAAAGCATGTTTTTCCCTAAGGATACATTGAAGTCTTCCTTAGTATATTACTTAAACTTACTCTCCTTGAATTAGCTCACTTTTTACTTCCAATTTTTGGCCAGGGGAAAGTCTATGTAGTGTCTCTTTGTGTGTATGTGCATACAATAAAATATAATTCATGGGTCATCTCTAACAAACTGGTCCATGTAAGTGAATATTTCAAGTGAATGTAAAGGTTAATGGTTCAAACCCAACCAGCAGTATCATGGAAGACAGCCCTGGCAATCTGCTTCTTAGATTAGTGCCAAGGAAACACTTCTAAAATTAGTGCCAAGGAAACACTATGGACCAGTTCTATTCAGTAACACATGGGGTCACCATAAGTCAAAATCAACAGCAACTAACCATAACAATTGAGTCAAATACTTTCTTTCATCCTTTTTTAAAGAAATTTTGTGGGAGCAATGGGTTGTGGGTTTTTTTTTTTTTTTTTTTTTTAATCTGCAGAAGTATACTCTATATGTAACTTGCTTCCAGGGAGACATACGCTAGTGAATCTGGCTAATAAAAAAGAAAAGAATATGCTTACAGTTTGATTGTTATGCCAAAGGTCATCTGAAGACTGTGTCACCATGCCATTCCCATCTGCTCAATAAGAAGGAAAATTAATTAGAATTACAAAAAGCATTGCATTTTCACTGCAGACACCAAACATATTCTTCTTGCTTTTTGATGATGAAAAATTGAATAGTAATAAGAGCAAATGCTGCAGGCATTGCAAGAGTCTTAACAAGTTTTTAACATATATCCATTTAACCTATAAGATTGTGACTCAAACTTTTTGTCATGGACCCCTTTGAAAATGGAAGCCAATTTTCTTCTTTATGGGAAAAAAAATACACGTACACCTAAGTTTTACCTATAATTTCATGGGAGTCACAGATCTCCATAAGTCCAGTTTTGCATGCTACTAAAGAATGTAATTTAAAGGTAGTCACTGTTTTCATGCTAGGAAAAAGCTGTCCATCTGTGCCCAGAGACCATTCGCCTATCCAACCCACTGCCATTGAGTCAATTCTGACTCATAGAGACCTATATGCCCAACCAAAGATCCAAGAAAACCAAACCAAACCAGTTGTCGAGTTGATTGCAACTTATAGTGACCCCATGTGTTGCAGAGTAGAACTGTGCTCAAGGCTGTGACCTTTTGGAAACAGATCACCAAAACTTTCTTAGGAGGTGCCTCTGGGATGTTTTGAACCACCAGCCTTCCAGTTTGTAGTCATATAATTAACGATTTGCACCACCCAGGGACTCCTACATCTAAGGTCCAGAACCAGCTAATTCAGAATGGAAATTACACCAGTTTTAGATTCAGAATGTGAGTGAAGTGTACTAAGAGATTCAAAACAGGTCACATATCACTCCTATATTATACTCAAATGTGCCTAGACTTTGATCCAAAAATACTTTCCAAAATATGCTTTTATCAGTCACAAGGCCAATGCATCTTATACCCTCTAACATCCTAATCTAAAAGGATATTATGACTCCAACTTTTGAAATTTTCAAGTTTCACAGTATTTTAAAACACCTATTTTATGATACAGAACATAATCTTTTGTCTCTCTAATAACTGTTGTTCCACAACAGAATCTTCTTTTGGCTGACTGTCTGAGTCAAAGATCAACTCAACAGTAGCTAATATCACCTCCACTATATTCTAAGCACTTTACATGCTGACTACAACTCCTTCCTAAATTCCATTTTATAGATGAGAAAACTGAAACTTAGAGTGGTTAAACAAGTTTCCACTTCTAGTAATGACAGAATTCTCCTTGTAACCACCATCCACATTGCACTCTTATCAGATGAAAATAATATACCAAACCAAACATAACATCCATTGCTGTTAAGTCTATCCTGACTGATAGTGACCTTATAGATCAGGGTAAAACTGTCCCATAGAGTTTCCAAGGCTGTAAATATTCATAAAAGCAGACTATCACATCTTTCTCCCTCAAAGAGACTGGTAGGTTCAAACTGCTGACTTTTCAGTTAGTAGCCAGGGCTCAGCTACCGTGCCACCAGGGCTCCAAAAATAGTATAGGCCTATGAAATTCCCTAACTAGTGAAAAAGCAATAAAACCTCAACACAAAAGAAATTAGACCAATTCCTAAGGCATGTGACTGCTAACCAGAAGGCTGACAGTTCAAACCCACCAGCCACTCCTCGAAAGGAAGATTGGGCAATCAACTTCCATAGAGATACAGCCTCAGAAACCCAAGGAGGGGTTGCTATGAGTTGGATCCCGACTCTACAGCAGTGAATTTTGTTTTTTGGTATGCCATCCAAAATCCTTACCATGTTTATATTTTACTCATTCTGAGACTTTGTCCCAGGGAGCCAAAGGTTAGATCTAGGCTCTGCTTGTAAATATGTGTTATGACCTTAAGAAAGTCATTCTGGTAGAGAACTAAGTGATACGGTAAGAATAACACAGACTTGAACCAGATAAAATTTGAGTTAAATGCTGACAGTGTCCCTTAGCAACACAACCTTATCTCATGATCTTGATTCAAGCTCAAGATCTTTAGCATACATATATATGTAACATTTCTAACTGGGGTAAACTTCACCTACAACCAATTTAATTACTTTATTTTCTTCATCTGTAAAATGAGGATAATAGTATTCAGCTCTAAAAGTTGTTATAATAACATATGTTGTTGTTGTTAAGTGCCGTCGAGTCGTTTCCGACTCATAGCGACCCCATGCACAGCAGAACGAAACACTGCCCAATCCCGCACCAGCCCCACAATCCCTGCTATACTCGAGCCCATCATCGCAGCCACTGTATCAATCCATCTCGTTGAAGGCCTCCCCCTCTTTCGTCGACCCTCCACCCTACCAAGCATGACATCCTTCTCCAGGGAATGGTCCCTTCTTACAACATGACCAAAATAGGTGAGACGAAGTCTGGCCATTCTTGCTTCCAAGGAGCATTCTGGCTGCACTTCCTCCAGGACAGATCTGTTAGTTCTTTTAGCAGTCCATGGTACTTTCAGCATTCTTCGCCAGCATAATAACATATATGAAGCACTTAACACTATATTGAATATTGGCTATTATTGTCTATTGAAAGGAGCCCTGGTAGGGCAAACAGTTAGGTGTTCAGCTGCTAACCAAAAGGTTGGTGGTTCAAACTCCTCCATGGCTTTGCAAGAGAAAGAACTAGTGATCTGCTTCCATAAAGATTATGGTCAAAAAAACCCTGTGGGGCAGTTCTGCTCTGTCAATGAGGTCACAATGAGTCAGAAGCAGCTGGATGACACTCACTAAATACATAAAAATTTGTAATGATGATGATGATGATGATAAGGAACCTGGGTGGCACGAGCAGTTTTTGATCAGCTGCTAACCTAAGATTGTCAGTTTGAACACACATAGTGGCTCTGGGGAAGAAAGGGCTAACAAACTGCCTAAGTGAAGATTGTAACCAAGAAAATCCTATGGAGCAGTTCCACTCTAACACATGGGGTTGCCATGAGTCAGAATCAACTCTACAGCAACTGACAACAACAACATGATGATTGTGATATAATGGAAGGAGGAGTGGTGCACTGTACAATACTCTTTCCAAACATCCTTAAATCCAATGTTAAATGACTGCTCAAGGGCACAGTGATAACTGGCAAAATACCACAGCTAGTAACTGGTAGTTGAATTGGAAGCTGCCTGATCTGAAAGAATAGCAATGAGGATAAATCAGACCTTCCTTGAAAGAATTAAGTGAGATAACCTATAGTCTGTCAAAGGTAGGTGGCTGGTCATATGACAACCAGAATTCCTTCCAGACCTGACATTCTTTGGTTCTATAATGCATTAGCCAACTGAGGGCTGACTTGGGCACAGTGTGGATTTGGCCCAAGAGCCTCAGATACACTGCCAAGATGACAGCAGTCACCAAGGCCCTGGGAACACAGCTGCTCCTGTATCTGTTCCACTCTGGAAAGCTCTACCTTGACCGGGTTTAGTGACATGATATTTTAGAGCATAATTCCCAACTCCTACAATCTTCCTGCTCACACACTGAAAGTGTCGGGTACAGCTGCTCCCACTGCTGCTACCTTGTGTTTTCATCTATTTTCATTTTGTTTTTGTGATCAGAAACAGTTCTTACCAAGGATTTCATTTTCAAAACCAAATGTCACAATTATCCAATCCCAAGTGAATGGGTCCCTGTGTGGTTTTCACTGCAGGTCCATTTTAAATTAACCAGCTCCCAGCAATGATTGGCAAAAGGAAGGCCATTCAAAGGGCTCCCTACAGATTGTCAACTCCTGAGTACAATGAGTCATACATGCCAGGAGTCCTGCAAGGCTTGACCTTGTTTGGATGTAGTACAAGGACACATGAGCCAGCTATGCAATGATGCATCACAAAGGGGTTCAGCATGTGGCACTCCCAGAATTTACCTCTATGAGTAACAAAGAGAGTTAGCTAGGAGAGATAACAAGATGGTAGTGTAGTGCCTAAGGCATTTGACTGCTAACCAGAAGGCTGGTGGTTCAAACCCATCGCCACTCCTTGGAAGAAAGATTGGGCAATCTACTTTCATAGAGATGCAGCCTTGGAAACCAAAGGAAGGGTCGCTATGGGTCAGGATCAACTCGACAGCGGTGAGTTTGGTTTGGTTTGGTTTTTCTCCTCTTTACATTTCAATTCCACATACTCAATTCTATATTACTAAAAAGGGAGGAGAGTGGGGAAGATTGCTTGGATGGAAAAGGCAGACGAAGTAAAGGCAAGATCTCAGTGGGACACAGGTCTTTGGAACTGATGTTGGCATTCTGAACCTTTCTCAAAATGTCCATGTGTAAGCATGACAAGGCAATAGGGTAGCCTCCTGGCTGTGTTCAGGGGCCCAGGGCTTGGACAAAGCGTAAACCAAAAGAAAACCAAACTCACAGCTGTTGAGTCAGATCTGACTCATAGCGACCCTTCCTTGGGTTTCCGAGGCAGTATCACTACAGAAGTAGATTGCCCATCCTTCCCTCTGAGGAGTGGCTGATGGGTTTGAATCACCAGCCTTCTGGTTATCAGTCAAATGCCTTAGGTACTATGCCACCAGAGCTCCTTGGTCAAAGCATATATCATGGGTACCAGTGTGGTCTGGACTCCAGAGAGCTGGATTAAACTATTGAAGATCTGGCCCAAGGCAGGGAGCCCAGTGATAGGTTTGGAGTCAAGACTGATTCGACTTGCTTTACAACAATATGCATGTGGATGTTGCCACATCATGCAAGGTACTTGTGCCAGCCAGTATATGGATTCTAGGGATTCTAAGCAAAATTACTCATAGTTACTGCAACATCTGTCAGTTCCCCACTTGTAACTATGTCCCAAACCCTTCATCTCATTTGATCCTCACAAGCAATCTATAAGAAGGTGGAATTACCACCATTTTACAAACAGAATGGAAAGGCTAAGAAATTTGCTCAAATCAGGGCTGATTTGAGTGACCATAGTTGGTGCACAAGTCAGATCTGTCTTATTCTAAAGCATGTGCTGTCACATATCTGTCAATGGTTATCAAAAAACTGAATGTTCCCAGGTGTTCAGGAAAGAATATACAGTTACCTGTTGGGCAAGAATGCCATGATGAGCTGGTGGGTTGTGCCTTTGTTTCCTGTGGTATCTTAGGCTGGGTTTTTGCTGGCTGTGTTGGAGAAGGTGAAGTAGCTACTGGAATGAAAATGTAAGAGTTGTATTCTATTTGTGGAGGAACATTCCCATCTCCAACAAAAATGGAAAGACAAAAATAAAATTTAAAAGTGCCATTCCTGCAGTGCCTTCACCCAGCCTTCCCCTAAACCATGCCACTCACTTACACACTTCCAGCCCTTTTAACCCATTCTTGGAAAATTTATTCAGAGTTGGCCTTGAGGCTTTACACTGCTGTGTAGTTAATTGATTGCCATGAGGAAATCTGATCTAAATAATGATATGGATACCATATCAGTATGCAGGATCAATTCATACTTTCTTTTTCCTAGGGTCATACATGTGCCCACCCAAATATCAAACCCACTGCCATTGAGTCAATTTGGACTCACAGCAGACTCCCATGGGATTTCCAAGGCTGTAAATCTTTACACAAGTAGACTGCCTCACCTTCCTCCCATGGAACAGCTGGTGGCTATGAACTGTTGACCTTCAGGTTAGCAGTCAAATGTCTTACCCACTACACCACCAGAACTCATGTACAGAGCCTACAAAAGTGCATCCTTTGCAGGACAACCAATTAAGTTGTTATTTTATTCATACAAATGACGTTTTACTTTCAAAGACCAGGACCTTGGAAATTTGCATTAAACCGTCCTTCCTTCTTCATAATAGTCCCAGTATAGATTCTTTGCCTTTTTGAGTTCCAAATTATCTACACATATTTCCAGAGAGATGAACATATTAGCTAACACAGGATAAAAACCAGTTGCCATGGATTCTATGCTATTCATGGCAACCCCATGTGTTCCACAGTAAAACTGAATTTTCAATGGCTGATTTTTTAAATGTAGATCACCAGACATTTTCTTCCAAGGTGCCTCTGGTTGGACTTGAACCTCCAACCTTTCAGTTTGCAGCTGGGCACATTTGTACCACCCAGCAACACAGGGCAGATACTCACAATATTGAATTTCTTGGTATCTCTTCAAGATGACAATATTGCCCAATGTCTTAGCCTTGGCAATGTTTCATGGCATTTAAGGCAACCTTCCTGGTAAATCCTGACCTCTGGCTCCTTCTACAGTTATATTTCATTCTCTCCTTTTATAAGGGTGATTTCTAGTGTCCTCTCTGACTCATCTTCCATTTCTCACCCAAAAAAAAAAAAATACTTTCCACTAAAACTCCCCAATACAAAACAATTTTCCCCTGTCATTTCTTGAAATCACTCCTTGATTAATCTGTTAGATAACTCACTTCCATTACCAGCAGACAGTTTGCAAATGGTTTACACTCAGCTACTTATTAGAAGGTTGGCAATTCAAAGTCACAGAGCAGCACCTTTAAAGAAAAGCCTGACAATCTGCTTCCATAAAAATTACAGCCAAGAAAACCCTAAAGCACCCAGTTCTATTCTGTAACAATTGGATTGCCATGACTGGGAATTAACTTGATGGCAAAGGGGTTATCTGCAGAATGTATCTCTTGCCTCTTTATAAGATCTTTCTATGATTCCCTTCTCTTACAGCACCACAGAATACTATAGCAAGTTAGCGGTGGTGCCTGGAAGATAATTCTCAAACTAAGTCTTTCCTTTTGCCACCAGTTCACCATGGCTCTCTTGTCCAAAAGGTAACTGTGCATTTTCTTCCATGAATATTGGGAGCACTCAGTTTTTTAACAACCACTGACATACTCTGGAATGAAACAGGTCTGATTTGACTCCTGCCACTCAAATCAGCTATGTGATTTGAACAAATTTCTTCTGCTCTCTGAATCTCTTAATCTTTTTCTACTATCCCCCTTCCCTATCACAGTGTTATTGCTTTCACATTTCAACATCAACCTTTCTCATGCTCTGAACTGCCTTGTGACTTTCCTCTACTGCTAAAAGCACAACAGGATGTGACCCTATTAAGAACCAAGATCAGAACAACCCAAGAGTGTCAGATGATCAGAATCTTTACCTGATTTAGGTGTGGTAGTTATGTTTGTGTGTCAACTTGGTTGGGCCTGGTTGAGTGGCTAGGCAGCTGGTGGTAGTTATTCCCCATGATAAGACTGGCAATCAACTCCATGGTAGGATCTACCATAAGGAGCTGAGTAGCTGCCTTTGGGATGTGGTCTGCTTCCTGCATATAAGGAGAAGCTTTGAGAATGGTCTCTAGCCTATGGCATAATTGGCCCCTGCATGTAGCCTTGTTGTTGCTCAGCAGCCTGCTATGCTTTGCCGACCTGGGGACTTACAATGGACTTGCTAAGTTAATGGCCTACCATGTGGTTTGGTAACACCAGGACTATGCCTTTTTACTTGTCAATCTTGGGGCTTCTCAGTCTCAGCAGCCAGCAGCTGTCTGAGTGAAGAAACGCCTCTGGCTCCAGTAGGCCAGGGGCAGGAGGCAGAGCTGGACCCCAAGGTTGAGGGGCTTTCACCCAGACCCTAGAGCCTGGCACTTTGAACTTGAACTTAAAGCCTCCAAATTGTAAGGATAAACTCCTGTTTGTTTAAGCCATCCCATTTGTGGTATATTCTTGTTAGAGTGGCACTAGGTAACCAGAACATTAGGTCTGTGCAAAAGACCTCTTGATCATAAGTTCTTTGCTCAAGTTCCTTTCTCCCCTGCTTTTACAACCTACAATTGTACATGAATATTTTAAGCATGCTCCAGAGTCACGGAGCCCAAGAAGGAAGCGACAAAACAATAAAAATCAGTCATTGCATTAGACTACCTACTCCCTGTACTGCAAAGCTCAACTCCAAACTCAATTTCTCTGGACACCATCAAGATAAGGATGCTAGTTGCCATTGAGCCAATACTGACTCATGGCGACCCCATGCATGTTAGAGTAGAATTGTGCTCCACAGGGTTTTTAATGGTTATGGTCTTTTGGATGTAGATTGCCAGACCTTTCTTTCAAGGGACTCAAAATGCCAGCCTTTTGGATAGCAGCCAACCTCTTAACCATTTGCTAAACTAGAGGCTCCTCAGAATAAGGATAAGGTTCAATTAATACTATGCCCAATGAAGTCACATGACTCTATAAACAAATACTTTTCTTCTGAACCTATGTTTTAAATGAAGTGCAGTGACTTACGCATGTTCTCTAAACCAAGTCCACTAACCCACCTTAGCAAGCACAAACTAAGTAGATGTAGTCCTCAGACTGCAAACGAGTGTCATTCCTAAATTTGTCTTTAAGTCTAATTTGTACATAAGTTGGAATAGTTAAGTACAATTCTAGCATCAGTTAGTCAAATGTTTGTCTTGGTATATAGTGTACCTTACTATGGATAAAAAATATTAAAGAAACACTTCTAGAGACACGAAACATCTTTAACATCATAAAAACCAAAACCAAACCCACTGCCATCAAGTCTATTCCAACTCATAGTGACCCCCATTGGGTTTCCAAGGTGGCAAATCTTTAGGGAAGTAGAATGTCTCATCTTCCTTCCACATTGGTGGGTTTGAACCACCAACCTTCTGGTTAGCAGTCAAATGCCTTAGGCACTGCTCCACTACAGCTCCTTCTTTAACATAATAATACAGCAACAATAATAATGTTTTGATGCACATTGCAAAGTAGCACCTGTTTGTTATTACGAATCACTGTATGTACCTCAAATTTTTAATATAAGAGGCTTTACAGGGGTTGGTTTGTAACTACAGGTGGTGAGTAAGCCAGGACTGCCTATATAAAGGAGTTAAATCAATATTGAGAAAATCAACAGACTGTCTACTGTGTTCAGTGCATGGGACTGAAGCTGTTTTTCTTACAAACTTTTATGGCTCTAAAATCCCAGTTATGACCTAAGGCCCTCTCTTTCAAACTCAGTTCAGAGCCCAATCTTTCAGATCCCTCTTGGTTAAATATACACATGGTTCAATAGGAGTCAAGAGAGATCAATGTTCCATCAGACTTTTCTGGCTAAAACTTGTGACATCTCTGTTACCCCTCTGAATCCAGAGCCACCTCAAGGGGTCAAAGTGCTTTTGGGGCTTTGAGACTCTCCACTGAAAGTTATCTTTTGAATCCCAAAAATTGAAGGTTTGAACATAAACTTGTTCTCACAATGGCAAGCCGTTTTTCCATCTGTAAGTCAAGTTATCCTTCATTTATCTTAAATCTAAATTCTTATCTATTGGGAATTTGAAGAAGGAACCACGTGGCCAAAATTGAAAAATGATCATGCATATTCTAAGACCCTGAAGTCTTTGAAACCTAAAGTTTACTTTTTCATTAGTATAAATAGCATCTCTTGCAGTTTCCATGCCTACATCAATAAATGAAAGGATGCTAGAAGCAAAATCATGTAAGTCACTGACTGTCCCGAAAAATACAAGGTAGTTGCATAAAGAAGATTTTTCAGTGAGGCTGTAGATCAGGACAGATTCATCCAAATACAAAGCTCAGTGCTCATGAGAGGAGGCCCAACTAAGTAGCTAAGAGCACAAATTAAATGAATGGAGATAGAATTCTGTCTCCACGACTTTGTATCTGTACACTTTTCAACAATAAACTACATCAGTTCCCATAACTATTAAATAGAATTGATTCACACCTACAGTGCACAGGGTTGTCATATAATTAAATTATATAATATTTGTAAAGCTCTTAGCATGGTGCCCTGCATGTAAGAAACATACAGTAAATGTCAGTTTCACTAAAATCCCTTCCTTAAGTGGAAAAATCCTACCTCAGAGTAAACTAAATTATCTCTAGTCAGAGCTCTTGAAGAACAGAATCTAAATAACTTGACCCTTGCTCTCTGAAATCCCCTATTTTTTCCTCATAAACCTATGTCCAGCTGGGTCAGACCCACACCAACCTCATTAGATGCTCTAGATCAGTGCTCTTGCCATTTTTGACAAATAATTGATCCCTTTGCGAGTCTGATAAAAAGCTATGGATTCCCTCACCTTGAAAATGTTTATACACCCAAAAGTTTGTATATAATTTGGGGGTAGAGTAGAAGAGTCACAGATTCTGTGAAGCAAGCCTATTCTTGGAACCTTGGTAATAACTTTTGCTTGTAAATGACACTAAGTACTTCTGCATTGAAACAAAGACCTGGAGGGTCTATATTTCCTCTTTGGAAAGCAGTTGGGCTCAGAAACACATCTGTTTTACCTGGTTTGTGGTTCTTTTTGGGTGTTGGTATTGGAGGAGCAGAGGTAGAGACTTTAGATGATGTTGGAACACTGGTGTCCTGGGCTGGAGTTAGAAATCAACATGAAAGTGAGGACTGATCAAGCAGCAAGTAATCATCTCGCACTGGGACTGCACATCACCATAGCCAATGAGAGACTACCTCTAACAGAATTGGTTGTTTCTCTTCTGAACTCAGAGTGCTTGTCACTGGTCAACTAGGATCTGTGTCAGGGGAGAGCTTGAAGATATGCTCACTAAAAGAAATCAGCTACACTGAAAAATAAGTGTGTGGGAAGATTCCAGTGATAAATGATACCTTGTATTTGCATAGAAGCACTTTCAGAAGACCAAGCATACCTATCAGATTTAAGTGTCTTCAATGTAAGTGTCTTCATATACATCTCTGAGGTAGGGAAAGTATCTAGATCTGGAGGATCAGTAATTCTTTTTCCTTTTTTCCTTCTTAATAACTAAGACTTAAACAGCAGTGCTTATGCCCAGAATGTTTACCAAATATAATGAAGAGCATTCAGTTCAGTCAGTCCTAAGAACAACCACCCTACAGACTTGGATCTTAACTAAGGGTTAACTGAGACCCTTTGGCCTACATTGGATTGCACATGCAGGCCAACCACAGGGAGGAATTATACATTTGGTAGAAAGATGGACTAGATCTACTAAGGTTCCTTACCATCTAAGAGACAATTTACAAGAGGTAATAACTAACTCCTTCCAGAGTCACAAATGGTGCAGAAATCTAAATGACTTACAGAAAGTCTTAAAGTTAGAGAGAGAGCTAAGACTAGAATGAAGTCCAAAAACAGGACTGGTACAAAAGGGGAGTCATCAAAGGAATGAATCTGGAATGAATGGGTATCTTTTTTTCTCACCAGGAACATTCTTTTTCCTCTAAGACTTTCCCTTAAACATCAATTCAAAGGAAAAAAGAAGAAGAAGAAAAACACTCATGTCCCTTGAATGAGGGGAAGTTGGTTTGAAAACTCCTCTTTCTGAAGAGTTCAATATAATTTGGAATCTAGTCAATGTTTGTCTTGTGGAAGAAAAAAAAAAAATTTTAACAAATATTTGTGAGGCCTATTTTGTATAAAGCATTAGTTTAAAGTAGGGGCCAGAAAATGTTTTCTATAAAGGCCCAGACAGTAAATATCTTAAGTCTTTGGGGGCTCTGTGCTCCCTGTCACTACTCAAACCCATCGATAATATGTAAACAAATGGAGGTGGCTGTCTTCTAACAAATTTTATTTGTAAAATAAAGTTTTTTACTTGGGCTACATAACAACAACAACAACATAGTATGCTAACCCTGGTGTAACTTGTAGTCACAGGCTTTTTAAAATCAGTACAATCCAGATAGAATCTAGAGAAAATAGCAAGCCCACAAAAAATTTGATCATACGATCATAATGGGAACAATAATAAGAAGAAGGAAACTGAACTGGCTAATGGCCTTTCTTTTGTTCCTCATTGGTTAATTTTTCCCCAGGAAGAAGTCTCAAAGTCTGAGAAGCTGCAAGAGTAGAAGAAGCTGCTGAGGAAAAGTCCAAAAGAGGCTTGGAGAGTAAGTTCTGCCTGTGAACAACACAAGTAAACTTAATCAAAATTTTTATTATTGGGGAAGAGGAAGAGAGTCACATTGGCTCGGATACAGAGCCAACTCTGGGGTCTGTAGGCTTTCCCACTTGACTCTTGACTGGATTCAATACCTCTCATTGAATATAAAAGTTTCCTCCTAATTTCTTCCAGTGCCACTTTTCAAAAATTCAGCCAAGCCAATAATAACTTAATTTCACAATTCCAACCCATGTTCATCACAGCACTATTCACAACAGCAAAGAGATGGAAACAACCTAAGTGCCCATCACCTGTAGAATGGATAAACAAACTGTGGTACATGTACACAATGAAATACTATGCAACCCTAAAGAATAATGTAGAATCTGCAAAACACCACATAATGTGGATGAACTTGGAGGACATAATGCTGTGTGAAATAAGTCAATCACAGAAGGACAAATACTATATTAGTCCAGGAGCTCTGGTAGCGTAGTGCCTAAGGCACTTGACTGCTAACCAGAAGGCTAGTGGCTCAAACCCACCAGCCACTTCTTGGAATGTTGGTTACCAGGGATAGAAGGGGAGGGGAAGGTAAATTCCTAGATAAAACAAACCAAACTTACTGCTGTTGAGTCAATAGCAACTTTTAGCAACCCCTTGTTGGGTTTCTAAGGCAATATCTCTATGGAAGTAGATTGCCACATATTCCTTTCGAGGAGCAGCTAGTGAGTTTAAACCGCCAGCCTTCTTCTGGTTGGCAGTCAAATGCCTGAGGCACTGAGCCATATATATATATATATATATATAAAGAGAGAGAGAGAGAAACCAAAGATTATTAATGGTTACCAGGGGTAGGAGGAAATGGGGAAAAGGGGAGGATTTTTTTTTTTTTTTTTTTTTTTTTTTGCAGCATTGAGTCTATGCTAATGGTGGTGGAATATTTTGCAAAAGGATAGCAATAAAAGTGGCACAACCCAAAAAATGTCATCACTGTCCCTGACCTGTAAATGGGGAAGTTGTTATGTTGGTGAATGTCTTGTTGTGTATGTTTTCACCACAATAAAAGAAAAGAAAAATCACAATTCCAAGAAAATTGTAATCATAACACTGTTATCTCTGTGTTCTCTACCTGTGGCCTTCACACATCTGTCTTTTTCTTCTAGCAAACTGTATCTTCCTCTTCTTTCGGCAGCTTCCCTAAACTGCTTCTCTGACATAGTTTCCCCAGAGTCAGCTAAGTTTTCATAGCCCTGATCTCATCTTGCTTGCCTTTATAAGGGAAATAAGTCATGGACAAAAGTTGGATATTGCAAAATAGAGTCCTAGGAAGGCCTCTTGCTCTTGATTAAATAAATAAGCAAAAAGGTGTCATCAAATAAATGGAAACACAGTTATCAAGGCCACAGGCATTGGGTTTTATTATCAATTATTTATTATAGATTTCGTCAATTGGTTTTAGTGGAAGGAGATTCATTAGAAAACAGCACCAAACACCATGAAATTCTCAAGTACCTACTCCTTTCATTAAATGGCAAGGGAAATTTGTATGTCCACAACAAGATATTTGGATTTCATAACTTCTTAAAAAGCCATAGCTGGACAGTTATTGGGATGTAAATGTTAAATATTACAATATAAGACTTTTCTTAATGTGATTTTTGTGATATGATGTGAGACATGCTTCTAAAAATCCAGCAAAAGGAAAAGAACATAAAACTATATATGAAACAAAATTGGCCCTGATTTTTTTTAATTTTGAAATGACATTTTAATAGTCTTCTAAGAAGCCTCAAAGTCTGAGAAACTTCAAGAGTAGAAGAAGCTGCTGAGGAAAAGCCCAAAAGAGGCTTAGAGAGTAAGTTCAGCCGGTGAACAACACAAGGAAACTTAAGCAAAATTTTGATTATTGGGGAAGAGGAAGAGAGTTACATTGGCTCGGATACAGAGCCACCTCTGGGGTCTGTAGGCTTTCTCACTTGACTCTTGGCAGTACTTTAAAACAATTAAGCTTGTAAATATATATATATATATATTCACCAGATTTTACTATAAAACAGTGAGTGAATGTTTTTTCATGGACCAACTAACATTTCTGAAGCATTGCTTTGGGAGATAGTCTGGCTACAAAGATCTTCTAGCCTAATGGCCTTGAATCAGGCTTTTCTATTCTCCAAGAGCCAGAGTTATTAAAAAACAGGAACGTAGGACCTCCTCTTTTTGTACTGAGGGAAAAGAGAAAATTATTATGAAACAGAAAACCCTGCATCTCAGGTAACCCTCATGAAATGACAAAGGAAGAAGGAAGACTCAAGCTCACCTGCTTTAATCTCCAATGATAGAGTACGTTTCTGATCATTAAACCAACCTTTGTGCTCAATACGACAACAATACAGGCCACTGTCTGCCTCCACTGGATTCTCTATAGTCAAAGACACATTCCTTGCCAAAAGGGACCCCTTTAGCTTATAACGGCTGTGCTTCTGAAAGGTTACATTTGATCCATCAGTCCAGATAATTGTATCTGAGCACTTAGAAGTAGGACAAGTCCCTAGGCCCCAACACATAGTCGTGAGCTCTCCTGAGTACACACAGGGTAACGTGACAGGCTGACCCACTACTCCACTCACGCTCAAAGAAGAAACTACAGCATCTGCAAATAAAAAGAAAAGAAAGAATGAGGGCTCAATATGTCTCTTTTTAAAACTTTTATTATTTTTCTCTTTAAATATTATTTATTTTGTTGGTATTGATAACATACACAGCAAAAACATACAACAATTCAACAGTTTCTATATCTAAAATTTAGTGATACTGATTACATTCTTTGAGTTGTGTAACCATTCCCACCCTCATTTTCTGAGTTGTTCCTCCTTCATTAACATAAACTCACTGCCTCCTAAAGTACCTATCTAGTCTTTTGAGTTGCTGTTGTCAATTTGATCCCATACAGACAATTCATAAAAGAGCATAATGCTCAAGGTAGATATTTTTTACTAGTTAAGCTAAATTATCACTTAGCCTTAAGAAGACCTTGGGGAATATTTTTGGCGTAAGGTATAAAATTTATCTCAAAGCAATAATTTCAGGAATTTGTCTACTCTCCATGGCTCTAGAAAGTCTAGAGTTCATGAAAATTTTAAATTTTGTTCTGCATTTCCCCCCTTTTGATCAGGACTCTTCTATGGAATCTGATCAAAACATTCAATAATGGTAGCCAGGCACCATTCAGTTCTTCTGGTCTCATAGGAAAGGAGGTAGTTCTTCATGGAAGCAATTAGTCACATATTCCATATCCTCCTCTTGTTCCTGACTTTCTTTCTTCCTTTGTTTTCCAGGTGATAGAGACCACTTATTGTGCCTTTGGTGGGCACCTGCAAGCTTTTAAGACCCTAGGCTCTAGGCATTGAACTATGAGATTGAAAAAAGGCACTAAATATGTTATTAGGCCAAGTAGCTCGGTTGTCCTATGAAACCATGACTCTAAACCTCCAAACTAAGAAACCATAAGTTAAATCTCCAAAACAAGAAACCATAAGCAGCCTCAGCATCTACTCCTTCTTTTTTTTTTTTTGTCATTGTTATAAATATATCTATCACATAACTTCTGCCAATTAAACTTTTTACAGGTGTACAACTTATTGACAGCAATTACAGCAATCCTCTGTGCAACCCTATCCTTAATCAATGAGATTTTTCTATCATTGTTAACCTCCTCCTTGCCCCTGGTAACTACTAATAAATGTTGGTTTTTATACATTTGCCTTTTCTTGTCTTTTTTATTTAAGTGAGGTCATATAGTATTTGTCCTTTTGTGGTTGTTTCACTGAATGACTTTTTCCACTCAGCATAATGTCTTCAAACTATCCATACTGTAGCAGGTTACCAAGACTTCATTTTTCCTACTGGCTGAACAGTAAAGTATTCTATTGTATATATGTACCACATTTGGTTTATCCCTTCATCTGTTGATGGGCATTTAAGTTGTTTCTACCTTTTGGTTATTGTGAATGATGCTGCAATGAACATTAGTGTACAAGTCTCTTTTTGAGTTTCTTTCAGGTATATACCTAGGAGTAGAATATCTGGGTTGTATGGTAGTTCTGTTTTATTTTCTTGAGGAACTGCCATTTATTATTCTCCTTATTTCTTTGTATAGTGTATATTGTTTGTAATCATATGATTTTATACCTTGAATTTTCAAAATTAATAATTATAAGCATTTTTCTATGTTAACACATGCTTCATCAGCATTATTTTTAATAGCTATGCTTATAGATAGGAGCTCTGGTGGTGCAGTGCCTAAGGCATTTGGCTGCTAACCAGAAAGTTGGCAGTTCAAACCCACCAATCTCTCTGTGGAAGGAAGATTGGGCAATATACTTACATAAAGATTCACTGCCTCAGAAACCCAATGGGGGTCACTATGAGTCGGAATAAACTTGATGGCAGTGAGTGTGGTTTGGTTTTGGTTTATGCTTGTAAATAAAACATAATTTATTGTACTATAAGATACTCAGGTTGTTTCCATTTTTACCATTATAAGTAACTTCACAAAATTTTTCTGGATTTAGGATTGTTTCTAATATTATAAATTTCTAAAAGAGAAAATAACAGAATAAAGACAGGAATATTTTCAGTATCTTGATGTATATGGCCAAATTGCTAACCAAAAGGTTCGAACCAAATGATACTCCAATATAGAGTATGTACTTCACCTGAGTTTCCAGGTATCTTCTTCTTGTTAATTTTTAAATAGGTAATATATTCCCACAGTTTTTTGTTTTATTTTGTTTTGTCTTTTTAAAGAAAATAATACCAAAGAGCATTCAATGAAAATCTTCCTCTTGCTCCAGGCTCCCAGGCCTCTGCCCAGAATCACAATATCAGTTGAAGTACATTTTTAAAAAATTAAATTCTAGTGCATTTAAATATATATTTTTTTAAGTTTTAATTCAATTTAAAAACTATTGAAAATAGGATCACTTCCTTTCCCTGTACTCCCACTTTCCCCAAAAACAAAACAGAAACAGCACTAATATTTTGTTTAAAACATTGCTACCATGAAGCCAGAATTCTGGTAAACTCTTCAGAAACCAATTTTTAGAAAATGGATTTATAATAATTCTAGAAGGGGCTGAGGCTTATCATGAGCTTTAGAATTGGTCTAAAAAATCCAAGCAAAGGTCTCTGCTCACCAGCAACTCAGGAGAACATTATTTCAAGCACTAAATTGTGCCACTTAGAAGAGAAACAGACCAAAAACTGTCTCCTGGAGTAGTGGCATAAAAACTCTATGCTACCAAAAGGAGTCAAGGTAGCCCTTTAAAAAAATCTGAGATTCACTAATTAATCATATTTACTATAAGGCTGTGAGTTTTGGAAATGCACAAGGAAAAAGACTCATTGTTACATAAAACAAGAGTGTATTTTTCAGTGGAATTCTTATAGTATTTAATGTTGCCTAATGTGCTATTTTTCTGATAACAAATGAAATACATGCTAATTATAAAAATTAAAAATTATGATTGATTTGTTTATAAAAGAACTTTCCCCTCTGTAATATCACCCTCCAGAAATTACTAGTTTTTAAACTATAGGATATATCTCTTCTTTAGGGTATATTTTTTCCATGAATGCACAGAACTTTTTAAATTATTATATTTATTTTAAAAGGAATAATTGCACATGATCAACAAAAAGCAAAAGAGACCAAAGAGTACAAGGAAAACTAGAGTCTCCCTTCCACCCCCAATCACCGTTTCCTTTGCCCAGCCGAGGTATCCTAAATTATTGTTTCCTACATTTGCTTGAGAGAGTCTATGCATACACACTGTCTACCCCACCCCTTTTTTGTTTAAACACAAATAGCAGCAGATGACACAATGTTCTGCATCTTGCCCTGTCCCTTTGACCATGGATTTTGTAATTCATAACATTTAAGTAACTTCTTTGGAGTAAGATTTCAGCACAGACCTTTGCTCACCAATTGACCCATAACCATCCAACACAGATGGAAGAAAACTTCCTCTACCACACCCACCACTCATCCCATACACTCCCCTATCCTCAGCCCACATCCTCACTTACCTGTCAGTAGCAGTATGACACTTGAGATAACTATCTGAGGATGCATCATAGGATCAGCCTGAAGAAAAATGAGAAGACAGACTAGTTGGTTGTGCACCACCAGATGGTATTAGAGCAAGTCTTAATTCTCAGATTTGAACTTCTCCTTTCACCTTGACTGAGCGAATCACATGACTGGCCGCAGGACTCCGTTAGCTCTGATATTTGAGGGCTTTCCACCTTCCAGCTGACAAGGGAAGCAGTTCTCAAAAATAACCCCTTACACCCCAGTTCCTTCCCCACACACAGCCTCCGGCCTGATTCCTGGTTTTGACACAGTGATAAAAGAACAAACAAGGAGAAACTAGAGGCAAAGATTAACAGTGTGGTTCAATGGAGAACGTCAGAGAAAAAACCAGTCTTCTAGTGTTAGAAGTTCACTTATTCTTGGCCTATAGCGTGAGAGAACACTGGCCTTTTGGTGGCTGTAGTGTTCCTCCTCCCCTGTGGCCACAAAAGTCAGTCCTAAGCCTGAACCAGTCATACTGCTAAATTTGTCATTTAGTTAGAATTGAGCAAGAATGTGAATCACTGTTCCTAACTATTCATGCTACTGGAAATAATGACTCAAATTACAAACCTAAGTGAGGTATGTCAAGAAACTGTATCAGGAAGTAGTGGAGTTTGGAGACATGGGTTCAAATCCCAGCTCTGCCATCACTGTGGCACCAAGCCCCTCCAAACCTTGATTTTCTTATTTGTAAAATAGGACTAAAAATACTTACTCTGTCTCCTTCAAAGGACTTTTATAATGAGCAAAGGTGGAGTGTGAGAACATTAAGAACTAAACTTAAATATACATTTTATTATTAGCTAAGATTTTTGGAGAATAGTCTGTGTAGCAGTTTCTGTGCCAAGCACCAATGTGCCTTTAATCTTCACAGAACTGCATTGACAGGAGCTATCACCCGCATTTACAGAGGGAGAAGCTGAGGCTTAGAGACAGTAAATGAGCCTAGATTCCAAACTGGGTCTCTGGACTTATGTTCTTAATCATTAAACCATGCAAACTTGAGTAAGCCTGTCTAGTACTTCATTAACTTGCCTTCAGTTCAAAAGGTGTGGTAACTCTTCCCAGGGAGGCAGGCAATGCTGCTCAACTCCTGCCTTTCTTTCATGTTCTGTTAGACCATGATTGTCTTCATGGAGAACCAAGTGGCCTTGTCATATTGTGGCAGTGGGTCAGGCACTGCCCAGGACTGGGAACCCCAGAGTTAGCAGTCTCTGTACTGGAAAGAGGCCTAAAGCCTGATGCTATAAACTGTGGCCCAAAATCTGTACACATGATTATTTTGTACACTGTTTAAAAGTTCATTTCTCAATTAACTGCTAATATTTAAAAACCCAAAGAGTATATATGAGAATGCAGATTTCTGACTTTTCATGAAATCAAAATTAAAATTCTCACAACACAGGGACAAAATACCCTATCTCAGTTATCTAGTCCTGCTATAACAGAAATACTACAGTTAGGTAGCTTGAAAGAAAAGAAATCTTTTTCTCATAGTTAGGAGGCTAGAAGAACCAGCTCTAGTGGAAGGCTTCCTGCCAGTTCTAGAAGATCCTTGTGTCTTTCAGCTTCTGTAGCCTTGATATTCCTCAGTTCTTTGATGATCTTCCCTTTTGTGTCTAATTTGCTCTTTTTATAACTCAGAAGTGATTAGGTTTAGGACACACCCTCCACTGATATGCCCTTATTAACATCCCAAATGGGATTATATTCACAGTTATAGGGATTAGTATCTAACATATATTTTGGGGAGACACAATTCAATCTGTAACACACCTTTCCCCCATAGACTGGGCATGAGATCTTCAACCTATTCCAGCCCCACCTGGTGAGCTTCAGGACTTAAATAGACCTTGGATGAAGGGAAGCCACCACCTAAGACCTCTTCCAGTTTCTTGAAGACAAGTTGTCTCCTGTTAATGGTTCTTCACATAGACTGTGCCATGGCCTAGTTACTGTAATTCTCCTCTTCCATAAAAGGAAGGGGTTGAACCACATGATCCTTAAAGGCCTGGGTAATATGGCAGTGGGTCAGGCACTTCCCAGGACTGGGTGAGTTCTCCCAGGCATAATCACATTTTTGGATACTTGTTAAGGAGCTCTGATGGTGTTAAGGCATTTGACTGCAAACCAAAACATCAGTTGGTCAAGCCCACCAGCTGCTCCATGGAAGAAAGATGAAGCAGTTTGCTTCCATAATGAAATGGTGGTTGCTGTAAGTTGGAATTGACTCAATGTCAGTGAGTTTAGTTTTTTGGTTTCTACCCTGTTATTCTTTGCCTTTATACACTTAGAGGGGACACTAGTGACCACCTTAGCCATCATCAAAGGTGAGGGAGGGGGCAAATTCTAAAATGGTACACACAGAATAAGGTGTCACCTTATTTACTTGAAGGAACTTTGGTGGTGTAGTGGTAAGGCATTTGGCTGTGAACCAGAAGGTCAGCAGTTCAAACCACCAATTGCTCTGCAGGAGGAAGATGTGCCAATCTTCTTCTATAAAGATATAGCCTTGGAAACCTAGTGGGGGTTCCTATGTGTCAGAATCAACTAGATGGCAGTGGTTTGGGACTTTTGGTTATTTACTTGGGAGGCAAAATATTTTATGACTAGTTGCATTATACTCTGAGACAGGACCAAAGCCAGGTAGGTCAGTGATAAGGATTTTTTTTTTTTTTTAATTTTTTATTCAATTATTTAATGGTTATTACTAATATTTGGAAGCTCTGATGGCATAGTGCCTAAGGCATTTGACTATTAACCAGAAGGCTAGCAGTTCAAACCCATCAGCCACTCCTCGGAAAGAAGGTTGTGCAATCTACTTCCGCAGTGGTATGGCCTTGGAAACCCAAGGAGGGGTCGCTGAGTCAGATCCAACTCGATGGCAATGGGTTTTTTACTAATATCTGAGTCTAACAGATTCAAGATACTAAGGATGAAAAATACCTCAAGATTGTGCACTCTGACAGATACACAAGAAAATAAGCAAGTAATAAAATCAGACAGAATGAGATAAATAATGAGTATATGATCAGACCATGTCACTCTCCACACTTAGAACCTTTCCATGGCTCTCTCAAGAAAATAAGAAAATCCAAACTGTTTACCCAGATTTACAAAGCTCCAGTGATCTGGCCCCTGCCTACCTTTTCATTTTATACTACTCTCTCCCTTGCTCATACGACTGCTCTAGAGTTATTTCCAATTAATCTCTACCTAAGGCCTTTTCTCTAGTGGTTCCATCTGCCTAGATCCCCATTCCTTGACCCTACCATTTCATATTTCTCATTTTCATCCTAATACCCATTTAAATATCACCTCCTCAGATATTACTCTGATCCCTCTGAAGTTATTCTCTCTGTACCACCCTAGTTCAATTCTCTACACAGTATTTCTCTTATTTCACTCTAGACCTGTGCTTTCCAGAGTAGTTTCCACTAGTCACATGTGACTACTTAACATTTGGCTAGTGGAACAGAAGAACAAAAATGTTATTTAATTTTAATCTAAGTAGCACATGTAGCTACCACATATTGGACAGCATAACTCTAGAACATAAATACCTTTAATCAGAGTTCTTCCCTCCCTTTCTCTGGTCTATCCCTGAATCATTATACCAATCTAGTTGCTGTGCTGTGAGTTCTAATTCATGGTGACCACAGTGTGTCAGAGTACAACTGTGTTGCATGAGGTTTTCATGGGTGATTTTTTGTCAGGTGTACATCACCAGGCCTTTCTTACAAGTTGGTGGACTCAAACCACCAATTTTGGTTAGCAGCCAAGTGCTTCACTGTTTGCACCATCTAGGGATTTCTGGATCCTTACAAGAGACCCAATAAATATTGATTGAACAGATAAATAAGTGGGACACAAAAGCATGGAATGAAACCATTCACTTTGATTGGGGTGGGGGTGAAGATGAAAAGAAATCCTTAAAAAAAGGGGCGGTGGGGCATGTGAGGTTCATACTTGGAGAAGAATGGAAAAAGGAATGGAGGGAGTTTTAAGTTGACAGAATGATCAGCAAGATCCGAGGCAGGGAGTACAAGAACAAGTATCCAGGACACAAACCAGGACTGTAAAATGTTAAATAATTATGTAATTCCATAGCATTGGATTTTCTGATGTGAGCCCAGCAGAACCTCATCAGGGTCTTAAAGGCTCCCAAATGATGCAGCACAGTGGATTTTTTGTTTGTTTGTTTGTTTAATTTGAGGTATATAACATTCATGAATCATTACTCTTCAGTAATGATTGTGACTCCTTGAAGGATACACCCTAGCTGAAGGGAAAAGTTAACAGGGTAACAAGACTCAGGCTCCAAACTTGAAATTCCAGCTGCTTACTGGAAAGCTACATTTGCATAAAGCACAACTAAAATGTACTAAAGTCCAAAATGGAATTCATTGTTCTTTGATGTAGTCATCACTTCCTCTGTTGTGCAAACCCACCTGCTCTCCATCTCCCAGCCCCCTACAAAGCAGTTGAACTTCCTGCATTTACTTTCCCTTCACAAAGTAAAGCTCTCCCTTAAACCCTCCATGTCTAGTGGTTCATCACAGCCACCCCTTAGTACTAGCCAGGTTGCCCCTCATTCCTACTACCTTAAATCAGACCTCCATGATCTCAATAGTGGACCCATAGTGACCCCATGTGACAGAGTAGAACTGCCCATAGAATTTTGGTTGCTGTAATCTTTATGGAGGGAGCTCTGATGGCGTAGTGCCTAAGGCATTTGACTGCTAACCAGAAGGCTAGCAGTTCAAACCCACCAGCCACTCCTTGGAAGGAAGATTGGGCAATCTACTTCTGTAGATATACCACCCCAGAAACCCAAGGAGGGGTGGCTTTGAGTCAGGACCAACTCTACAGCAGTGAGTTTTTTTTTTTTTTTTTTTTTAATCTTTATGGAAAAAAGCTCCGGTGGCACAGTGGACAAGGCATTTGGCTGTTCACCAAAAGATCAGCAGTTCAAAGTCACCAGCCACTCTGTGGAAGAACGATGAGAAAGCCTCCTTTTGTAAAGATTTACAGACTTGGCCTCTATGGGGGCAGTTTTACTCTGTTCTTTAGGGTTGCGATGAGTCAGAATGGACTTGATGGCAATGGGTTTTGGCTTGGTTTTGGTAATTGTTGTGGAAGCAGATCATCGGGACTTTCTCCTATGGAGCAGTGGGGTAGATTTGAACAGTCAACCTTTAGGTTAGCAGCCAGAGTGCTTAACCATTACTCCATCAGGGCTCCTTAATCTGTAACTTGGACTTCTCCAATTCCCTCCAAAATTATCTCTCTACTGCTGCTTTCTTCTTCCTACTTTGCTCACTACCCTCATTTAGCTATTTTTCTTACTTTATTACTTTTATTTAATAAAATGCAATACTATCTACAATCTGGATGAACCTTGAAGACATTATGCTAAGTGAAAGAAACCAGACACAAAATGCCATATATTGTATGATTCCATTTGTACAAAATACCCAGAATAGGTAAATCTATACAGACAGACTATAAACTGGTAGATGTGGGGAATAGTTACAGGTCTTCCTTCAGGGTGATGAAAATGTTTTGGAACTAGTTAGAGGCAATGGTTGTACAATATTGTAAATGTACTAAATGCCACTTTAAAGTGATTAATTTTACATTATGCAAATCTTCAATTTTTAAAAAAAAAAAGTAATACAAGACACATAATATTTTTGAAAGCCTAAAAATAAACATAGACTTCCAGTAAGATGGAGGAATAGGCAGACAAGCAACACAGATCCTCTTCAACAAAGAAAAAAACCAATTGACAGAGATACAGGAAGATAATCCTGGAACCCTGAGCTTTGAAGGAAACTATACAGAAGTGGATTGCCCACCAATTAGTGGAAAAACCTGGATGGAAACAGTGAGTACAGAGATGGTCGGAGCTGCGGACTGTCAGCTACTCTGACAAGACCAACAGCCTGAATATTTCCAGGTGGTGTTGGGATCTGATAATTGACCTAAAGATCAGTCCCGGTCACCAAGGGACAACTGCAGGGACAACTGCTCTGGTGGTCTATGACTAAGAAAGGAAACAAGGAGGGAGACAATTTGTGATGTGGACTTTCTGCTGTCCGAAGGGGGAAGCCATTTGGATTGTTTACACATGGCAGCCATTTTGGATATTTAAAGTGACTGAGGACACAGCCATTTTGAATCTTTACAAGTGGCAACCATTTTGAAATTTAAAGTGATAGCATTCTTTTTTTTTTTTTTTTAAGAGCTTGTTTTACAATCAAAATCACGCGTACATTTAGTTTCATTCCCTATTCACCAAGTCCAACCCTAACCCAGTCTCCTCCCCCCCCCACTACCCTGCAACACTCCCCTTATGTCCCTTATAATTATGCACTCCTGTTTAAAGTGATAGCATTCTTATTCGGATTCCAGGGACCTAAGAATAGGCTCTGTTTCCCAGGATCGGCAAGGACATATGAGAGGCTGACAAAGGAAAGGAGACAGATGGTGAGTGTATAAGTGCTGCCAACTAGTGAATAGAGGAGCACAGCACAGTGCCCTGCCTGTATAGATAACATACAAACAAAACAAAGAAAATGAAAATTGTGGACAAGTCACTCCAACATATAATCACCAATTAAATATAAACACAAGAACTCCACAATGCCTCAGAGACAACAGAGCATCACAGTCCACACAAAGAAGCAAGATAAAGTAGGAGATACAGGGGACCAGGATACAGACCCAAAAAACATCCCTGAGGAAGATGCAGCATTGGAACTCCCTGATAAGGAATTCAAAAGAATTATATTTAGGTATCTTCAAAGGATTGAGAGGCAGACCAATGAAAACACAAACAAAACCCTAGAAGAATTTTGGAAGAAAATATAAGAACAAAATGACAAAATAAATGAAAAACTAGAAATGACTCTAAATCTCCAGATAGAAATCCAGAAGATTTATACTAAATTGTCAGAAATAGACAACACATTGAAAGGGCAAAGGAGTAGAATAGATGCAATGGAAGACAGAATTAATGAGATTGAAGACAAATACCTGAATACTTCTTTGGAAAGGGATCAATCAGAAAAAAAGATCAAAACAAA